>NC_091285.1:521291641-521891641 GCF_032444005.1 Ranitomeya imitator
TGGCTGGAAGTACTGGAAATACTCGCGGTCACATAACCACCTGCTTAACGCACCAGAGAATCCTGGCCGCATGCAATGGGTAAGCTGAGAGAATTCACAAGTCTTCAGTCATATAGAGTGACTGCAAACTTTTGTGCCAAACCTGGACAACCCCTTCAAGGCAGGTTTCTATTGTGTTGCTGGAGCTGAAGACCACACGGAGACAAATAAGCGCCTCGGCGTTACTGAAAAGTCATGATACAGATCGGCAGGGCTTATATAAAATTATAATATACTATATCTAGTCAGATCAGCAGACAAACTCACCTCCAGCTTCTGCTGCTTGTCATTCCGCAGCTGACTAAAGTACCATTCAGAATTGTCTCTCTGCAATGTTCTTAGTGCCAGCGCCTGACTGCTCAGAGCCTCATACAACACCGGTGGGCTGCCGTTCTCCAGAGCTTGGTCAACCCTTTCTATGGCGGATTTTACTAAACAAGAAGAAAATCAGCAGAGTCATCAGGGAATATACTTCATATTTACTCGTTCTAGAGCTAGGGTCCCCCTGTCAGCAGATTTCAGACTACTGCTTTTTATCCATCTGGTATTTCTACCCAGCATCTGCCGCCGCTCACATTTTCTCGCTTTACCCAAATATCAGGACTAGCGTTCTGCATGATGGAGATAATGGTCTGACAAACAATGGCTCACAACTTCGTTATTGTAGAAGTGCTGGGTAACGTCTGTGAAAAGTCACCGGCAGTATACCGGTCAATGAGACACTTACAATTCACTTTGTTGACGTTGCCCTGTATTTCGGCTTGAGTTAGCAGTTCTTCATACACATCGCGTTCTCCTCCCTCATTCTCAGAAGTGATCTGATACAAAGAAAGCAGGAGATTGCCATTAATCTTACACCAAGTCAGCCACAACAAATGCTCAAATACAGTCTGACCAACTATTCATGGAAACACTCATGTACAAAACTACAAGAATTTTATGTGGTTTTTGAGTGGATTTTTTTATTCAGGACGCCATTTTTTGCATACCCTTAAATTTACACAGATAAATTAGTGCCGTATATTACAGTATTCCATATAACGATATATGGTTAAAAAAGAAAGTATACTGCAGACTATGTGTTTGTACAGGTAAAGGTGATGGAAACCAGAAGGCCATAGTGATTTTGTGTGTTCCTTTATTACAAGGCCATTTTCTAGATAGAGGTCCCAAACTGTGGCTCGTGGGCCCACGATGTGTGGCTCGGAGCAGTCTGTCAGCTTGGTGCATTAGCACCAGGGATAGGAAAAGGCTATAATGAGAAGGTCTCCAACTCTTGCGAGTAGCCCTGAGCAGGACTGGCTGTGCAGCATATACTGGCAGTAGGAGGAGAGAGAGATATGCGATGCAATAGTGCGGCGAGTGTGCTTGATGTGAGAATATTGCATGGGGTAAGGTGGAAAGCTTTGGATGCAAGTATACTGACAGGGACACAAGGTCTCTGTGTGCTTTTTTGTGGGGAAGCTTTCGCTGTCATTATACCAGTAAGGATTTGGCTCTGGGAGTTGAGACTATGGAAACAGGGGAGGTGGTGCAGGATGTGACTTGTGATCATCTCTCAGAGCAAAATGTGGCTCCCCAGGTAAGAAAGGTTCAGGACCACAATGTCAGGGGGAGCAGCCGCAGATAATATGATCATCAAAGGTGAACTAAAGTTTTAAAGGGTTATTCACATCTGTAACTTATATGGCTGAGATGGGAATAAATGCTTGTAGGTCCCAACCACCAGAGGTGGGATGAAGAAAACAGACGAACATAGCTGCGTTATTTTGTTTGGGTAACTCCCATAGAAATTATGGAAACATTAAAGAAAAGCGAACTACGCAAGGTTATGTAATTCTGGAGTTAATGAACAGCAGCGCTCACTTTGCTACACTGTTCCTGTATCTCCCATTCACCTCTATCAGAGGTCTGCATACAGCAGCTCTGGCAGCCGCCCTTAGAAAAAGCTGTTCCCATTTGGGTCATGAAAGGCAGAGACGGGAATAAATCTAAACTGCACATTACCAGCACAAGAGGGCAGCACTGAGATGCCCCGGAGCCGAGGGCTGATTTGGCAGTCAGCTCTTGCTCCAGAGGAGCATTCCTGGTTTCCTCAATACAATAGGCCACTGCTTATCTGAGAAACAAGCGCATCTCCTGCAGGAAATCCAAGATACTAATCCTTCCTTCACTGATGGGAAGAGTCAGACACCAACCCTAAAACCTGTAAATTATAAATGGATCCTGCTCAAATCTGTGAGCTTGCTCAACTTTAATCGCATATGAATATCCAGCATTAAAGGGGCTAAAGGTAACGGAGATTGGCAGGGACCAGAGTGGCAGCTGCTTACAGGGGCGGATATTTTACGGTTTTATTTCATTGGCTGCCTTAAAAAATATATATATTATATGTAATAATAATTTTTATTTCTTTTTTTTAAAAGACAGGAGGTGAAATAAAACCGTAACTGCTCTTGGCATTGATACCACATGCGATGGACCACGCTGATCATCTGTCCAGCTGCCTAGAAGAAAATGGAGAAGCGGCAGCGGCGCTGTAGCAGTTGTGGTTTAAGGGTGAGCATTGGTCCCTTATTATTTTATCACATATATACAGATGGGGTTGTTCATTCATCAAGACATTCACCATGTATTAAATCCATAAAATGATAAAAATGAAGGCATAAATACACAAATAAAAATGGACATATTCCCAGCACGTGCGGAAGACAGAGGCTTGGGTGTGTTCTCCATACTGCAGCAAAAGATGGCGATAGTGGAAGTTTATAGATTTGTGATAATAATGACTCACCCGTTTCTTGGCATTCTCCATTTTATGTTGCTTGGCTTGATACAGGGCGTTCTGATAGACAGTAGAAAGGGGCTCATTAAGATTTACTAGCATGGCATTTGGATTCCTCAGGGCGGTGAACGTTTCTGCAGGAACTCCCCGGTCCACTGCTTCATTGATGGCAATTACAGCCGCATGCACTGCAAAATACCAGAGGGATTATACAGAACATCAATATCCGCTCTTCCAAACTGATCTGCTCCTGCCAAGTATTACAACTCCTGGGGCGTCAGGCAGCAAGACGAGTGAGCGTTACCCCGTACACAGCCCAATGTCTAACCCCACAGTCCCCGCACATCAAGAGATGGTGCCAATCAATGACGTTTTCAGGAAGACTTTATTAAGTGTCAGAAAATGGATTAAGTGCTAAAAGATCCCAAAATGTATAGATTAGATCCAGTCCCTACATGAAACATTGATTAAAGAAGGATAAAGCCTCCCGGGTGACTGGGGGGCATGCGTGGCCTAATGCCAAGGAGGACGCACAGCACTGGTACTACACAAGTGGTAATATCACATCTTACTGGGCACATTTAGGTTGGCTTTATTTTGATGTATTGCCTATGCTCTTGCCCATTCTTCTACAGACAATCAAATATATTTTTACCATTATGGGGCCCTTAAAGGTCTATTGTGTTGGAAAGTTCCAGTTGTTATCAAGTCATGTAATCAGAAGAACTTAATGGGGAGAATTGGCAACTGGCCCAGTGTGCCCAAAGAGTCATTTGTACACTAGATAATTACCGCCAGGAAATAGCTCCTAACTAGATGAAAGTAGCAGAATTGGGAACAGAGTCTCTTGGAAATTGATATTTTACCAACATCAGAGCGCTCAGAACCTTTCAAGCAGAACGGCACGGCGTTATTAAGCCTCATTACAGCGGATGGTGGCATAATTACAGGAGAAACAGATGTACTCTGCATTAATACATGCCTGAAAATAAAGAAGACATTTCAAGGAAAACCCTAAAAGCACTAAACTTTTTTCACATAATGACTCTCTAAACAGTTATGGTATCACAACTCAGAGCACAGTGCCTTGAGGGATGCCCTAGCCAAGATGGAGGTCATACAGCGTTACGATGCCACACCGCTTAGATGTCATCAATCAGTTGCTCCGTCAGTCTATAGCTATTCATCCCAACTCCTCAGCCTGTCTTCTCAATAAGGAAAGGGAAATAAGCAATGTTTCTCTCACTAGAAAAAAGGTCTGGGCACACTGAAGTCCACCATGTCCGTTACTCCTTCCAACCTTATGTTCCATCAGGGGGGAAACAGACCCCCATGCCCATCAGCCAGTCCTGATGAAATTCATGAATTTGGAAGGAATATACAGTGGGGCAAAAAAGTATTTAGTCAGTCAGCAATAGTGCAAGTTCCACCACTTAAAAAGATGAGAGGCGTCTGTAATTTACATCATAGGTAGACCTCAACTATGGGAGACAAACTGAGAAAAAAAAATCCAGAAAATCACATTGTCTGTTTTTTTAACATTTTATTTGCATATTATGGTGGAAAATAAGTATTTGGTCAGAAACAAAATTTCATCTCAATACTTTGTAATATATCCTTTGTTGGCAATGACAGAGGTCAAACGTTTTCTGTAAGTCTTCACAAGGTTGCCACACACTGTTGTTGGTATGTTGGCCCATTCCTCCATGCAGATCTCCTCTAGAGCAGTGATGTTTTTGGCTTTTCGCTTGGCAACACGGACTTTCAACTCCCTCCAAAGGTTTTCTATAGGGTTGAGATCTGGAGACTGGCTAGGCCACTCCAGGACCTTGAAATGCTTCTTACGAAGCCACTCCTTCGTTGCTCTGGCGGTGTGCTTTGGATCATTGTCATGTTGAAAGACCCAGCCACGTTTCATCTTCAATGCCCTTGCTGATGGAAGGAGGTTTGCACTCAAAATCTCACGATACATGGCCCCATTCATTCTTTCATGTACCCGGATCAGTCGTCCTGGCCCCTTTACAGAGAAACAGCCCCAAAGCATGATGTTTCCACCACCATGCTTTACAGTAGGTATGGTGTTTGATGGATGCAACTCAGTATTCTTTTTCCTCCAAACACGACAAGTTGTGTTTCTACCAAACAGTTCCAGTTTGGTTTCATCAGACCATAGGACATTCTCCCAAAACTCCTCTGGATCATCCAAATGCTCTCTAGCAAACTTCAGACGGGCCCGGACATGTACTGGCTTAAGCAGTGGGACACGTCTGGCACTGCAGGATCTGAGTCCATGGTGCGTAGTGTGTTACTTATGGTAGGCCTTGTTACATTGGTCCCAGCTCTCTGCAGTTCATTCACTAGGTCCCCCCGCGTGGTTCTGGGATTTTTGCTCACCGTTCTTGTGATCATTCTGACCCCACGGGGTGGGATTTTGCGTGGAGCCCCAGATCGAGGGAGATTATCAGTGGTCTTGTATGTCTTCCATTTTCTAATTATTGCTCCCACTGTTGATTTCCTCACTCCAAGCTGGTTGGCTATTGCAGATTCAGTCTTCCCAGCCTGGTGCAGGGCTACAATTTTGTTTCTGGTGTCCTTTGACAGCTCTTTGGTCTTCACCATAGTGGAGTTTGGAGTCAGGCTGTTTGAGGGTGTGCACAGGTGTCTTTTTATACTGATAAAAAGTTTAAACAGGTGCCATTACTACAGGTAATGAGTGGAGGAAAGAGGATACTCTTAAAGAAGAAGTTACAGGTCTGTGAGAGCCAGAAATCTTGATTGTTTGTTTCTGACCAAATACTTATTTTCCACCATAATATGCAAAAAAAAATGTTAAAAAAACAGACAATGTGATTTTCTGGATTTTTTTTCTCAGTTTGTCTCCCATAGTTGAGGTCTACCTATGATGTAAATTACAGATGCCTCTCATCTTTTTAAGTGGTGGAACTTGCACTATTGCTGACTGACTAAATACTTTTTTGCCCCACTGTATCTCAATATGCCTTGTCTGATAGGCTGCTGGTCATTCCAGCAAAAATTATGTTTATGGGGTCTCCTGACTCTCCAGAGACAAGTGATGTCGGGGAAGAGGAGGATCAAGCATGTTCAATTTGAATGCCGGATCCATTTGTTGCGTGGGGAGATAATGTGTCCGGTGGCTGCCTAGTCTCCTTTCCCTACTGAAAGCAGATCCGTGCTTGGCCAAGCAGCATGTTGGGTGTCCAGGCACCTTCACACTCTTGCTTGGAAAACACCAAATACACTTATATTCCAGCATCTATTTGGCAATGAAGCAATCTACATCTGCTCAAAATGGCATAACTGTCTAATATAAGACTCACAAAACAAAAAAATAATTGTGCATAATGATGGTCAGTAAATGCCATCTACACCAATGTACGGTAATAGAGAAACTGCTCAGATTTTTTCCTAGAAGGTCAAATTTGGTCCTATATGCACATAGCTATCACTCTCGAGTCCCTCATACACAGGAACGCTCAGCTCTACCATGGGCCCTGTGCCCTCTAGGATAGCGCCGCTACCAGACTTCCCTGGCGGCTAATCTCCTACAGAACAAACCAATGTACCCAATCCTTCTCTTCCGAAACCATCTACCCATGTGAAGAGGACATGACGGACCCCGAGAGGCAGAGATTGAACCACCACTTGTCAAACATCCTTAAAAGGAATCTGATAGTTTCTGTCAACCCAATACGTCTATGTGGGCATGTAGGTCATAGGAAGCTGAATACAATGATACCTTAAGATCTGCAATCTGATGTCTTATTCCAGAGACATCCATGTTTTTCTTATATGTATTGTTAGGAGGCTAATGGCCATCTAGTCAATGGGAGGTATGTGTCGCAGATATGGATGCTCCCTGCGATGCAACCCAGAGTATTTTGCTTTAGTGCACGTGAGCACTAAGATGTCGATTAGTGCACCTGGCTCCGGGTTGTGGGTAGCTATGAGAGATGGGTGGGTCTGGTTACCCACATACCTCACCTGTGGGTGTGCTTACAGCCTACATAATGGAGGCTATTGTTTGGCACATGGTCTGAGTCTGGGGAGGTAGAAGGCCTCATGTGTGTGTGTGTGGCTCCAGACCGAGCCTGGGTGCTGGACACTGACCAAGGCTGTGTGCACACAGGCATGAGGGAGCAGAGAGCCTGGCTAAGGACAATGTTGTGTTGTTTTGCCTGCTCTCTAGGCCGTTTACCATTTGTGCTTGCTGCTGGGTTTATGATGGAAATAAACCCGCACGGACTTTCTAAAGAAGCCCGCCTCCTGTTTCTAAAGAAGCCCGCCTCCTGTTTCTAAAGAAGCCCGCCTCCTGTTTCTAAAGAAGCCCGCCTCCTGTTTCTAAAGAAGCCCGCCTCCTGTTTCTAAAGAAGCCCGCCTCCTGTTTCTAAAGAAGCCCGCCTCCTGTTTCTAAAGAAGCCCGCCTCCTGTTTCTAAAGAAGCCCGCCTCCTGTTTCTAAAGAAGCCCGCCTCCTGTTTCTAAAGAAGCCCGCCTCCTGTTTCTAAAGAAGCCCGCCTCCTGTTTCTAAAGAAGCCCGCCTCCTGTTTCTAAAGAAGCCCGCCTCCTGTTTCTAAAGAAGCCCGCCTCCTGTTTCTAAAGAAGCCCGCCTCCTGTTTCTAAAGAAGCCCGCCTCCTGTTTCTAAAGAAGCACGCCTCCTGTTTCTAAAGAAGCACGCCTCCTGTTTCTAAAGAAGCACGCCTCCTGTTTCTAAAGAAGCACGCCTCCTGTTTCTAAAGAAGCACGCCTCCTGTTTCTAAAGAAGCACGCCTCCTGTTTCTAAAGAAGCACGCCTCCTGTTTCTAAAGAAGCACGCCTCCTGTTTCTAAAGAAGCACGCCTCCTGTTTCTAATGAAGCACGCCTCCTGTTTCTAAAGAAGCACGCCTCCTGTTTCTAAAGAAGCACGCCTCCTGTTTCTATAGAAGCACGCCTCCTGTTTCTAAAGAAGCACGCCTCCTGTTTCTAAAGAAGCACGCCTCCTGTTTCTAAAGAAGCACGCCTCCTTTTTCTTAAGAAGCACGCCACCTGTTTCTAAAGAAGCACGCCTCCTGTTTCTAAAGAAGCACGCCTCCTTTTTCTTAAGAAGCACGCCTCCTGTTTCTAAAGAAGCACGCCTCCTGTTTCTATAGAAGCACGCCTCCTGTTTCTAAAGAAGCACGCCTCCTGTTTCTAAAGAAGCACGCCTCCTGTTTCTAAAGAAGCACGCCTCCTGTTTCTAAAGAAGCACGCCTCCTTTTTCTTAAGAAGCACGCCTCCTGTTTCTAAAGAAGCACGCCTCCTGTTTCTAAAGAAGCACGCCTCCTGTTTCTAAAGAAGCACGCCTCCTGTTTCTAAAGAAGCACGCCTCCTGTTTTCCTCCTGCCGCACCTGAGTACAAAACCCTTACAGTATACACAAGAAAAATGTGCATTTCTGCGTAATAATACATCATCGTATCATTGCATTCAGCTTCCCATGACCTACAAGTCCATATGTATGGCTTAGGAGGGCTGATTCTACTGGCCGATTCCCTTTAGGAGGCATTTACATTGCAAGATAATCGTGAGCGAGTACTGTTAAACCGCTAGCTTCACAATTATCTTACCATGTAAACGGGTTGCCAAACACCAGATGAGCAAAGAAAATGTTTGTTCATCAGGTGAAATGTTCTTTTGCGCAGTGTTAAAGATGATCCTTCTCGGTGGTGCATCTTGATGAGAACAATGGCAGCCTATGTGCAGTAGTCTAGAGTAGACCTCTCAGTGCTCATCGTTTACTGTAGTCTGCAAACAAGCACTAATCCATACATGTTGGCGATCCATAAGGGTCTACCAATCGGCGGTCATACCACACTGCCAGTCGGTCCAGATCTTTAGGATAGGCTATTCCTTTTACAGACTCATTTAAACCCTTTAACTGAAAACGGATTTGTAAGGGAGAAGAGCAGCCACATGTGATTACGCGGAGATCACCGCCAGCAATCCCAGCATAACCTGTACTCACATGCAGCTTCGTCCACAGAGAGCTCACTGGCCAAGATTCCTCCAATCTTACTGAAGGCAGGCATCTGAATCCCGTATTTCTCCAGCTCACTCTTCATGATATCAATCTCTTCCGCTGGAAGCATAGGGAAAAAAAACCATCATGACTCCTGCTTCATAAAATATTATGTTACATTAATAACCTAAAGCAACAGTGTAAAACTATTAAGAAGCAAATTCATTTGAGCACCCGCTAAAATCGGCATTTCCTACAATAATGAAGTGATCTCAGGGTAATGCATTGTTACCATCATGTCCACATGCCGGGCACAAAGGCGAGAGCAATGTTTTCTCAATAAATCAGGTCAGCTCGGACTATACCCAGTATTGGCCACACCATAAACTGTCACTTGTATGGAAATCATACTTACAAACATGTTTTAATAATTGTAATTAACACAAAGGACACATTCCTGAGAAAAGATGCGTTCCTGAAACAAGGGATTTTCACAATGTGAGATTTTTAATATTAAACAGGTTTTCTATTCTCAAAAACACTTGTCCTCAAACCATTGCATGCTTGTACGGCAGCTCCTTGGGCCTCCGGTCTGTGTTTTGATAGCCGTGTGATATGACGACTACAGAGCACATCACAGCCGCTGCAGGCAATCATTAAGCTCTGCTGATGTAGACCGTAGAAGCCGCTTAGCTCTGTGATTGGTTGCAGCGGTGATGTGCAGTGTACTAATGGCGTCACGGCTACAACCAAAATATAATGACCGGAGCAGAGGCAGGAAGCCGGCGCCTGAGCCGAGGAGGAGGGCGAATACTATCCTAGTTTATTGCTTTATGCAGTCATTTGGTCAGAAGGTTTTTGTAACTTTGAACGTTTATACTTTAATCCAGATAGTCGTAACACACCAATATGTTAAAGGGAATCTGTCACCAAGCTTTTGCTACTCCATCTGAGAGAAGTATAATGTAGGGAGAAAACACCCTGATTCTAGTGATGTATCACTTACTGGGCTGCTTGCTGCTATTTTAATAAAATCAGTTTTTTTCTGCGGCAGACCAAGTAGTTGTCTGTTGTTGACCTCTGGAAAACTTGGTACACAAAGCTGCCATTCAGTGATGGGGACAGGGTTACACAGAACTCATGGTTACAGAGGCATCATAGCATGGCAGCAGGTTTACTAGTCCTCTACGGATAATATGACGATAAAACTGTGATTTGTATCAAAAACCACACTAAGCAGCTCAGTATGTGTTGCATCGCTGGAATCAGGGTCTGTCTACACATCATGCTGCGCTCAGATTAGGCGAAAGATTAACTTTAATAAATAACATTTACTTTATATCTACATTTACACCATTTGTCAAATGTCTTTTTATTTTATTAACATGTTAGAAAGTTTAAAAGTTTAGCAGCAATTTTTCAAGGAAATTTCCCAAAATGTTTGAAGTGACTTTGTGGGACCTATATACAGTTGTGGCAAAAAGTATTGACACCCCTGCAATTCTTGTCAGATAATAGTAAGTTTCTTCCTGAAAATGATTGCAATCACAGATTCTTTGGTATTATTATATTGTTATATTATTAATTTCTCTTAAATGAAAAAACACAAAAGAGAATGAAGCAAAAAGCGAAACATTGATCATTTCACACAAAACTCCAAAAATGGGCCAGACAAAAGTATTGGCACCCTCAGCCTAATACTTGGTTGCACAACCTTTAGCCAAAATAACTGCGACCAACCGCTTCCGGTGACCATCAATGAGTTTCTTACAATGCTCTGCTGGAATTTTAGACCATTCTCCTTTGGCAAACTGCTCCAGGTCCCTGATATTTGAAGGGTGCCTTCTCCAAACTGCCATTTTTAGATCTCTCCACAGGTGTTCTATGGGATTCAGGTCTGGACTCATTGCTGGCCACCTTGGAAGTCTCCAGTGCCTTCTCTCAAACCATTTTCTAGTGCTTTTTAAAGTGTGTTTTGGGTCATTGTCCTGCTGGAAGACCCATGACCTCTGAGGGAGACCCAGCTTTGTCACACTGGGCCCTACATTATGCTGCAAAATTTGTTGGTAGACTTCAGACTTAATAAGCCATGCACACGGTCAAGCAGTCCAGTGCCAGAGGCAGCAAAGCAACCAAAACATCAGGGAACCTCCGCCATGTTTGACTGTAGGGATCGTGTTCTTTTCTTTGAATGCCTCTTTTTTTTCTCCTGTAAACTCTGTATTAATGCCTTTGCCCAAAAAGCTCTACTTTTGTCTCATCTGACAAGAGAACATTCTTCCAAAACGTTTTAGGCTTTTTCAGGTAAGTTTTGGCAAACTCCAGCCTGGCTTTTTTATGTCTCGGGGTAAGAAGTGGGGTCTTCCTGGGTCTCCTACCATACAGTCCCTTTTCATTCAGACGCCGACGGATAGTACGGGTTGACACTGTTGTACCCTCGGACTGCAGGGCAGCTTGAACTTGTTTGGATGTTAGTCGAGGTTCTTTATCCAACATCCGCACAATCTTGCGTTGAAATCTCTTGTCAATTTTTCTTTTCCGTCCACATCTAGGGAGGTTAGCCACAGTGCCATGGGCTTTAAACTTCTTGATGACACTGCGCACGGTGGACACAGAAACATTCAGGTCTTTGGAGATGGACTTGTAGCCTTGAGATTGCTCATGCTTCCTCACAATTTGGTTTCTCAAGTCCTCAGACAGTTCTTTGGTCTTCTTTCTTTTCTCCATGCTCAATGTGGTACACACAAGGACACAGGACAGAGGTTGAGTCAACTTTAATCCATGTCATCCATGTGATTTAGTTATTGCCAACACCTGTTAGGTGCCACAGGTAGGTTACGGGGGCTGTTAATTACACAAATTAGAAAAGCATCACATGATTTTTCGAACAGTGCCAATACTTTTGTCCACCCCCTTTTTTATGTTTGGTGTGGAATTATATCCAATTTGGCTTTAGGACAATTCTTTTTGTGTTTTTTAATTTAAGACAAATTAAATGAAGATAATAATACCAAAGAATTTGTGTTTGCAATCATTTTCAGGAAGAAACTGAGTATTATCTGACAGAATTACAGGGGTGTCAATACTTTTGGCCCCAACTATACTGGAAAATTGTCCCCTAAGTGACAATTTAAAAAAAAAGAGCCCCCAACATAATAGAAACTGCAGACGGGTAGCTTATTATGGCTTCAGGTGCTCTTCAGGAATAAACGCAAAGTGGAATGAGAAATGATATTTTTAGCACTAAAATATTGCTAACATATGGACAGCCACTGTAGCGGTCAGACCCTAGGGCCATTACTTAGACCTGGAATGACATGGCAGCCATCAGGACCACACAATCACAATACCATGAAGCTATAGGGATAACCCTCACACTCTGTTAACCATTCAGATGCTGTAGACACTATTGACAGTCGCATCTAAGGCTACTTTCGCACTTCCGTCTTTTTAGATCCGTCACAAGGTGTTGTTTGGGGAAAAAAACCCATCCTGCAAATGTGCCCGCAGGATGCGTTTTTTTCCCATAGACTTGTATTGCCGACAGATTGTGACGTATGGCCACACGTCGCGTCCATCGTGTACTGGATGCGTCAGTATTTGGCGGACCGTCGCAGCGAAAAATGTTCAAGGGAACGTTTCTTTTGTACGTCGTGTCCTGCATTTTAAACTGCGCATGCGCTGCCGGAACTCCACCCCCTCCTCCTTAGGAGTTTACTATAGGCAGCGGACGCGTTGAAACACTGCGTCCGCTGCCCACGTTGTGCAGAAAATCACCACTGTCCGTCGGTACGTTGCGCCGATGCTTTGTGACGGCCCCGTACCGACGGAGGTGTGAAAGAAGCCTAAAGATACCGTCACACTGAAAGATATCGCTAGCGATCCGTGACGTTGCAGCGTCCTGGCTAGCGATATCGTTCAGTTTGACAGGCAGCAGCGATCAGGATCCTGCTGTGCCATCGTTGGTCGGCGCAGAAAGTCCAGAACTTTATTTCGTCGCTGGACCTCCCGCAGACATCGCTGAATCGGCGTGTGTGACGCCGATTCAGCGATGTCTTCACTGGTAACCAGGGTAAATATCAGGTTACTAAGCGCAGGGCCGCGCTTAGTAACCCGATATTTACCCTGGTTACCATTGTAAATGTAAAAAAAAAACAAACACTGCATACTTACATTCCGGCGTCTGTCCTCCACGGTGCTCTGCTTCTCTGCACTGTGTATGCGCAGCGGCCGGAAAGCACAGCGGTGACGTCACCGCCGTGCTCTGCTTTCCGGCCGGCGCTTAGTGCAGAGAAGCACAGCGCCGAAGAGGACAGACGCCGGAATGTGAGTATGTAGTGTTTTTTTTTTTTACGTTTACGCTGGTAACCAGGGTAAACATCGGGTTACTAAGCGCGGCCCTGCGCTTAGTAACCCGATGTTTACCCTGGTTACCAGGGGACTTCGGCATCGTTGGTCGCTGGAGAGCTGTCTATGTGACAGCTCTCCAGCGACCACACAGCGACGCTGCAGCGATCGGGATCATTGTCTAGATCGCTGCAGCGTCACTTAATGTGACGGTACCTTAAGGCATTAAGCAGCCATGGTCTGTGCCAACACCAACTGTGGCTGCTGCACCAGGTTTCGGCTATCGCGCACAGCTGCTACATTTTCACCCTTCAGGGGGAGAAGGATGTCATTTGCCTGTATCTCGTGTCAATAAATATGCAGATTGCTGGCCATTCAGAGGTTTAAATCCAAACCTTTACATAACAAGGAAAAACTCTATCTGCCGACAGATAAGGAAAGGTGCAAAGAATATACGGCACAAACACGTTACAATAGTGGCTCACTAGTCCCAGAACTGAAGCCTCTTATATCTAGACTTTAATGTGCTATACATATTTACATACGTTTATGATTATATAGTGTGTTCCTGTCACCTTGCGCTGGGCAGATTTGCTGGTGTAAGTCACTTTTACCAGCACTTCACACAAACTTGTAAAATCAGTAGTCTTTACCTGCTGTAGCAGATCATGGCTTGTGCCACCCAAAACAGCAGGAACAAATAAAGCCTTCATGTCATGGATTGCTTTGTAACAGTTGTACAAAAATAGACAATAAAATGAGAAAATAGCAGTCGGCTCCCGGGACATGTAAGGCTAGGCTCATATACAGTGTACTCCACTGGACGTATCCGTATCCATTGCGGAAAACTGCATGTAGACGTAAATGGCAGCATATCCATTGAATGGATTCCACTATGTTTTGTCAGGTTTATGTATGTCATTATATGCTTTTTTTATGCACAAAAAAAAACAAAAGATATGAAAGGCAAATACCTTTTGTTTTCAAACCCATAGAGGTGCGTTTTAATATGTCAGACATATATATATTGTGACACAGTCACTGGTAAAGTACTGGAGGGGAGATATGTGTCACAAGGCTTAATGGCGTCAGTGGTGTGAAAGCCAGAGTATTTTCCTCAAGCACACTAGGTGTTGTGAGGATTAAGCCAAGTTACATATATGGGCTGGTTTTTATGTGGACATCCATAGAGTGGGTGGGAGGATGTCCACCTTATCTCCACCGGCAGAGCAGGCACCGCTGTGTGCTGACAGGACATGTGTGATATCACAGTCATGTGTTAAGTCACGTGGTCTGGGGCTTAAATAGCTGGGCTCCAGAGGCAGTCTTTGGTCAGCAGGACTGGAGAGAGGTTTCTCCAGTGGTTTGTGTCCTAAAGAAGGAAAGACTGAGCGTGCAGCTCCCCACAAACGTATGGACTGTGTACTGCGTAAAGCCACAGTGTCCCCATTTTCTACCTCCATATACCGCCAAGTGAGTTGAACTACCACATGATGTATAAGTTTTCTTGTCTGTACAATTCATAATAAATGCATTTTTTTAAAAAAATTAAATGTATTAATGTAGATGATGTATACATCGACATTGGGACAGAAATAGTTTGATGTATGCCACGTGCTTGCATTCGTTTTTAATGTATCCGTCTGCAGACACATAATTGTGAGCCCAGCGTAACACAAGCGTCTCTGCCTGCACAGAACACACCTTCCGGTAAGGACGGGTGATGTTCACGTGACTGCCAAGGAATAAGTAGATAACTTCTATATAAACATGAAGAATGAATACTGACCTGTAAATTCTACTTTCCCGTACAAGTCCTGGATCTGCGGGGCGAGGCCTAGTTTAAACAGGTACAAACTGAAAAAAAAAAGAGGTCACAGAAACAATTGGTGATTGTATGAACGATATTTCTTAAGTGCAGACAGCGAATTCCAATGATTGGTTTCTAATATCTAGCTACAACTGAGAAATCCCACATTTATCCCATTGCTCTGCCGCAGATTAATCACAGTAGTAAATTCAGTAAAATGACGCAGAACAGCAGGACAAGTATTCCCGACACCAAGCCCGATATAACTACAGAGCAACATAACAGCGACTCGGAGAGAATCTCTCCAGATGAATGAAGCGTTACTTAGAAAATGGAAATAAACACAAAAGTAAACGTCAAATTCTGAGAGAATGTCCACTAATGAGCCGTCAGCGTGTGACTAATGAGCATGAAGAGCGGGGTGCACAGCAGGGGTTAAGAAGTAAGGGCCATCAAATGACGTCTCCTGGTTCTAAGCCGAGCGATGGGTCAGATCTCAGTAGGGTCCACCGGGTGATTGCAGACATTTCCCACCAGGAGCTCTATGTGATTGGCAGTCAGCCAACCAGATTTCCTCAAAAGGAGTTGTAGATTTCCATACAGAAAAAGACGCCCTCACACTGCAACCCTTGGTGAATTATCCAGATCCTTCTTATTTCTTTTACAACATGGAAGGTGTGTTTTGTTTTGGTGAATTTGGAAAGGTGATCTGTGAACTATCCCTATCAGCTATCAGTACAGTATCCAGAGTAGTATCCCATCATCAGTATAGTATCCAGTGTAGTATCCTATCAGTACAGTATCCAGTGTAGTATCCCATCAGGATAGTATCCAGTGTAGTATCCTATCAGGATAGTATCCAGTGTAGTATCCTATCAGGATAGTATCCAGTGTAGTATCCCATCAGGATAGTATCCAGTGTAGTATCCCATCATCAGTACAGTATCCAGTGTAGTATCCTATCAGTACAGTATCCAGAGTAGTATCCCATCATCAGTATAGTATCCAGTGTAGTATCCTATCAGTACAGTATCCAGAGTAGTATCCCATCATCAGTATAGTATCCAGTGTAGTATCCTATCAGGATAGTATCCAGTGTAGTATCCTATCAGTACAGTATCCAGAGTAGTATCCCATCATCAGTATAGTATCCAGTGTAGTATCCTATCAGGATAGTATCCAGTGTAGTATCCTATCAGTACAGTATCCAGAGTAGTATCCCATCATCAGTATAGTATCCAGTGTAGTATCCTATCAGGATAGTATCCAGTGTAGTATCCTATCAGGATAGTATCCAGTGTAGTATCCTATCAGTATAGTATCCAGTGTAGTATCCTATCAGTACAGTATCCAGAGTAGTATCACATCATCAGTATAGTATCCAGTGTAGTATCCTATCAGTATAGTATCCAGTGTAGTATCCTATCAGTATAGTATCCAGTGTAGTATCCTATCAGTACAGTATCCAGAGTAGTATCACATCATCAGTATAGTATCCAGTGTAGTATCCTATCAGTATAGTATCCAGTGTAGTATCCTATCAGTATAGTATCCAGTGTAGTATCCTATCAGTACAGTATCCAGTGTAGTATCCTATCAGTACAGTATCCAGTGTAGTATCCTATCAGTATAGTATCCAGTGTAGTATCCTATCAGTACAGTATCCAGTGTAGTATCCTATCAGTACAGTATCCAGTGTAGTATCCTATCAGGATAGTATCCAGTGTAGTATCCCATCATCAGTACAGTATCCAGTGTAGTATCCCATCAGTACAGTATCCAGTGTAGTATCCTATCAGGATAGTATCCAGTGTAGTATCCTATCAGTATAGTATCCAGTGTAGTATCCTATCAGTACAGTATCCAGAGTAGTATCCCATCATCAGTATAGTATCCAGTGTAGTATCCTATCAGTACAGTATCCAGTGTAGTATCCTATCAGGATAGTATCCAGTGTAGTATCCTATCAGGATAGTATCCAGTGTAGTATCCTATCAGTATAGTATCCAGTGTAGTATCCTATCAGTACAGTATCCAGAGTAGTATCACATCATCAGTATAGTATCCAGTGTAGTATCCTATCAGTACAGTATCCAGTGTAGTATCCTATCAGTATAGTATCCAGTGTAGTATCCTATCAGTACAGTATCCAGTGTAGTATCCTATCAGTACAGTATCCAGTGTAGTATCCTATCAGGATAGTATCCAGTGTAGTATCCCATCATCAGTACAGTATCCAGTGTAGTATCCCATCAGTACAGTATCCAGTGTAGTATCCTATCAGTACAGTATCCAGTGTAGTATCCCATCATCAGTATAGTATCCAGTGTAGTATCCTATCAGTACAGTATCCAGTGTAGTATCCTATCAGTACAGTATCCAGTGTAGTATCCCATCATCAGTATAGTATCCAGTGTAGTATCCTATCAGGATAGTATCCAGTGTAGTATCCTATCAGTATAGTATCCAGTGTAGTATCCTATCAGTATAGTATCCAGTGTAGTATCCTATCAGGATAGTATCCAGTGTAGTATCCTATCAGTATAGTATCCAGTGTAGTATCCTATCAGTATAGTATCCAGTGTAGTATCCCATCATCAGTATAGTATCCAGTGTAGTATCCTATCAGGATAGTATCCAGTGTAGTATCCTATCAGTATAGTATCCAGTGTAGTGTCCTATCAGTACAGTATCCAGTGTAGTATCCCATCATCAGTATAGTATCCAGTGTAGTATCCTATCAGGATAGTATCCAGTGTAGTATCCTATCAGGATAGTATCCAGTGTAGTATCCCATCATCAGTATAGTATCCAGTGTAGTATCCTATCAGTACAGTATCCAGTGTAGTATCCTATCAGTACAGTATCCAGTGTAGTATCCTATCAGTACAGTATCCAGTGTAGTATCCTATCAGTACAGTATCCAGTGTAGTATCCTATCAGTACAGTATCCAGTGTAGTATCCTATCAGTACAGTATCCAGTGTAGTATCCCATCATCAGTATAGTATACAGTGTAGTATCCTATCAGTACAGTATTCAGTGTAGTATCCTATCAGTACAGTATCCAGTGTAGTATCCCATCAGTACAGTATCCAGTGTAGTATCCTATCAGTACAGTATCCAGTGTAGTATCCTATCAGTACAGTATTCAGTGTAGTATCCCATCAGTACAGTATCCAGTGTAGTATCCTATCAGTACAGTATCCAGTGTAGTATCCTATCAGTACAGTATCCAGTGTAGTATCCCATCAGTACAGTATCCAGTGTAGTATCCCATCAGTACAGTATCCAGTGTAGTATCCTATCAGTACAGTATCCAGTGTAGTATCCTATCAGTATAGTATCCAGTGTAGTATCCTATCAGTATAGTATCCAGTGTAGTATCCCATCAGTACAGTATCCAGTGTAGTATCCTATCAGTATAGTATCCAGTGTAGTATCCCATCAGTACAGTATCCAGTGTAGTATCCTATCAGTATAGTATCCAGTGTAGTATCCTATCAGTATAGTATCCAGTGTAGTATCCTATCAGTACAGTATCCAGTGTAGTATCCCATCATCAGTACAGTATCCAGTGTAGTATCCTATCAGTATAGTATCCAGTGTAGTATCCCATTAGTTGAGTATCCAGTGTAGTATCCCATCATCAGTATAGTATCCAGTGTAGTATCCTATCAGTACAGTATCCAGTGTAGTATCCCCATCATCAGTATAGTATCCAGTGTAGTATCCCATTAGTTGAGTATCCAGTGTAGTATCCCATCATCAGTACAGTATCCAGTGTAGTATCCCATCATCAGTATAGAATCCAGTGTAGTATCCTATCAGTACAGTATTCAGTGTAGTATCCCATCAGTATAGTATCCAGTGTAGTATCCCATCATCAGTATAGTATCCAGTGTAGCATCCTATCAGTACAGTATCCAGTGTAGTATCCCATTAGTTGAGTATCCAGTGTAGTATCCCATCATCAGTATAGTATCCAGTGTAGTATCCTATCAGTACAGTATCCAGTGTAGTATCCCCATCATCAGTATAGTATCCAGTGTAGTATCCCATTAGTTGAGTATCCAGTGTAGTATCCCATCATCAGTACAGTATCCAGTGTAGTATCCCATCATCAGTATAGAATCCAGTGTAGTATCCTATCAGTACAGTATTCAGTGTAGTATCCCATCAGTATAGTATCCAGTGTAGTATCCCATCATCAGTATAGTATCCAGTGTAGCATCCTATCAGTAGAGTATCCAGTGTAGTATCCTATCAGTACAGTATCCAGTGTAGTATCCCATCAGTACAGTATCCAGTGTGGTATCCCATCATCAGTATAGTATCCAGTGTAGCATCCTATCAGTACAGTATCCAGTGTAGTATCCCATCATCAGTATAGTATCCAGTGTAGTATCCTATCAGTACAGTATCCAGTGTAGTATCCTATCAGTACAGTATCCAGTGTAGTATCCCATCATCAGTATAGTATCCCATCATCAGTATAGTATCCAGTGTAGTATCCTATCAGTACAGTATCCAGTGTAGTATCCTATCAGTACAGTATCCAGTGTAGTATCCTATCAGTACAGTATCCAGTGTAGTATCCTATCAGTACAGTATCCAGTGTAGTATCCTATCAGGATAGTATCCAGTGTAGTATCCTATCAGTACAGTATCCAGTGTAGTATCCTATCAGTACAGTATCCAGTGTAGTATCCCATCATCAGTATAGTATCCAGTGTAGTATCCCATCATCAGTATAGTATCCAGTGTAGTATCCTATCAGTACAGTATCCAGTGTAGTATCCTATCAGTACAGTATCCAGTGTAGTATCCTATCAGTACAGTATCCAGTGTAGTATCCTATCAGTACAGTATCCAGTGTAGTATCCCATCATCAGTATAGTATCCAGTGTAGTATCCTATCAGGATAGTATCCAGTGTAGTATCCTATCAGTACAGTATCCAGTGTAGTATCCCATCATCAGTATAGTATCCAGTGTAGTATCCTATCAGTACAGTATCCAGTGTAGTATCCTATCAGTACAGTATCCAGTGTAGTATCCCATCATCAGTATAGTATCCAGTGTAGTATCCTATCAGTACAGTATCCAGTGTAGTATCCTATCAGTACAGTATCCAGTGTAGTATCCCATCATCAGTATAGTATCCAGTGTAGTATCCTATCAGTACAGTATCCAGTGTAGTATCCCATCATCAGTATAGTATCCAGTGTAGTATCCTATCAGTACAGTATCCAGTGTAGTATCCTATCAGTACAGTATCCAGTGTAGTATCCTATCAGTACAGTATCCAGTGTAGTATCCCATCATCAGTATAGTATCCAGTGTAGTATCCTATCAGTACAGTATCCAGTGTAGTATCCTATCAGTACAGTATCCAGTGTAGTATCCCATCATCAGTATAGTATCCAGTGTAGTATCCTATCAGTACAGTATCCAGTGTAGTATCCCATCAGTACAGTATCCAGTGTAGTATCCCATCATCAGTACAGTATCCAGTGTAGTATCCCATCATCAGTATAGTATCCAGTGTAGCATCCTATCAGTACAGTATCCAGTGTAGTATCCTATCAGTACAGTATCCAGTGTAGTATCCTATCAGTACAGTATCCAGTGTAGTATCCTATCAGTACAGTATCCAGTGTAGTATCCTATCAGTACAGTATCCAGTGTAGTATCCTATCAGTACAGTATCCAGTGTAGTATCCTATCAGTACAGTATCCAGTGTAGTATCCTATCAGTACAGTATCCAGTGTAGTATTCTATCAGTACAGTATCCAGTGTAGTATCCTATCAGTACAGTATCCAGTGTAGTATCCCATCAGTACAGTATCCAGTGTAGTATCCCATCAGTACAGTATCCAGTGTAGTATCCCATCAGTACAGTATCCAGTGTAGTATCCTATCAGTATAGTATCCAGTGTAGTATCCTATCAGTATAGTATCCAGTGTAGTATCCTATCAGTATAGTATCCAGTGTAGTATCCTATCAGTACAGTATCCAGTGTAGTATCCTATCAGTATAGTATCCAGTGTAGTATCCCATCAGTACAGTATCCAGTGTAGTATCCTATCAGTATAGTATCCAGTGTAGTATCCTATCAGTATAGTATCCAGTGTAGTATCCTATCAGTACAGTATCCAGTGTAGTATCCCATCATCAGTATAGTATCCAGTGTAGTATCCTATCAGTATAGTATCCAGTGTAGTATCCTATCAGTACAGTATCCAGTGTAGTATCCCATCATCAGTATAGTATCCAGTGTAGTATCCTATCAGTACAGTATCCAGTGTAGTATCCCATCAGTACAGTATCCAGTGTAGTATCCCATTAGTTGAGTATCCAGTGTAGTATCCCATCATCAGTATAGTATCCAGTGTAGTATCCTATCAGTACAGTATCCAGTGTAGTATCCCATCATCAGTATAGTATCCAGTGTAGTATCCCATTAGTTGAGTATCCAGTGTAGTATCCCATCATCAGTACAGTATCCAGTGTAGTATCCCATCATCAGTATAGTATCCAGTGTAGTATCCCATCAGTACAGTATCCAGTGTAGTATCCCATCAGTATAGTATCCAGTGTAGTATCCCATCATCAGTATAGTATCCAGTGTAGTATCCTATCAGTACAGTATCCAGTGTAGTATCCCATCAGTACAGTATCCAGTGTGGTATCCCATCATCAGTATAGTATCCAGTGTAGCATCCTATCAGTACAGTATCCAGTGTAGTATCCCATCATCAGTATAGTATCCCATCATCAGTATAGTATCCAGTGTAGTATCCTATCAGTACAGTATCCAGTGTAGTATCCCATCATCAGTATAGTATCCAGTGTAGTATCCTATCAGGATAGTATCCAGTGTAGTATCCTATCAGTACAGTATCCAGTGTAGTATCCCATCATCAGTACAGTATCCAGTGTAGTATCCCATCATCAGTATAGTATCCAGTGTAGTATCCCATCAGTACAGTATCCAGTGTAGTATCCTATCAGTATAGTATCCAGTGTAGTATCCTATCAGTACAGTATCCAGTGTAGTATCCTATCAGTACAGTATCCAGTGTAGTATCCTATCAGTACAGTATCCAGTGTAGTATCCTATCAGTACAGTATCCAGTGTAGTATCCTATCAGTACAGTATCCAGTGTAGTATCCTATCAGTACAGTATCCAGTGTAGTATCCTATCAGTACAGTATCCAGTGTAGTATCCTATCAGTACAGTATCCAGTGTAGTATCCTATCAGTATAGTATCCAGTGTAGTATCCTATCAGTACAGTATCCAGTGTAGTGTCCTATCAGTATAGTATCCAGTGTAGTATCCTATCAGTACAGTATCCAGTGTAGTATCCTATCAGTACAGTATCCAGTGTAGTATCCTATCAGTATAGTATCCAGTGTAGTATCCTATCAGTATAGTATCCAGTGTAGTGTCCTATCAGTATAGTATCCAGTGTAGTATCCTATCAGTACAGTATCCAGTGTAGTATCCCATCAGTACAGTATCCAGTGTAGTATCCTATCAGTATAGTATCCAGTGTAGTATCCTATCAGTATAGTATCCAGTGTAGTGTCCTATCAGTATAGTATCCAGTGTAGTATCCTATCAGTACAGTATCCAGTGTAGTATCCTATCAGTACAGTATCCAGTGTAGTATCCTATCAGTATAGTATCCAGTGTAGTATCCTATCAGTATAGTATCCAGTGTAGTGTCCTATCAGTATAGTATCCAGTGTAGTATCCTATCAGTACAGTATCCAGTGTAGTATCCCATCAGTACAGTATCCAGTGTAGTATCCTATCAGTATAGTATCCAGTGTAGTATCCTATCAGTATAGTATCCAGTGTAGTGTCCTATCAGTATAGTATCCAGTGTAGTATCCTATCAGTACAGTATCCAGTGTAGTATCCTATCAGTACAGTATCCAGTGTAGTATCCTATCAGTATAGTATCCAGTGTAGTATCCTATCAGTATAGTATCCAGTGTAGTATCCCATCAGTACAGTATCCAGTGTAGTGTCCCATTAGTATAGTATTTTTTATTATTATTATTTATTTATATAGCACCATTAATTCCATTGTGCTGTACATGAGAAAGGGGATCGGAGATTACGGTAGGTTAGGAAGATATTGGGAGATTAGTTCAGAGATATAGGGAGGGGACAGGTTGTGGATGGCTTTGTAGATCAGTGTTAAGGTACCTTCACACTCAGCGACGCTGCAGCGATACCGACAACGATGTCGATCGCTGCAGCGTCGCTGTTTGGTCGCTGGAGAGCTGTCACACAGACAGCTCTCCAGCGACCAACGATCCCGAAGTCCCCGGGTAACCAGGGTAAACATCGGGTTACTAAGCGCAGGGCCGCGCTTAGTAACCCGATGTTTACCCTGGTTACCAGCGTAAAAGTAAAAAAAAAAAACACTACATACTTACCTACCGCTGTCTGTCCCTGGCGCTGTGCTTCTCTGCACTCCTCTGCACTGACTGAGCACAGCGGCCGGAAAGCAAAGCGGTGATGTCACCGCTCTGCTTTCCGGCTGACCGACGCTCACAGCCAGTGCAGGAGGAGTGCAGAGAAGCAGAGCGCCGGGGACAGACAGCGGTAGGCAAGTATGTAGTGTTTGTTTTTTTTACTTTTACGCTGGTAACCAGGGTAAACATCGCGTTACTAAGCGCGGCCCTGCGCTTAGTGACCCGATGTTTACCCTGGTTACCAGTGAAGACATCGCTGGATCGGTGTCACACACGCCGATCCAGCGATGTCTGCAGGGAGTCCAGCGACGAAATAAAGTTCTGGACTTTCCTCAGCGACCAACGATCTCCCAGCAGGGGCCTGATCGTTCGTCGCTGTCACACACAACGATTTCCTTAACGATATCGTTGCTACGTCACGAAAAGCAACGATATCGTTAACGATATCGTTATGTGTGAAGGTACCTTTAGTAGTTTGAACTGGATTCGTTGGGGAATTGGGAGCCAGTGGAGGGATTTGCAGAGGGGAGAAGCAGGGGAATAGCGAGGTGAGAGGTGGATTAGCCGGGCAGCAGAGTTGAGGACAGACTGGAGTGGTGCAAGAGAGTTAGCTGGGAGGCCACAGAGGAGGGTGTTGCAGTAGTCGAGGCGGGAGATGATGAGGGCATGCACAAGAGTTTTGTTAGATTGTGGGCTGAGGAAGGAACGGATTCTGGCAATATTTTTGAGCTGGAGGCGACAGGAGGTGGCAAGAGTTTGGATGTGCGGTTTGAAGGACAGGGCAGAGTTGAGTTACCCCGAGGAAGCGGATTTCAGGTGCGGGAGAGAGCGTGATGCCGTTTATCATAATAGATAGGCCAGGTAGGGGTGATACGCGAGATGGGGGAAAGATGATGAGTTCGGTTTTGTCTACATGGAGTTTTAGGAAGCGAGAGGTGAAGAAGGAGGATATGGCTGACAGACACTTTGGGATTCTCGACAGCAGAGAGGCGACATCTGGGCCAGAGAGGTAGATCTGAGTGTCGTCCGCATACAGGTGGTACTGGAAGCCATGGGACTTTATGAGTTGTCCTAGGCCAAGGGTATAGATGGAAAAAAAAGTAGGGGCCGTAGGACAGAACCTTGAGGGACTCCAACAGAGAGAGGGCAGGATGAGGAGGTGGTGTGGGAGTGGGAAACGCTAAATGTGCAGTCGGAAAGGTGTGAGGCAATCCAGGACAGGGCAAGGTTTTTGATGCCAAGGGAAGAAAGAATCTGTAGCAGTAGGCAGTGATCGACTGTGTCGAAAGCAGAGGACAGGTCAAGAAGGAGGAGGATGGAGAACTGTCTGTTAGCTTTGGCTGTGAGCAAGTCATTAGTAATTTTTGTCAGGGCAGTTTCGGTGGAGTGGTATGGGCGGAAGCCAGATTGGAGGTTGTCAAAGAGAGAGTTAGATGAGAGGGGGGAGGAAATTTGAGCATGGACATGCTGCTCAAGGAGTTTTGAAGCAAACGGGAGCAGTGATATGGGGCGGTAGCTGGGCATAGCAGTTGGGTCAAGGGTTAGTTTTTTTTGAGGATGGGTGTGATGGTGGCATGTTTGAAGGCAGAGGGGAAGGTACCAGAAGATAGCGATAGGTTGAAGAGATGGGTTAGGGCTGGAATGAGCATGTTAGTGAGGTTGGGGAGCAGGTGGGAGGGAATGGGGTCAAGTGCACAGGTGGTGAGGTGCGATTTGGAAAAGAGGCGAGTAAGCTCTCCTTCAGTGATGTTGGAGAGGGAGGTTATTAGGGAAGGGCAGAGGTCTGGTATAGTGGTTGGGGTCGTGGAACAGTTAGAGTTTTCCTTGTTTGGTCGATCTTCTTTTTGAAGTAGGTGGCAAAGTCCTCGGAAGAGATGAGGGGAGTTGGAGGTGGCAGTGGTGGGCGGAGGGAGTTAAATGTGCTGAATAGTTGTTTTGGGTTGTAGGATAGTGAAGATACAAGGTTAGTGAAATAGGTCTGTCTAGCGGAGGTGAGGGCTAATTTGAAGTCAAATGTAGCTTGTTTGAAAGCAGTCAAGTCGTCTGGCAGGTGTGTTTTCTTCCAACGCCGCTCTGCAACCCTGGATGCTTGTCGAAGTTTTTTGTGAGATCGTTATGCGCCAAAGTTGCCTATTGGTTAGTCGCACTGTGCCATACATGAGAGGGGCGACTGAGTCTATGGCTGATGTGAGGGTGTTGGTAAGTCGTAGTGTGGTCGCTGGAGAGCTGTCACACAGACAGCTCTCCAGCGACCAACGATGCCGAGGTCCCCGGGTAACCAGGGTAAACATCGGGTTACTAAGCGCAGGACCGCAGTACATACTTACATTCCGGTGTCTGTCCCTTGTCGTCTGCTTCCCGCACTCACTGACTGCCGGCCGTAAAGTGAAAGCACAGCACAGCGGTGACGTCACCGCTGTGCTCTGCTTTCACTTTACGGCCGGCAGTCAGTGAGTGCGGGAAGCAGACGTCAAGGGACCTGACGGACACTGGAATGTAAGTATGTACTGTTTTTTTTTTTTTACATTTACGCTGGTAACCAGGGTAAACATCGGGTTACTAAGCGCGGCCCTGCGCTTAGTAACCCGATGTTTACCCTGGTTACAAGCGAACGCATCGCTAGATCGGTGTCACACACACCGATCCAGCGATGACAGCGGGAGATCCAGCGACGAAAGAATGTTCCAAACGATCTGCTACGACGTACGATTCTCAGCAGGATCCCTGATAGCTGCTGCGTGTCAGACACAGCGATATCGTATGGATATCGCTGGAACGTCACGAATCGTACCGTCGTAGCGACAGAAGTGCCACTGTGTGACGGTACCCTTAGTGCTTTGGCCACCTTAAAGGGAACCAGTCAGGATGATTTTACTACTGGTTGCTGTCTAAGTTATAGTACAGCAATAATAACGATACCTGTTTTGTTGTAATCATTAGTGTCATTACTGAGAAATCAGGCTTTGAAGCCACATGCACTGGTAAAATCACCCTGAGAGCTTCCACTTTACAGCCAATGAAGGAGTCTTTGTATCAGAAAATACTATTCTCGAGGCCAAGTTTTGTCCTTAGCAGTTCCCACATCAGCTATTAATTTCTGTCTCTGTAGAAGAATCTGGGTGCTTGTGTGACAAGTCCTCACCTGCCTTTATCCATCTATTCCCCACCCAGACTGCACTGGCTCCCAGTATCGGCGAGCCGCTTAATGTCTGACACCAGTAGGGAATACAGGGTAGATTCACTAGGAGACCGCACTGCTCCTGGGACTTGAGAGTAATGTCCACCCTTGTCATCCAATGTGCAGATACACAGCGACGTGGTAAAGAGATGCAATTTAAATGAAGACGTACAATTATGTCCTGGAAATGTGGGTTCTCCGGGGCGGATTTACAGACAGATACAATCTGAGCTGCACAAGTCTGCCACTCCTGTTGATCGCCTTGCAAAGACAAACAAGTCTAAACAGGATCTGCAGCACAGACGCACACGCTCGGGTTTCACCAGCAGCTGGTTTGACCATTAAACACTTTACAACAGTATTTGCGCCGATATTTCAATTTCCATTTATAATGGAGCCTTGACATATATTCAGATAATCCAATGATTTTAATGAGGTCTGTTGGGATTTAGTTCATTTTGTCTTAGTAGAAAATTGCTCCAGATGCTGCTGCTGTGGTCTTCAAAAATGGCAAAACCTCAGAAATACCAAAACAAAATGGAAATTCCACCAGACCCCATTTAACGCTAATTTAAACTTGGTCTAATTGTTCAATTCAAATTCACTGGAATGGCAGAATGTGAATATATACGGAAATCTAAAAGAAAACGCACAGGGTTAAAAATCCTTTACCTTAAAGCATGGATGCAATATATACAACGGGGCATATTCTTCCTATCGTAGATGTCTGTGGTCTCGGGGTAAAAAATCTGAAAAAGTAGTGTGGAGAGGATCAATGAAAAGACTGTGCAAAAGACACTTGGAAGACAATTACATGGAGTATATGGGATACACCTACCTTTGGGAGGCCAATCTCCGTCATTGCATTAAGCCACTGAATGACATTGTCCGTGTGTCTGAAGTGCAGACCGGTGGCCTAAAAGAGAAGAAGCACACAGATACACAACTGATAATTAGCAGCAGGTTCTATGAGGAGATGCCATATCACAGAGGAGGTCTCTTTCCTTGGATTCCCCTCTACAAGCAGCCCCTCTCACTTAGGTAAACCAATTCTGCTCTGAATGACAACATATAACACTTAGCGGATTCCTCACAACTCTGCAAGTGTAGTGTGGCCCCAGTCAGGTAATTGGGGCCGTGCTACACCCCCACCACTGTCCCAGGGCCGGCAGATTATGACCACGGCTTTGCAGGGAAAATGTACAATGTACATAATCAGAGCTGTGGCCCTTTGTTATCGAGATCAGTGGTGAACTCACTGGATTGATCATACCCTAGCAAGGAGTCATCACTTTATAAGATGTCCCTTTAAGAAGAATAATATATATTTTGTAACCTTTATATTTTGACATTTCATGTGCCACTTGCAGTAATGTGATTCACGCATGTCTAAGAAGCTCATCACATATTAAAGGGAACCTGTCATTAGATTCATGCTGCCCGAACCACAGCCATCATGAATTAGAGTAGCAGCATAAATGACAGGTTCCCTTTAATAAACATTCACTATCAGTATGGTATAAAGCTACATCTACTGGGACATTGTCGTCCATAATGGTGTACCAGTAGCGGCTTACATTGTATCTGGTCTGCTCCCGATCATAGATTTTCTTCAGAGAAACCACTTTTGGACTGAAGAAGTTTCCAAGTTTTGCCAAGTAGACTCCATTCCTCAGCCCTTCCTCCAGCTCTGTAGTAGGGGGCAGATCTTCCATTAGGCAGGCTTCCATCCATCTGTAAAAATCATACCATGGATTAAAATGTAAATTCAGAAAATCATTTAATAAGTACACCTAGACAGTACACTTTCTCTGGGGTCTACACAGAGTATATTGTGATGGATTCTTCTCTGAGATCCTATGCTTGTACGCAATTAATTACTTTAATAGCAACGCCGTAATAAGGAAAACTACAAAGGCCAGCAGTGACCACGCTAAAAGGGAGAGCAACCATGGGGAGATCAATCGCCCACACATGCTCTTACAGCAGAATACAGATTGTGGCAGAAGAGTAGCTGTCATGATGTAGAGATGGCCATAACCAGACCACCATAGCCCTCAGAATAAGGATATTTTCCCATGATAGGCAATTATCTTTTATCTGAAAAATTAATTGATAAATGTCTGATTGCGAGGGGTTCAACTGCAAATCCCAAGCAAACACTAGGCCGAACCCTGGAGTAATTCAATGAGGAGGAGGTTGAATGAGAAGACAGCCAAGCATGCGCCCTGGGGACATTGCGTTAGCGCAATCCGTTAGCGTATCCGCTAAACAAATTGCACTAACGCAATGTGAACCTAGCCTTAACGCTGCAAGCAGCGTTCAAGGTCCGTCCGAAACTAACGGCACATCGCAGACGCATGCCAAAAATGGCATACGTTTGAGATGCGTTAGCTATCCGTTAGCACATTGCAGTCAATGGGTGCGCTAACGGATCCGTTACATAGCGTTAATTGCGCCATGTAACGGAGTCTGTTAGCGGACACCCACTAACGCAATGTGAACCTAGCCTAAGGAGTCAGTGTGTGCTCAGTCGAGCCTCGTTGTCTGGAGGCTGGCAGCAAGACTTAAGCCCTGACAGATCCACTGAACATAGTGGCAAACATTATGTAGGTCCAGCCGAAAAAGGAGACCTGAATTGGAGATGATCTGCAGTACCCAGCAGCGGCCACTACAGAGGGACAGAGTTGTGGCGTCTGCTCCAGATACTGTTACATCCAGCCACTACCGGAGCTAGTAACAGATAATCATTGGGGGATGCCAGTGTTGATCCCCGACAGATTTGATTTTAATGTCCTAGCATAGACACAGGTCATCAATATCATAGTAACACCTGCAAGGAGTTTGCATGTTCTCCCCAGGTTTGCGCGGGTTTCCTCCCACACTCCAAAGACATACTGATTGGGAACTTAGATTGTGAGTCCCAGTGGGGACAGTGATGTTGATGTCTGTAAAGTGCTGTGGAATACGACGGGACTATGTAAGCGAGTAAAATGAAAAAATAACTACACGGTAGTGGAAAACCCCTTTAAATGTTTTATGTAAAACGATTTTGCTTCCACATATAAAACTTTCATCACCGGCATTTCTAGGGATCTATATTTAACTTTCAAGGCTTTTTCTAGCCGTTATCTAAAGTGAGTGAGAATGTGACATTCATAGCGTGACTCTGAAGGTGCAGCACCTTTCAATAGGAAACTTTGCATTTGCTCGAAAAATGAAAAACTGCATAAATGGCAACTACTAAAAATAGTTTTTTGTTGCTTTTTTTTACCAAGTGAAAGCATCCTGATATTGACAATCCGTAGTGGATTTCTTATTTCTTGTTACTAGTTTTATGTTAAGAAACTTTGTGAAAAAGAGCTGACCATCCTGTATGCTCTACATTACTATTGCAGGACTGGGCAAAACCCAGACAAACCTGCAGCAGAATATCGCATCTTGCTTATTAGTCCAGTCACCGCCGATGTGCTGTAGAATTGCAGTCTGGACGCAGAACTGTTAATCTGCAGCAATTTTTGGTATAATGCATGCAAAAACCCCATCCAAATGTCATAGAAAACAGGGACAGAGACCCTGATTCCAACTATGCAACATTCACTAGGATGCATGCTGTAATTTGATAAAAATGCCTATTTTATCTGCTGCAGATCTAGCAGTTTTCTGAATGCTGAGTGGTATAACCTCGCTCACACCACTGATTGTCAGATTTCTGTGTACACCGCGCATAGGCAGAAATCAGAGGTGGAGGAAGAAATGTTATACAGAGCTCATGAATATGGGGGACTATATGGCAGCAGGTTTACCAGTCGTCTAATGGAAAAAAAGTGATTTTACCAGCAGATCAAAGCTACAGCAAGCAACCAAGTAAGTGGAACATTGGTGACTTTTTTCTTTACCTGTGTTATTTATATAAAGATAAAAAAAAAAAAAAAAACAACACACCATGTGTGTTCTTTCAGCTATCCCCCCCCCCCCCCCCACCAATTAAAGGGAATCTTTCGCCACATTTTTACCACGTAATCTGAGAGTAGTACAGTGTAGAGACACACCCTGATTCCAGTGATGAATCACTTATTGGGCTGCTTACTGTAATTTTAATAAAATCACAGTTTTAATCAGCAAGAGATTATATCACTATAAATAAATAAGTCTGTGGCCAGGTAGTCACGCACATTGATGAGCTCTGTATAACTCCATCATTGCCATTCGTGGTCCATAGAGGGCAGCGTATAAGACAACGCAGAAGATCTGCTTTCCATCACTGAAATAATGGGTAAATGTGCGAGTTCTGGGCCAATTACTTACACACAATGATCAGTCCTGTGCCAGGAATAAAAGCTTCAGCAGAAGGACAATTCCAGGCAGATGAATAATATATTGCTAGAACTCTTGTGGCCACAACATCCAAAATAACAAATGTCACAGAATATGACGCATCTGCTCCTACAGACTCTGGCATCATGCTGGCAACTCATAAGTGAGTCAGCTACACAGAAAAATATGCCAGAGGGGCATTTCTATAAGGCCTCGTGCACACATTCGCCATTTGGTTTGTTTTCTACCTCAGTATTTATAAGCCAAAATCAGGAGAGGAAAAGTATAACAGAAACACGTCACCACTTCTGTATTTATCACCCACTCCTGGTTTTGGCTTACAAATACTGAGGTAAAAAACTGACCAAATACTGAACGTTTGAACGTGACCTTACAGATCAATTTTCCTACAACAGTTTCACTATTTTTCTGAGGCCACGTTCACATATTCAGTATTTGGTCAGTATTTCTTATCAGTATCTGTAAGCCAAAACCAGGAGTGGGTGATAAACACAGAAGTGGTGCATATGTTTCTATTACACTTTTCATCTGATTGTTCCTCTCCTGGTTTTGGCTTACAAATACTGAGGTAAAAAACTCAAAAACACTCAACGTGTGGAAGAGTCCTCACAACGACTAAAGATTTGACACATTCTTAGGCCTCTTCACATATCCGTATCTCGGGTACATGTGGTGACAGTTTTCACACGTAACTGAGACACATACACACATAGACCCATTTCCAGAGAATGGGTCTGTGCACATGTCAGTGTGTTTCCACGGACGACGTGTCAATGGGCAAAATACACTGGCATAGCCATTGTTTTTTTTTTTGTTTGTTTTTTTTAACAGAAGCAAGGGCCTCAAAAGGCCTGCACACGTGCACAGTGATGACATCCATGTGCCACCTCAGTAGCACACATACACATGCATGGGAAGCAGTGGTACTGTTAGCGCTGTTCCCCAGCACCGGGTGCTGATGACGGCTCTCATCATTCTCCCCTGCTCTGTCGGCGATCAGTGCCAGCAGAGGAGAATGTTGAGCGTTCAACTGATAACAAGAGCAGGAGGCAGCTGATGGGACTACTACTCCCATCAGCCTACACCAACTGCCACTATTAACAGTGAGCGCAGGCGGTGGCTGATGGGACTACTACTCCCATCAGCCTACACCTGCTGCAGCTACTAACGGTGAGAGCAGGCGGTGGCTGATGGGAGTATTTGTCAGTCTGTGCTCTAGTTAAATAAAAAAGAAACGGAGTGGGTTCCCCTTTATTTTTGCAGGCTGCAACCCTAAGCTGTCAGCGTTAGCATGGCTATCAAGAATAGAGGGGTCCCACCACTGTTGTTTTTTTATTTAAATAATTTAAAAACACTGTGAGAGTTCCCCTCCATTTTTGACGACCAGCCTTGCTAAAGCAGACAGCTGGTATTCTCAGGCTGGTATGGTGCCATGGATATTAAACCCCCCAGCCTAAAACTGGCAGCTAAGCTTTACCACTTTCTGTGGTCTTCAAGGTCGCCACATCATCAGTGCTTGGTGTGGAGGGGCGAGCAGACCAACATACGGTATTTCAAAAGCAAGGCCAGCCCCTTGTCTGCCATGGTCGATGCATGGACAGAGAAGGGACCAGATTAGTTATGGAAATGAGCCAGTCAGCCCACCCCTCTACACACAGTGGTAGTCACCAGGCCTAGAGGGGATAGAAGAAAGTACAGCCGCTGATAATAGAAGTATACGAAGAAATTGCATAACTTACTATTTTAACCAGTTCAAGACCGGACCATTTAATCTCATTCTTGGCCAGGACCATATTTGGGGATTTTTTCATACATGCCGTTTAAAGAGCTGTAAAAAGAGATTTTGGGGCGGCTCTCAGAGAACACAGGAGCATCGGGCAAGATAACTGCCGGTTGAACCATCATGTGGCTGGCAGCCATCTACAGGGTAGAACATGTTTTCGTCACAGGAAACCCTTTTAAAGAGAACCGGATTCATATTGCCCAATCCGGACAGCATGAATCAGAGCCTTGTCGCAAATTTACAGCCAGGTATATTTTGCTCTGAAACTTTCAGGAGCTGGCCAGGGACTATAGTGTGTGGCCTGACTTGCCAACTCAGCACATGACCAGCTGCACCTGACGCTGCAGGTGATTGACCGGTCTCTCACTATGAGGGAGACCCATCATGCACCTCTACTAGAACGGCTTGGGCAGCATGAACCAACATACAGGTTCCCTTTAAAGGGAATCTGTTACCAGGTATTTGCTACTCATCTGACGAAACATAATGTAAGGACATAGACCCTGATACCAACAATGTGTCACTAAGGCTACTTTCACACTAGCGTCGGAATCTCCCCGTCGCAATGCGTCGGGCAGAGATTCCGACGCTAGCGTTTAACGCACTGCACAACGGAGGCAGCGGATGCATTTCTCCGGCGCATCCGCTGCCCCATTGTGAGGTGCGGGGAGGTGGGGGCGGAGTTCCGGCCGCACATGCTTGGTCGGAAAAAGCGGTCCGTCAGGAGGAAAAAACGTTACATGTAGCGTTTTTTGCTCCCGACGGTCCGCCAAAGCACGGCGCATCCATCGCACGTCAATCGTCACGTATTGTCGTCAATACAAGTCTATGGGGAAAAAACGCATCCTGCAAGCACTTTTGCAGGATGCGTTTTTTCTGCAAAACGACGCATTGTGACGGATTGCAGTTAACGCTAGTGTGAAAGTAGCCATACTGAGCTGCTTGCTTTATCTGCTGCAGTTCTCCGAGTTCTCTGAATGCGGAGCTCTGGATATCCCCACCCACATCAGTGATAGGCAGCTTTCAGCCTATGCACAGCTTAAACAGAAAGCAGCCAATCAGTGGTGGGGGTGGGCTCATGAATATAAAGGACTACATGGCAGCAGGCTTACTAGCACTTATCTCCTGCTGATAAAACAGTGACTTCCTCTAAACTACAGCATGCAGCCCACTAAGTGACACATTGCTGGAATCAGGGTCTCTTTTCCTACATTATGCTACTCTCAGATTAGCTTAAAACAAACTTGGTGACAGATTTCCTTTTAAGCTTGCAATAGAATATTTTAGGATTCTGGAACTTCTTCTGGAAGATTGAATAGCGTTTCAGTTTAGAAGAAAATAAGAGACGCCACATAATGTATGTGAATAATGCCGTAACATTTGGCTCCTCATTAACTTGATGACTTCTTGTAGTCATCTTTCTATTCAGAGACCATTCACCCAGGGGTGTTTTCCTGCCCAGCACTTCTGAAAAAGACAGTGCAGAAAAACACATTTTCAGCAGATGTTGCTGTGGAAACCAGCCGTTGTGTAGACTGGGCCTCTGCCAAGAGCAGATTCTTGGTCTGAAGGGGGATGAGAGCACAGCGATGCTGCCATCTCGGGAACGGTAGACCGCCAAATCATTGACATGGAAAAGCGATCTGATATTGAAGTGTTTCTCACAGGAATGGACTGTGGAAGCCCCGCATAGCCTGTTATTACTGCGGCCCTGAGCATTAGCGGAGGCGCTGTATCCTGCCACCAAGGCTGCCACTGCTCATTATATACAGATATTCAAATATGGACAGAAGAGGGGAAATACGTCACATTATGGAAAGTACAGATGTTTTCATACGTTCTGTAACAGGATAGTAACAGACCAAGACAGAAGTCACAGTCTGAAAGAACGATAGATGAGAAATAAAGAGTTTGTCACCAGCCAGATGTTGAGCGCAGGATTATAACACTATATTAGGGAATAGCTATTTGCCCAGATCAGTCGTAAACTGGGATCAGTGAACCCATCTTGTATTTTACTTCAAACATCTGTAATTTTCTGCGATAACTTTCCAAGTCTAAAGCGTTTAAGGGAATCTGTCAGCAGCTTTTTTGCTATGTAATCTGAGAACAGCACGAGGAAGAGAGCCTGATTGGTCACTTACTGGGCTCTGTTTTAGGTCACATGATCCCTGTAGCCAATCAGTGGCTTCTTATCTATCACTTTCTTTGGATGAAACTACCACTTGGGAGAAGTGAGAGCTGCAAGTCCCAGGAGAGGCGGCACCGACGCGCGCTCCGGAGGCGTGTATAACCACTAATATTTTACATAGGAGAACTATGGCGATTAAGAAGAAGTCCAAATAGCAAACAACCCCTTCAAAGCTACGGGATTTCAGGGGGAAAGTATACCAGACTGCAATTGTGCCTCTGATCTGGGCAGCAAGATTCAGGTGACAGGTTCCATTTATTGGAAATCCGCCCCTAAACCAGAACCACACCTTATTATATGAACTATAACGGTTCTTACCTGCCTCACCCAATATAACCAAATCATAGAAATTTTTATAAAATACTGTGCACTGTAAGTGAATTACTACAGAATAGCCATCTGTCCGCTGTGTAGATTACGAACAGTGTCCCAGTTAAAGTGCCATTTAGAATGTACAGTCATGGCCAAAAGTATTGACCCCCCTGCAATTCTGTCAGTTAATACTCATTTTCTTATTGAAAATGATTGCAAACACAAATTCTTTGGTATTATTATCTTCATTTAATTTGTCTTAAATGAAAAAACACAAAATAGAATGAAGCAAAAAGCAAAACATTGATCATTTCACACAAAACACCAAAAATGGGCCAGACAAAAGTATTGGCACCCTCAGCCTAATACTTGGTTGCACACCCTTTAGCCAAAATAACTGCGACCAACCGCTTCCGGTAACCATCAATGAGTTTCTTATAAAGCTCTGCTGGAATTTTAGACCATTCTTATTTGGCAAACTGCTCCAGGTCCCTGATATTTGAAGGCTGCCTTCTCCAAACTGCCATTTTTAGATCTCTCCACAGGTGTTCTATGGGATTCAGGTCTGGACTCATTGCTGGCCACCTTAGAAGTCTCCAGTGCTTTCTCTCAAACCATTTTCTAGTGCTTTTTCAAGTGTGTTTTGGGTCATTGTCCTGCTGGAAGACCCATGACCTCTGAGGGAGACGCAGCTTTCTCACACTGGGCCCTACATTATGCTGCAAAATTTGTTGGTAGTCTTCAGACTTCATAATGCCATGCACACGGTCAAGCAGACCAGTGCCAGAGGCAGCAAAGCAACCCCAAAACATCAGGGAACCTCCGCCATGTTTGACTGTAGGGACCGTGTTCTTTTCTTTGAATGCCTCTTTTTTTCTCCTGTAAACTCTATGTTGATGCCTTTGCCTAAAAAGCTCTACTTTTGTCTCATCTGACCAGAGAACATTCTTCCAAAACGTTTTAGGCTTTTTCAGGTAAGTTTTGGAAGTCCCTTTTCATTCAGATGCCGACGGATAGTACGGGTTGACACTGTTGTACCCTTGGACTGCATGGCAGCTTGAACTTGTTTGGATGTTAGTCGAGGTTCTTTATCCAATATCCGCACAATCATGCGTTGAAATCTCTTTTCAATTTTTCTTTTCCGTCCACATCTAGGGAAATTAGCCACAGTGCCATGGGCTTTAAACTTCTTGATGACACTGTGCACGGTAGACACAGGAACATTCAGGTCTTTGGAGATGGACTTGTAGCCTTGAGATTGCTCATGCTTCCTCACAATTTGTTTTCTCAAGTCCTCAGACAGTTCTTTGGTCTTCTTTCTTTTCTCCATGCTCAATGTGGTACACACAAGGACACAGGACAGAGGTTGAGTCAACTTTAATCCATGTCAACTGGCTGCAAGTGTGATTTAGTTATTGACAACACCTGTTAGGTGCCACAGGTAAGTTACAGGTGCTGTTAATTACACAAATTAGAGAAGCATCACATGATTTTTTGAACAGTGCCAATACTTTTGTCCACCACCTTTTTATGTTTGGTGTGGAATTATATCCAATTTGGCTTTAGGACAATTCTTTTTGTGTTTTTTCATTTAAGACAAATTAAATGAAGATAATAATACCAAATAATTTGTGTTTGCAATCATTTTCAGGAAGAAACTGAGTATTATCTGACAGAATTGCAGGGGTGTCAATACTTTTGGCCATGACTGTACTGTGAAACGTGCAACAATTATAACATAAAAACAATGTAGGGATCTTGTTTTTGTTTGTAAAACGAATAAATAAGGTATTTGTAGCATAATGGGTTCACATGTCAGGTATTTAGTGTAGATTTTCCACACAAAATCCACTGCACTTTCCAGTATCTGAAAAGGGGATGAATTAACTTAATCTTATCTACATTCTGAGGGGGGGGGGGGGGGGGGTTATTTTGCATAATCTGCAGGAATTAGCTTTCATTGCATTTTTAAAACATTTCATTTTTTTTTCTTTTGCTGAACTGGCCCTTTTAAGAGTGGATTTTATCCACTCAATCCAGGAGGGACCATATCTGTCAGCTGCTGAAGAAAACCAGCAGAACGTGGTAAACAGGTGGTGGAGCTGAAAGCTCAATAGTCCTGTCTACGTGGATGGACACGTGGTAGAAGGAAAGCAGGTTACCTTCCTGCCTAACATTTTAACATTCACAACATCACAATACAACTTGTCAAGCTTACAGGTCAAGCATATCTAGCCAAGCCATGTGGACGTCATGCCCATGGTGGAATAGTCAGAAATAGACTGAACATCTGATCTGTTCTTCTCCATTCCAAAACCCTGTTGTGAACCATGATCACAGACCAAAGAGAAAGTTGTCCTCTAGTCTGGAATGGAATGTGAAAAAAAAGGAGAGTTATCTGAACTTAATCTTGTCCTAAAGGCTACAAGACATTTGTAGACATAGATATGTCTTACTGGAGATAGGAAAGACCAGAAGACACAACAGGTCAGACCTGTTCTACACCAAACACTTTAGTCACACAACCTCCCAAACCACAAGTGAGACCACAGAAGGCTTGTAATATTCAGTTATGGAAACATCTGGTGGACGTAGTAGGACACACCTGGTGGACGCAGTAGGACACACCTGGTGGACGCAGTAGGACACACCTGGTGGACGCAGTAGGACACACCTGATAGATGCAGTAGGACACACCTGGTGGACGCAGTAGGACACACCTGGTGGACGCAGTAGGACACCCCTGGTGGATGCAGTAGGACACCCCTGGTGGATGCAGTAGGACCCACCTAGAGGATGCAGTAGGACACCCCTGGTGGACGCAGTAAGACACACCTGGTGGATGCAGTAGGACACACCTGGTGGATGCAGTAGGACACACCTGGTGGATGCAGTAGGACCCACCTGGTGGATGCAGTAGGACCCACCTGGTGGATGCAGTAGGACACATCTGGTGGATACAATAGCACATATCTGGTGGATGCAGTAGGACACACCTAGTGGATGCAGTAGGACACACTGGTGGATGCAGTAGGACTCATCTGATGTTTGCAGTAGGACACACCTGGTGGACGCAGTAGGACACACCTGGTGAATGCCGTAGGACACATCTGGTGAATGCAGTAGGACACATCTGGTGAATGCAATAGGACACATCTGGTGAATGCAATAGGACACATCTGGTGAATGCAGTAGCACATATCTGGTGGATGCAGTAGGACACACCTAGTGGATGCAGTAGGACACACTGGTGGATGCAGTAGGACTCATCTGATGTTTGCAGTAAGACACACCTGGTGGACGCAGTAGGACACACCTGGTGAATGCCGTAGGAGACACCTGGTGAATGCAGTAGGACACATCTGGTGGATACAGTAGCACATATCTGGTGGATGCAGTAGGACACTGCCATTGATAGACCCCACCAGGATAGTCCTGCTGATTGCAACCTGAGGTTCACTGATATGGGAGACAGAAAGCTAACCAGTAATGGTAATTTTCAAGGGCTCCAGGCAACAACATAGCTTCTGTAACAACATTCCCTAACTTGTCCTTAGCTGGGGCCACAATGCACAGCTGGGGATGAAGACCTCAGACCCAGGTCACATAACATTTATTATCTCCGCCAACTGCATGTGCTTGAATATCAACTAGTCAAATCAGGGGTCCCCAACTCCAGGCCTCGAGGGCCGCCAACAGTGCAGGTTTTCAGGATTTCTTTAGTATTGCATCGGTGGTAATGTGATCATCTGCACAGGTGATGATTCCAACCCCTGTGCAATACTAAGGAAATCCTGAAAACCTGCACTGTTGGCGGCCCTCGAGGCCTGGAGTTGGGGACCACTGAGTCAAATAGTGAAAAGAACATACGTTTGACCATTTTTGTCCTCCTTTAAGTTAGAATGCAATAAAAAAAAAAAGTTACGACAATCTCCTCTTATTTTATTGTTTAAGAGTAAACTAAAAAGAAAAAATGAAGAGAATACATTTTTTTCTTACATCACAAATATGCTATGTACGCAATGCTTTGTGCTTGTTGGCGTTAATACATTTCATTTTTGGTGTAAGACAAGAAAAAAAAGAAGATGTAACAAACAGTATGGGACATTAAAATACATAACGTGAGCACCTCTATATGCTGTAGGGATTCACGCTCTCTGGTTGGCATTAGGCCACGTTCACACAGGCAACAAAGTTTTGGTCCAAAGTTTTTTTTAAACTTGAATGTGCGATTGTCATCCATGAGTCCACTATTTTTTACTTTTTTTTGCAGATACTCAACCCATAAAATAACACTTACATGTCATCAGCCCCATAATCTAAAATGGGTACATATTCTTTCCATGAAGACGCATACATGAATCACGGACGTCTGAACGAGGCCTTACACTTTTGGTGCAGCCGAAAGCGAGATGTGAACAAAGCCCCACGCAGGCATGATTTATCCATTACTGGTGGACCCCGAGGCATGGACGTGAAGACATGAAGCTCAGTATGCCTTGAACTGGTTGACACGTCATGAATTTAAAGAAGCCATTCTGGTCAGCCACAGATACTGGAATAGATAGGACTGTCCATCAGACACACGATGACCTTTTATTTCCTTTACAACTTCCGAGACAGACTGTGCATATATCAGGAAGTATTTGGAGATGTGTAGAGACCGGAGGTCGCTGTGGGGAAGCCTGGGTCATGATCTCTACATCCTCATGGGATCCCACCGGGAAGTAGATAAATAGATATGGAGAGATAACGGCCATAAATCAGTCATCCGTTTCATGCTATAATAACTTAGCCATGCTTTTTTTTTACATATTCTCACAACGCATCAATAAGAAAAGACATGTCCAGAGGCATCTTGGCATCTATGACTTAATTTCAACATCTAGCCTCCCATTAAAAAAAGGGGGAAAAAAAAATTAAAGACTGATGTGGGATTTCCAATAAAGCCTGAGACAAGCTTGGGCTGCATAGTTCATTATGAAAAGGGAAAATGCCAGCGAATAAATGAAATCTACGTATTGGCACAGAATCAACTGGCACACCCAGAGGAAATGGATTTTTGACATTATAGGTCAACCCAGAGTAGAAAATAGGAACTACAATCCCTAATTCATAGCGACTGAGTAACAAGGATATACAAATGTCACTGTCATGTTATCAATTAGCAGCAACGTCCTCTCACTTGTCTTTCTATTACTCAACAAATGAGCTGGATCATCACCCAGAAGTCAATGAATAATTGGAAAGGAAGGGGAGTGCACGAGGCCAGGAAGGTAATGCCAGGGCAGAGGGAACAAGTGATTTTCTCCCATTTCTGATCTTTCATCTGTATTTTTGAATGGATCATAAGAACTGACCATGTAGCCCTCATTTATCACTAAGGATAGAGAATATGGAGACTGGAACAGGTTCACACCTATGAAGGGCCCTTCACAAGTCTGTCTCAGGTATATGTTGTGACAGTTTTCACACATACTAAAGACACTTACACACATACACCCATTCAAATCTATGGGTCAGTGTGTTCACAAGGATCATGTGTGTGTGAACCATGTAGACGTGTCTGTTTTTTGCTGGCAGTGATAACACAAGGATGACATCCTTATTTTTCCTAACCAGCTGAGGGAAAGCAGACAGCTGGGGGCTGGTGCCAATATTCTGGGAAAGAGCCAACATACATAAAGGTTCCCAGCATATTAACAGCTGACAGCCCTTTCCCAGCCTATTAACATCAGCCCGCAGCTGTCAGTTTTGCCTTTACTGGGTATTAAAAAGGGTGGATCCTAATAAATAAATTATATGGGGTCCCCCATATTTTTAATAAGAAAAATATACCTAGAAGCAATTGTGCAGCCAGGATCTGATTCATGCTGACCGTGGTTTGGACAGCATGAAATAGCTGTTATTTCCTTTAAAAGTTCAAAATTATTTAACCCCCATAGCAAATTAAATTTATTAGCAAAATGTACATACTTTCAGAGGTTTGCTGTAAACCAAGCAAATGGGCAATTTTAAAACAACTAATATAACAAGTGGTTTCTCTGTCACTTGTAGGGGTCGGTCAAAGAAGTGAAAAAATTGGATGAGTGCAATTCGATTGAAAAATCGGATAGCACTCTGCCCAGTGTTATAGTACGGGGAATTTCAGATCTACGATTTTTTTCTCCTGTCGATTCTGCTTGAGAAAAACGCAGCATGCTGCGAGTGGATCCCAGAATCGGATCACATGCACCCAAACAAGTCTATGAATGGGAGTGAAGCTTCAGACTACACTCGGATGTCATCTGAGTGCAGTCTGATGTGCTCACACAGTCAATGGAGAAGATGGAGAAATTTTGCTCTCCATCTTCCCTGCACTTGTGCTGTGATTCTCTCATAAGAAGATCAGATCATACTAAGGTGACACTAGGATAAAACCGTGAGAGTTTAATCAGAGTCATTAGCATAATCGTCCTGATTCTCTCGCACAAGAGAATATTCACTCGTGTGACCCCGGCCTTACCGACAACTGCAGTGGCAGAATTATTCAATCACTTTCACAACAAGCATCTTTGGTATTTACTACACATAAACCCAGACTCATAATGAACAAAGTGGCCAAAGACAATGTCTCGGCCCCTCTACATGCTACTCCCAATAGAACAGTGTACACACAGGAGAACAACGGGAGTTTTTAGAAAGTATATACCGGTAGTTTATTTAGAAAATTTGTTAAAAACTAACACACATTAAAAGACACCAATGAAAACACCAGAGATACATAAATGTTAGTACACCTATATTTACAACAAAGTTGTTGGCATATCTAGATGTATGAGGAGAAAATCCTTAATCCCCAAATTAACCCCAAAAGAGAACCACAACCTTTTATAAACCAGTCTAAGTGTCCCATACCTAACAATTCTCGCCACTCTGGCTATGGATGTACTAGGAGAGAGCCAGCAGAAAAGGTATGGTACCAAATGAGGGAAAAATGAGGAGTGCCCAAAGGAGCGGCATAAGTAAAGTGCCACCTGGCGTAAAGAGCGCCCCTATCAGAGCACAAATTGTGACCGGATCTTACCCAATAATATGATCCCTGGATTGAGCGCTACCCCCGACGCGCGTTTCGCTGCTATCTTGATGCTTTATCAAGGGGAAGTGTTGTTTAGTAGCGTCCAGGACCTTATATGATAGTCATGTGACCAGATGAGTCACCAGGCTGTATGTAGCGGCGCATGCGCCCGCGGCTCTCCGCCCCCCCCACCCACCCCGCGGCCCGGCCAGCGTCTAACAGGTGAGTAGCTGCAGGAGTAACCTAGCAACCAACTCACCAGATGCAGACGTGTGGCGGTCGGACACAGGAGGCGCAGGGGGGGAGGCTAGCTTGCCTTCTCCCCCCCCCCCCCCTGCGCCTCCTGTGTCCGGCCGCCACACGTCAATGTGGCTGGTGACTTGGTTGCTAGGTTACTCCTGCAGCTACTCACCTGTTGTCAGACGCTGGCCGGGCCGCGGGGTGTGGGGGGATTCGGACAGCCGCGGGCGCATGCGCCGCTACATACAGCCTGGTACCTCATCTGGTCACATGACTATCATGTGACTAGGGGATTATGGGATATAAGGTCCTGGACGCTACTAAACAACACTTCCCCTTGATAAAGCAGCAAGATAGCAGCGAAACGCGCGTCGGGGTAGCACTCAATCCAGGGATCATATTATTGGGTAAGTTCCGATCACAATTTGTGCTCTGATAGGGGTGCTCTTTACGCCAGGTGGCACTTTACTTATGCCGCTCCTTTGGGCACTCCTCATTTTTCCCTCATTTGGTACCATACCTTTTCTGCTGGCTCTCTCCTCATACATCCGTAGCCAGAGTGGCGAGAATTGTTAGGTATGGGACACTTAGACTGGTTTATAAAAGGTTGTGGTTCTCTTTTGAGGTTAATTTGGGGATTAAGGATTTTCTCCTCATACATCTAGATATGCCAACAACTTTGTTGTAAATATAGGTGTACTGACATTTATGCATCTCTGGTGTTTTCATTGGTGTTTTTTAATGTGTGTTAGTTTTTAACAAATTTTCTAAATAGCCTATATACTTTCTAAAAACTCCCGTTGTTCTCCTGTGTGTAAATATCTTTGGTATTTAGTAGAGCACCTCTGGCTGTTATGACCTGCTGCAAATGTGAAGCACAGCTAGACACCAGATTCAGGCACCATTCCCGAGGAATCTACGCCCACTTCTCATGGGCAATTGCTTCCAGTTCACCATCATGCTTGGCATTCAATGCTGCAATGGCCTTCTTCCAATCCCATGAAAGATTGTCTGTGTATTTTAAGTCAGACAACTGACGGCCATTCCAGAATCTTTAAGAAATTGACCTGAAACCAAGTCCTAGTGAACTTTGTGGTATGCTTAAAATCACTGTCTTTTTAGAAGGTCCAATGATGCCCTGGCTTCAACCTATTGACTGAAGATATGACATTTTTCCCGATACACGATTGACTCCATCTTACCCTCTACACACTGTTAGTTTCCAGTGCTAGAAGAAACAAAGCAGTGGTAGAACATCACCAAGCCACCAACATGCATCACTATAGGTAGGGTGTTATTTCATACTTCCACTTCCAGACATACAATTCAACTGATCACATAGGTCTGGAAAGTTCCAGTTTTCATTCATCGCTCTACACAACAGAATTCCAAAGCTTCTGTGTCATGGCACAGGTTTACACAGACACCCCCATGTCCACACAGGACCAAGGATGCACGGGGAGTGAGATGGTGACCTACACAGTCATTGACGTGGCACCACACTCACAAACAACCCTAACAGGCTGAGAGTCCCCTTTCACTAGCACCAGTGAAACAGAAACTATCAGCCCGGTAGGACTGCCACCAGTTCCTCGTTCGATATACGCCTGGTCTGTTAACAGAGTTTTATCGGGCCATAAACCGCCCCAGTAGTGTGTGAGATTAGGCAGAGAAAAGGACGTGTGGATTTGTGGATCGAGATAAAAGAGCAGTCCTAGGTTTAATTACATACAGTGCCTTGCGAAAGTATTCAGCCCCCTGGAACTTTTCAACCTTTTCCTACATATCATGCTTCAATCATAAAGATACCAAATGTAAATTTTTGGTGAAGAATCAACAAATGGAAAAAAATTGTTAAGCTGAACGAACCTTATTGGTTATTTTAAATTTTTGTGGAAATTTAAAAACTGAAAAGTGGGGCCGAATACTTTCGCGAGGGACTGTATTTAATCGCCTTAAGGGCACATTAGATAATACACTATACAGGTGCTTATCTCAAAATTAGAATATCATCAAAAAATTTATTTATTTCAGTTTTTCAATACAAAAAGTAAAACTCGAATATTTTAATATTATATAGAGTCATTACCAACAGAGTGATCTATTTCAGCTGTTTATTTCTGTTAATGTTGATGATTATGGCTTACAGCCAATGAAAACCCAAAAGTCATTATCTCAGTAAACTAGAATACTTTATAACACCAGCTTGAAAAATGATTTTAAAATCCGAAATGTTGGCCTACTGAAATGTATGTTCAGTAAATGCACTCAATACTTGGTCGGGGCTCCTTTTGCATCAATGCAGTGTGGCATATAGGCGATCAGCCTGTGGCACTGCTGAGGTGTTATGGAAGCCCAGGTTGCTTTGATAGCAGCGTTCAGCTCGTCTGCATTGTTGGGTCTGGTGTCTCTCATCTTCCTCTTGACAATACTCTATAGATTCTCTATGGGGTTAAGGTCAGGCGAGTTTGCTGGCCAATCAAACACAGTTATACTGTTGTTTTTTAACCAGGTATTGGTACTTTTGGCTGTGTGGACAGGTGCCAAGTCCTGCTGGAGAATAAAATTTCAATCTCCAAAAAGCTTGTCGGCAGAGGGAAACAAGAAGTGCTCTAAAATTTCCTGGTAAATGGCTGCACTGACTTTGGTCTTGAAAAAACAGAGTGGACCTACACCAGCAGATGACATGGCTCCCCAAACCATCACTGATTGTGGAAACTTCACACTAGACCTCAAGCAGCTTGGATTATGTGCCTCTCCACTCTTCCTGCAGACTCTAGGACTTTGATTTCCAAGTGAAATGTAAAATTGACTTATCTGAAAACAACACCTTGCTTGTACCACTGAGCAACAGTCCAGTTCTTTTTCTCCTTGGCCCAGGTAAGATGCTTCTGGCATTGTCTATTAGTCATGAGTGGCTTGACACAAGGAATGCGACACTTGTAGCCCATGTCCTGGATACGTCTGTGTGTGGTGGCTCTTGAAGCAATGACTCCAGCAGCAGTCCACTCATTGTGAATCTCCCCCAAATTTTTGAATGGCCTTTTCTTAATAATCCTTTCAAGGCTGCGGTTTTCCCAGTTGCCTGTTCACCTTTTTCTACCACATTTTTTCCTTCCACTCAACTTTCCATTAATGGATACAGCACTCTGAACAGCCAGTTTCTTTGGCAATGACCTTTGGTGGCTTACCCTCCTTGTGGAGTGTCAATGATTGCCTTCTGGACATCTGTCAAGTCAGCAGTCTTCCCCATGTTTGTGGAGCCTACTGAAACAGATTAACGGACCTTTTTAAATGCTTAGGAAGCCTTTGCAGGTGTTTTTTTTTGCTAATTATTCTAATTTACTGAGATAATGACTTTTGGGTTTTCATTAGCTGTAAGCCACAATCATTAACATTAACAGAAATAAACACTTGCAATAGATCATTCTGTTTGTAATGACTCTATAAAATATACGAGTTTCACTTTTTGGATTGAAAAACTGAAATAAATTAACTTTTTGATATTATAATAATAATAATAATAATTTTTATTTATATAGCGCCAACATATTCCGCAGCGCTTTACAAATTATAGAGGGGACTTGTACAGACAATAGACATTACAGCATAACAGAAATACAGTTCAAAACAGATACCAGGAGGAGTGAGGGCCCTGCTCGCAAGCTTACAAACTATGGGGAAAAGGGGAGACACGAGAGGTGGATGGTAACAATTTCTTTAGTTATTCGGACCAGCTATAGTGTAAGGCTCAGGTGTTCATGTAAAGCTGCATGAACCAGTTACCTGCCTAAGTATGTAGCAGTACAGACACAGAGGGCTAATACTGCATAAAGTGTATGAGAACATGATGCGAGGAACCTTTTTTTTTTTTTTTTTATAAATAGGCCACACAGGGATGGTTAGGTTAATGCATTGAGGCGGTAGGCCAGTCTGAACAAATGAGTTTTTAGGGCACGCTTAAAACTGTGGGGATTGGGGATTAATCGTATTAACCTAGGTAGTGCATTCCAAAGAATCGGCGCAGCACGTGTAAAGTCTTGGAGACGGGAGTGGGAGGTTCTGATTATTGAGGATGCTAACCTGAGGTCATTAGCGGAGCGGAGGGCACGGGTAGGGTGGTAGACTGATACCAGGGAGGAGATGTAGGGTGGTGCTGAGCCATGGAGTGCTTTGTGGATGAGGGTAGTAGTTTTGTACTGGATTCTGGAGTGGATGGGTAGCCAGTGTAATGACTTGCACAGGGTAGAGGCATCGGTGTAACGGTTGGTGAGGAATATGATCCTGGCTGCAGCATTCAGGACAGATTGGAGCGGGGAGAGTTTTGCAAGAGGGAGACCGATTAGTAGAGAGTTACAATAGTCCAGACGAGAATGAATAAGTGAAACAGTAAGAGTTTTTGCAGAGTCGAAAGTAAGAAAAAGGCGAATTCTAGAAATGTTTTTGAGATGCAGGTAAGAAGAGCGAGCCAGTGATCGGATGTAGGGGGTGAATGAAAGGTCAGAATCAAGGATGACCCCAAGGCAGCGGGCATGTTGCTTTGGAGTAATGGTGGAACCGCACACAGAGATGGCAATGTCAGGCAAAGGTAGGTTAGTAGAGGGAGAGAACACGAGGAGTTCAGTTTTTGACAGGTTTAGTTTCAGATAGAGGGAGGACATGATGTTAGAGACAGCGGTAAGACAATCACTGGTGTTTTCTAAAAAGGTCGGTGTGATATCGGGAGCAGAAGTGTATAATTGGGTGTCGTCAGCATAGAGATGGTACTGGAAACCAAATCTACTGATTGTTTGTCCAATAGGGGCAGTATACAACGAGAAGAGTAGGGGGCCTAGGACTGATCCTTGAGGAACCCCAACAGTAAGGGGAAGGTGAGAGGAGGAGGAACCAGCAAAACATACAGTGAAGGATCGGTCAGAGAGATAGGAGGAGAACCAGGAGAGAACGGTGTCCTTGAGGCCGATGGAGCGGAGCATAGTGAGGAGGAGCTGATGATCCACAGTGTCGAATGCTGCAGAGAGATCCAAGAGAATTAGCATGGAGTAGTGACCATTAGATTTAGCTGTTAGTAGGTCATTAGAGACTTTAATGAGGGCAGTTTCAGTAGAGTGTAAAGAGCGGAAGCCAGATTGAAGAGGGTCGAGAAGAGAGTTATCTGAGAGATAGCGGGTAAGACGGGAGCGGGATATTCTAATTTTGTGAGAAGCAACTGTATATTCACAGCGGTTATACAAATATAATGGTCAGATGTGCAAATACAATAGTGGTAGGACAAAATGTATAAGCAGAAGATATGGTCAGTTACAAGTTAGGCCGGGTTCACATTGCGTTAACAGCAGCCCGTTCAACACATACATTAACGGGCTGCTGTTAACGCAAGTGCCGACATTCCATCGCGCTAGCACTGATGCTGCCCCCGCTAACGCTGCAGCTCGCGTCTCAGGGTCCGTCACTCAATGATGGTACATCGCTAGCATACGCCCATTGTGGGCGTGCGCTAGCGATGCGTCCGATATAGGAATTAACGGCGGCGTTAACGGACTGCATTACACCGCGTTATGCCGTGGTGTAACTTAGTCCGTCTAACGGACGCCAGCAACGCAATGTGAACCCAGCCTTAGACAAAAGGCTTGCGGGGGAGGGGCTGTCACATGGGAAGCTTGTGGTCCCTTCTTTGTGTGCAACTTGTCTTCACAAGATGTGTCCTTGTAACCTCTCAGAGAAAAAGCAATAGGATATGCTGCACACAAGCATTTAACCCTCTGATTCTCTCCCCCCTGAACTCTGGGCTGAACCTAAATCCCCTCCCCTGCAGCTTTGGAGATAAATTTCCCACAATCTATGAAAGATCATAACTCCTTTCTGGACGATCCTAGGGCAGCGGTTCTGGCGCCATCGGATCCAACCGGACCCCTGCTACTCAGACTCTAAACACAATTTTGCTACCTAGCTGCTAGTGGCTGCTCTATGTATCTCCCTTCCCGTGCATGTTAGAATTACTCCAGACCTAGGCAGGCGCTTGCATTGTTCTGGGGATCTCGGAAATATACATGATGTACAGCTAGAACGTATAATATTTCCATATTCCAGAATTCCTTTATGAAATCATGGCTGAACAAAGGACTCAGACCCCATGGCTTGGACCCACAGGGGGTCTTCCTGTGGAAGGTTGCATACCCGCTAGCTGGTAGGGGTGTGAATCCTTTGTTTGAAGCTGGCCAGCTATTATGATTTTGTTTTTATAATTCCATGCCCAATAGTATACCCATGATTGACATGGTATTACCGTATATACTCGATTATAAGCCGAGATTTTCAGCCCATTTTTTTGGGCTGAAAGTCCCCCTCTCGGCTTATACTCGAGTCATATACCCGGGTGTCGGCAGGGGAGGGGGAGCGGGGGCTGTGTAGTCATACTTACCTGCTGCGACGCGGTCCCTGCAGTCCCTGGCTTCTCCGGCGCTGCAGATTCTTCCTGTACTGAGCGGTCACATGGCACCGCTCATTACAGAAATGAATAGGCGGCTCCACCCCCATAGGGGAGGAGCCGCATATTCATTGCTGTAAATGATCGGTGCCATGTGACCGCTCAATTACAGGAAGAAGCTGCAGCGCCGGAGAAGCCAGGGACTGCAGGGACCGCGCCGCAGCAGGTAAGGGGAGCGGAGCGCTATAATTACCTGCTCCTCGCTCCGGTGCGGCTCCGTCTGCAGTGTCCTCTAGCAGTGACGCTCGGGTTAGAGGGCGCTGTGACGTAGTCAGTGCGCGCCCTCTGCTGAGCGTCAGTACTGGAGACGGAGCCGCACGAGGAGCAGGTAATTATTGAAAGCGCCGGCGTCCTGAGCAAGAGAGGTGAGTATGTGATTTTTTTTTTTTTTATTGCAGCCGCATTCTATATGGCACAGCATTATAAGGAGCACCTATGGGGCCATAATCAAAGGTGCAGAGCATATATGGCACAACATTATAAGGAGCACCTATGGGGCCATAATCAAAGGTGCAGAGCATATATGGCACAGCATTATAAGGAGCACCTATGGGGCCATAATCAAAGGTGCAGAGCATATATGGCACAGCATTATAAGGAGCACCTATGGGGCCATAATCAAAGGTGCAGAGCATATATGCACAGCATTATAAGGAGCACCTATGGGGCCATAATCAAAGGTGCAGAGCATATATGCACAGCATTATAAGGAGCACCTATGGGGCCATAATCAAAGGTGCAGAGCATATATGGCACAGCATTATAAGGAGCACCTATGGGGCCATAATCAAAGGTGCAGAGCATATATGGCACAGCATTATAAGGAGCACCTATGGGGCCATAATCAAAGGTGCAGAGCATATATGCACAGCATTATAAGGAGCACCTATGGGGCCATAATCAAAGGTGCAGAGCATATATGGCACAGCATTATAAGGAGCACCTATGGGGCCATAATCAAAGGTGCAGAGCATATATGGCACAGCATTATAAGGAGCACCTATGGGGCCATAATCAAAGGTGCAGAGCATATATGGCACAGCATGATAAGGAGCATATATGGGGCCATAAAGGTGCAGAGCATATATGGCACAGCATTATAAGGAGCATCTATGGGGCCATAAAGGTGCAGAGCATATATGGGGCACAGCATTATAAGGAGCACCTATGGGGCCATAAAGGTGCAGAGCATATATGGCACAGCATTATAAGGAGCACCTATGGGGCCATAATCAAAGGTGCAGAGCATATATGGCACAGCATTATAAGGAGCACCTATGGGGCCATAATCAAAGGTGCAGAGCATATATGGCACAGCATTATAAGGAGCACCTATGGGGCCATAATCAAAGGTGCAGAGCATATATGGCACAGCATTATAAGGAGCATTTATGGGGCCATAATCAAAGGTGCAGAGCATATATGGCACAGCATTATAAGGGGCATTTATGGGGCCATAATTATTATTATTATTATGCATTTTTATAGCGCCATTTATTCCATGGCGCTTTACATGTGAATACGGGGCAAATATAGACAAATACATTAAACATGAGCAGATAACAAGGCACACGAGTACATAAGGAGGGAGGACCCTGCCCGCGAGGGCTCACAGTCTGCAGGAATCAAAGGTGCAGAGCATATATGGCACAGCATTATAAGGGGCATCTATGGGGCCATAATCAAAGGTGCAGAGCATATATGGCACAGCATTATAAGGAGCATCTATGGGGCCATAATCAAAGGTGCGGAGCATATATGGCACAGCATTATAAGGAGCATCTATGGGGCCATAATCAAAGGTGCAGAGCAATATATATGGCACAGCATTATAAGGGGCATCTATGGGGCCATAATCAAAGGTGCAGAGCATATATGGCACAGCATTATAAGGAGCATCTATGGGGCCATAATCAAAGGTGCAGAGCATATATGGCACAGCATTATAAGGAGCACCTATGGGGCCATAATCAAAGGTGCAGAGCATATATGGCACAGCATTATAAGGAGCATCTATGGGGCCATAATCAAAGGTGCAGAGCAATATATATGGCACAGCATTATAAGGGGCATCTATGGGGCCATAATCAAAGGTGCAGAGCATATATGGCACAGCATTATAAGGAGCACCTATAGGGCCATAATCAAAGGTGCAGAGCATATATGGCACAGCATTATAAGGAGCATCTATGGGGCCATAATCAAAGGTGCAGAGCATATATGGCACAGCATTATAAGGAGCACCTATGGGGCCATAATCAAAGGTGCAGAGCATATATGGCACAGCATTATAAGGGGCATCTATGGGACCATAATCAAAGGTGCAGAGCATATATGGCACAGCATTATAAGGAGCACCTATGGGGCCATAATCAAAGGTGCAGAGCATATATGGCACAGCATTATAAGGAGCATCTATGGGGCCATTATCAAAAGGTGCAGAGCAATATATATGGCACAGCATTATAAGGAGCATTTATGGGGCCATAATCAAAGGTGCAGAGCAATATACAGTGGGGCAAAAAAGTATTTAGTCAGTCAGCAATAGTGCAAGTTCCACCACTTAAAAAGATGAGAGGCGTCTGTAATTTACATCATAGGTAGATCTCAACTATGGGAGACAAACTGAGAAAAAAAAATCCAGAAAATCACATTGTCTGTTTTTTTAACATTTTATTTGCATATTATGGTGGAAAATAAGTATTTGGTCAGAAACAATATTTCATCTCAATACTTTGTAATATATCCTTTGTTGGCAATGACAGAGGTCAAACGTTTTCTGTAAGTCTTCACAAGGTTGCCACACACTGTTGTTGGTATGTTGGCCCATTCCTCCATGCAGATCTCCTCTAGAGCAGTGATGTTTTTGGCTTTTCGCTTGGCAACACGGACTTTCAACTCCCTCCAAAGGTTTTCTATAGGGTTGAGACATGGAGACTGGCTAGGCCACTCCAGGACCTTGAAATGCTTCTTACGAAGCCACTCCTTTGTTGCCCTGGCGGTGTGCTTTGGATCATTGTCATGTTGAAAGACCCAGCCACGTTTCATCTTCAATGCCCTTGCTGATGGAAGGAGGTTTGCACTCAAAATCTCACGATACATGGCCCCATTCATTCTTTCATGTACCCGGATCAGTCGTCCTGGCCCCTTTGCAGAGAAACAGCCCCAAAGCATGATGTTTCCACCACCATGCTTTACAGTAGGTATGGTGTTTGATGGATGCAACTCAGTATTCTTTTTCCTCCAAACATGACAAGTTGTGTTTCTACCAAACAGTTCCAGTTTGGTTTCATCAGACCATAGGACATTCTCCCAAAACTCCTCTGGATCATCCAAATGCTCTCTAGCAAACTTCAGACGGGCCCGGACATGTACTGGCTTAAGCAGTGGGACACGTCTGGCACTGCAGGATCTGAGTCCATGGTGGCGTAGTGTGTTACTTATGGTAGGCCTTGTTACATTGGTCCCAGCTCTCTGCAGTTCATTCACTAGGTCCCCCCGCGTGGTTCTGGGATTTTTGCTCACCGTCCTTGTGATCATTCCGACCCCACGGGGTGGGATTTTGCGTGGAGCCCCAGATCGAGGGAGATTATCAGTGGTCTTGTATGTCTTCCATTTTCTAATTATTGCTCCCAATGTTGATTTCTTCACTCCAAGCTGGTTGGCTATTGCAGATTCAGTCTTCCCAGCCTGGTGCAGGGCTACAATTTTGTTTCTGGTGTCCTTTGACAGCTCTTTGGTCTTCACCATAGTGGAGTTTGGAGTCAGACTGTTTGAGGGTGTGCACAGGTGTCTTTTTATACTGATAACAAGTTTAAACAGGTGCCATTACTACAGGTAATGAGTGGAGGAAAGAGGAGACTCTTAAAGAAGAAGTTACAGGTCTGTGAGAGCCAGAAATCTTGATTGTTTGTTTCAGACCAAATACTTATTTTCCACCATAATATGCAAATAAATTGTTAAAAAAACAGACAATGTGATTTTCTGGATTTTTTTTTCTCCGTTTATCTCCCATAGTTGAGGTCTACCTATGATGTAAATTACAGACGCCCCTCATCTTTTTAAGTGGTGGAACTTGCACTATTGCTGACTGACTAAATACTTTTTTGCCCCACTGTATATGGCACAGCATTATAAGGAGCACCTATGGGGCCATAATCAAAGGTGCAGAGCATATATGGCACAGCATTATAAGGGGCATTTATGGGGCCATAATCAAAGGTGCAGAGCATATATGGCACAGCATTATAAGGAGCACCTATGGGGCCATAATCAAAGGTGCAGAGCATATATGGCACAGCATTATAAGGAGCATCTATGGGGCCATAATCAAAGGTGCAGAGCAATATATATGGCACAGCATTATAAGGAGCACCTATGGGGCCATAATCAAAGGTGCAGAGCATATATGGCACAGCATTATAAGGAGCACCTATGGGGCCATAATCAAAGGTGCAGAGCATATATGGCACAGCATTATAAGGAGCACCTATGGGGCCATAATCAAAGGTGCAGAGCAATATATATGGCACAGCATTATAAGGGGCATTTATGCGGCCATAATCAAAGGTGCAGAGCATATATGGCACAGCATTATAAGGAGCACCTATGGGGCCATAATCAAAGGTGCAGAGCATATATGGCACAGCATTATAAGGAGCATCTATGGGGCCATTATCAAAAGGTGCAGAGCATATATGGCACAGCATTATAAGGAGCACCTATGGGGCCATAATCAAAGGTGCAGAGCATATATGGCACAGCATTATAAGGAGCATCTATGGGGCCATTATCAAAAGGTGCAGAGCAATATATATGGCACAGCATTATAAGGAGCATTTATGGGGCCATAATCAAAGGTGCAGAGCAATATATATGGCACAGCATTATAAGGAGCACCTATGGGGCCATAATCAAAGGTGCAGAGCATATATGGCACAGCATTATAAGGGGCATTTATGGGGCCATAATCAAAGGTGCAGAGCATATATGGCACAGCATTATAAGGAGCATCTATGGGGCCATAATCAAAGGTGCAGAGCATATATGGCACAGCATTATAAGGAGCACCTATGGGGCCATAATCAAAGGTGCAGAGCATATATGGCACAGCATTATAAGGAGCATCTATGGGGCCATAATCAAAGGTGCAGAGCAATATATATGGCACAGCATTATAAGGAGCACCTATGGGGCCATAATCAAAGGTGCAGAGCATATATGGCACAGCATTATAAGGAGCACCTATGGGGCCATAATCAAAGGTGCAGAGCATATATGGCACAGCATTATAAGGAGCACCTATGGGGCCATAATCAAAGGTGCAGAGCATACAGTTAGGGCCAGAAATATTTGGACAGTGACACAATTTTCGCGAGTTGGGCTCTGCATGCCACCACATTGGATTTGAAATGAAACCTCTACAACAGAATTCAAGTGCAGATTGTAACGTTTAATTTGAAGGGTTGAACAAAAATATCTGATAGAAAATGTAGGAACTGTACACATTTCTTTACAAACACTCCACATTTTAGGAGGTCAAAAGTAATTGGACAAATAAACATAAGCCAAACAAAATATTTTTATTTTCAATATTTTGTTGCAAATCCTTTGGAGGCAATCACTGCCTTAAGTCTGGAACCCATGGACATCACCAAACGCTGGGTTTCCTCCTTCTTAATGCTTTGCCAGGCCTTTACAGCCGCAGCCTTCAGGTCTTGCTTGTTTGTGGGTCTTTCCATCTTAAGTCTGGATTTGAGCAAGTGAAATGCATGCTCAATTGGGTTTAGATCTGGAGATTGACTTGGCCATTGCAGAATGTTCCACTTTTTGGCACTCATGAACTCCTGGGTAGCTTTGGCTGTATGCTTGGGGTCATTGTCCATCTGTACTATGAAGCGCCGTCCAATCAACTTTGCAGCATTTGGCTGAATCTGGGCTGAAAGTATATCCCGGTACACTTCAGAATTCATCCGGCTACTCTTGTCTGCTCTTATGTCATCAATAAACACAAGTGACCCAGTGCCATTAAAAGCCATGCATGCCCATGCTATCACGTTGCCTCCACCATGTTTTACAGAGGATGTGGTGTGCCTTGGATCATGTGCCGTTCCCTTTCTTCTCCAAACTTTTTTCTTCCCATCATTCTGGTACAGGTTGATCTTTGTCTCATCTGTCCATAGAATACTTTTTCAGAACTGAGCTGGCTTCTTGAGGTGTTTTTCTGCAAATTTAACTCTGGCCTGTCTATTTTTGTTATTGATGAATGGTTTGCATCTAGATGTGAACCCTTTGTATTTACTGTCATGGAGTCTTCTCTTTACTGTTGACTTAGAGACAGATACACCTACTTCACTGAGAGTGTTCTGGACTTCAGTTGATGTTGTGAACGGGTTCTTCTTCACCAAATTAAGTATGCGGCGATCATCCACCACTGTTGTCATCCGTGGACGCCCAGGCCTTTTTGAGTTCCCAAGCTCACCAGTCAATTCCTTTTTTCTCAGAATGTACCCAACTGTTGATTTTGCTACTCCAAGCATGTCTGCTATCTCTCTGATGGATTTTTTCTTTTTTTTCAGCCTCAGGATGTTCTGCTTCACCTCAATTGAGAGTTCGTTTGACCGCATGTTGTCTGCTCACAGCAACAGCTTCCAAATGCAAAACCACACACCTGGAATCCACCCCTGACCTTTTAACTACTTCATTGATTACAGGTTAACGAGGGAGACGCCTTCAGAGTTAATTGCAGCCCTTAGAGTCCATTGTCCAATTACTTTTGGTCCCTTGAAAAAGAGGACGCTATGCATTACAGAGCTATGATTCCTAAACCCTTTCTCCGATTTGGATGTGGAAACTATCATATTGCAGCTGGGAGTGTGCACTTTCAGCCCATATTATATATATATAATTGTATTTCTGAACATGTTTTTGTAAACAGCTAAAATAACAAAACTTGTGTCACTGTCCAAATATTTCTGGCCCTAACTGTATATGGCACAGCATTATAAGGAGCACCTATGGGGCCATAATCAAAGGTGCAGAGCAATATATATGGCACAGCATTATAAGGGGCATTTATGCGGCCATAATCAAAGGTGCAGAGCATATATGGCACAGCATTATAAGGGGCATTTATGGGGCCATAATCAAAGGTGCAGAGCATATATGGCACAGCATTATAAGGAGCACCTATGGGGCCATAATCAAAGGTGCAGAGCATATATGGCACAGCATTATAAGGAGCACCTATAGGGCCATAATCAAAGGTGCAGAGCATATATGGCACAGCATTATAAGGAGCATCTATGGGGCCATAATCAAAGGTGCAGAGCATATATGGCACAGCATTATAAGGAGCACCTATGAGGCCATAATCAAAGGTGCAGAGCATATATGGCACAGCATTATAAGGAGCATCTATGGGGCCATAATCAAAGGTGCAGAGCATATATGGCACAGCATTATAAGGAGCACCTATGGGGCCATAATCAAAGGTGCAGAGCATATATGGCACAGCATTATAAGGAGCACCTATGGGGCCATAATCAAAGGTGCAGAGCATATATGGCACAGCATTATAAGGAGCACCTATGGGGCCATAATCAAAGGTGCAGAGCAATATATATGGCACAGCATTATAAGGAGCACCTATGGGGCCATAATCAAAGGTGCAGAGCATATATGGCACAGCATTATAAGGGGCATTTATGGGGCCATAATCAAAGGTGCAGAGCAATATATATATGGCACAGCATTATAAGGAGCACCTATGGGGCCATAATCAAAGGTGCAGAGCATATATGGCACAACATTATAAGGAGCATTTATGGGGCCATAATCAAAGGTGCAGAGCATATATGGCACAGCATTATAAGGAGCACCTATGGGGCCATAATCAAAGGTGCAGAGCATATATGGCACAGCATTATAAGGGGCATTTATGGGGCCATAATCAAAGGTGCAGAGCATATATGGCACAGCATTATAAGGAGCATTTATGGGGCCATAATCAAAGGTGCAGAGCATATATGGCACAGCATTATAAGGGGCATTTATGGGGCCATACTCAAAGGTGCAGAGCATATATGGCACAGCATTATAAGGAGCACCTATGGGGCCATAATCAAAGGTGCAGAGCATATATGGCACAGCATTATAAGGGGCATTTATGGGGCCATAATCAAAGGTGCAGAGCATATATGGCACAGCTTTATAAGGGGCATCTATGGGGCCATAATCAAAGGTGCAGAGCATATATGGCACAGCATTATAAGGAGCACCTATGGGGCCATAATCAAAGGTGCAGAGCATATATGGCACAGCATTATAAGGGGCATCTATGGGGCCATAATCAAAGGTGCAGAGCATATATGGCACAGCTTTATAAGGGGCATCTATGGGGCCATAATCAAAGGTGCAGAGCATATATGGCACAGCATTATAAGGGGCATCTATGGGGCCATAATCAACGGTGCAGAGCATTCTATATGGCACAGCATTATAAGGGGCATCTATGGGGCCATAATCAACGGTGCAGAGCATTCTATATGGCACAGCTTTATAAGGAGCATCTATGGGGCCATAATGAACGGTGCAGAGCATTCTATATAGCACAGTTGTATATGGAGCATCTATGGGGCAATAATGAACGGTATGGAGCATCTATTTTTATTTTTGAAATTCACCGGTAGCTGCTGCATTTTCTACCCTAGGCTTATACTCGAGTCAGTAAGTTTTCCCAGTTTTTTGTGGCAAAATTAGGGGGGTCGGCTTATACTCGAGTATATACGGTATGTCTCCAATATTCTTCACAACATCCGCTTGTGGAACTTATTATTCAAAGATCTATTGATTAAGATATTGATTAAAATTAACTGTTATTGGGAAAACCCGTTTAACGCTGAACTTGAGAACTCTGTTTCCAGCTGTATCTCTAGGAACATAAAGGGTCTTTGGCATCTTTTTGTATAATTTTCCTTGTTTATTTAAAATGGGTTGTCCGATCTAGAATGACAAGTCTGCAGTCAGTCTTTGTGAATCCCAGAGTACACACTGTGCGCTACAAGGATTTGGCGGTTTCTGAGCTGGGAGCGGCGGTGATGTATGCGATATACATACCTCCAGGCAGCAGTCTAGCGGGCGCGGCCTCGCTCAGTCGGCAAAATATTTCAGTATAAGAATTGCACCGAGGGCGTAATATGAGAACGCAGCCTAAATTGACCTTGTTTGAAAAGTTTATTGCAAACAGCAGAAAGTTTACAAATTAATGGGTGGTGGTGGGGTAAGGATCAATAATTTTGATTGCAACTGGAAGTATATTTAACAATGAGACATTTTAATAGATGTAGTTTTTCACACCCGTTCACTTTATCTATACACGGGTCTTTATAAAACACTACACGGGATTGCTAAAGGTGCGCTCCCATTACAACTCGACCATACAGATGTAAGCCACACTCATTATCCAGCAGTCATGTCATTTGTCAGCTCACACAAGAACAGACAGGATTTGCAAATAATAATTCATTCGTGAAAATATGGCAGACACAACTACACCAGGTTTTATGTGCAGAAGCATTAGCATATAAACAAGGGCCCATAGCAAACAATAATAACAACCATTGTAATCACCACTTCCTCCCAGGAAGTTCCTGAGCCGCTTAACCCCTTAGGTGTAAAGCAGATACATAAGAAATAGAGTAGACCTGCATACAAGGAGGGGGCTTGTAAGGAATACAGTATACAAAAAATATACATATTCTCAATATTTCCACTACATTGTCAAAAATGAAGAGTCTCATTCAATATGGAGATCTAATGTATAGCTTAGAATGAAGAGAAACTCCATTAAAAAATACAATTATCGTAGTGCCTTTATTAGAGGGAACCTGTCACCCGTCAGGGCCTATTAAGGTAAAAGATCCACCTTCAGCAGCACTAAGGCTGCATTCTGTGAAGGTGGCTCTTATGATTTTGCTCCCCAATAGCGCTGAAATAATCACTTTTATAAATTGCGCACCATTCCTGTATGGAGTCCGGGGGGTACGTTTTCTCCCCCGACTCAGCCGCCTCGCAGCCGTCCATGCCCCCCACCGGGCGCCGCCTCTTCTGTTTCCCCACGTCACCGGCACCTGCGCTCTCATTTTTCAGGTATGCGCCGTGCGCGCTGCCCTGGAACGCCCATCAGCTGATGTACTGGTATCGCGCCTGCGTGTAGCGGAGGCCCGAGATCCCACCCCGCAGTGTGCTATGATCTATTCACACTGCGGCGCTGGGAATCTGGCGCTGTGCGCAGGTGCGATCTACTTACATCACTTGATGTAAGTTCCAGGGCAGCGCGCACGACGCATGCCCGAGAAATAATTAAAGAGCGCAGGCGCGGGTGACGGCACAAGACAGAGAGGAGGTGGGATGATGGACGGCTGCGAGGCGGCTGAGTCAGGGGGAGAAAAAGTACCCCCCGGACTCAATACAGGTATGGTGAGCAATTTATAAAAAAGTGAATATTTCAGCGTTATTAAGGGTTCAAAAACATAAGGGCCACCTTCACAGAATGCAACCTTTGTGCTGCGGAAGGTGGCTCATTTACCTTAATAGGCCCTGGGGGGTGACAGGTTCCCTTTAAAAAGAGGTATAAAGGGGGCAGTTTTTGCTCTTCTTTGTACCCGCTACTCCCCACTAGACAGTCCCAGAGATATGGGCCTTTTCATCTGGCGCTATTTGTTATGGTCTTTACCAATGAGGAGTGGCTTACAGGACTCTCTGGGGGCGTGTCTTTAGGCTGTGCTCTATAATTATCCTGTGGGCCACTCCCCATTGGAAAAGTCCATGAACAGCGCTAAATAAGAACTGGTCATTTTTCACCAGGTGACAGGTCATCAAACCACAAAATGCATGGCAGATATACTGACTCACAGTGGTGTAACGTAAAGCTTGTGGGCCCCAATGCAAAATCTCCAATGAGGCCCCTGTCACAGATGATTAATATTAATAGTTTTTTTCATATGGGGCAAAGGGACTTTTTGGCCCCACTAGCCTACAGGGCTGGGTACAATTAAAACCCTCTGAACTTATTAAGACTACCCCCTGTTGAACACAATAATCTAACACCTATAATGCTCATAGTTCCCCAGTGCAAAGTACCTGTGGTCCTGTACTGGTATAGCACATAAGGGACCACAATATGGATATCTGAGTAACTGTATTAGATAGCACATGACAATTCCTCTGTTGACTTCACACAATGTTATTTCAAGTGGTCAAACCCACCAAGTTCTCCTAGATGAAGAACCTTCAGAACCGTCAGCATTTTATAATCCTATCCTGAGTGCATTGTCAGTCGGTTTTGAACCTTCCCATTGCCTTGTATTATAAAAGTATGGAGTGTCTTTAGATGCCTGAAGAATAATCAGGTCACTTTGTTTAAGCGCTTGACATCTTTAGAAACGTGAAGTGTTTAGAAGACACTCAAAGACTGAACATAGATGTTCTGCTCATCCTTTGAGAGTTTTCGGGCCTCTTTTTCAAAACAGTTCAGACCTGCCTGAAAAAGATGTCGGATGCTCAAACCCTAAGGAGTTTTACAGGGAAAAAAAAGTACCGTAATTATTATTATGATTATTAATAATGACCAGTAATGGAAATCACTGATGGTCTTCTGACAATTTTACTCTGTAAACTACACAAATTTCTTTTGCATTTTTACTTGGAGATAAACACATTATATGGAAAACCTACAAGAGCTAAATCTTCTTTATTATCTACCCCAGATAAACCAGTCTGTACACAGCACAAAGGGTACAAAACAAGGAAGGAAACGATTCCATGTATCAACCAGGAACTCCGAACCTCTTAGGTAAGACTTTATTTCACAACCAGAAGAAGCGAAATCCATCTTGATCATATGACACATTCAGTCCTTCCCGCCTCTATTCTTGTGTCATAAGTTTTAGGTGTCACCTTACAACAATAGAGACAGACATTATTATTTATCACTGAACTGGACCAGAGATTGCCCCAAGTTCTTCTTGTTGAGTTTATTCAATTCCTATACATTTTATGGTGCAGTCGTGTGACAACCAAATTGGAAGCCATTTAAACTCCTACAGGATCATCACCCAACCTATACTATTCACCTGTCTGATTAGACAGAAGTATTGAGCGACTGTGTCCCCAAATAACCCACAGGACACTACAAGAGTCAAGGAGCTCTTCACTTTGGAAAATTAACACCTGTTAGGTGGGTCCCTTGTTTAATGTAACCTGATCACAATGTGGGCGATTATCTCATCTATGGGAAAACCTACCAGTCAGTAATAAATGTCCTGCCAGCGCTACCACAGGAAATATAAGCATTACACACCGATCACTAAAATCACTGAGTAGTCGGTGTAATTCAGGACAGGACAGGCAGAAGAGATGTTCTTTGTAACATTAATGGCCAAAAAAGGAGGATTCTGAACAGGGGAATATCCTCTAATTCCTTAATAAAGTATATCGAAAAGGGGTTTTGTAAATCCTAGAAATACACTCTATTTTGGGATCAATTTTAAGAAATTAAAGAAACCCCATTTAGGCCCCAGTTAAGTTACGGTAGTATCAGCTGAACCATCTGACCATTTAATGAGCATGGAGGCCTCTTGACTCTTTCCTGACCTGTGGTGCTGGAGTTGTGGAGGATCAGGCATATTAAACATTGGCCATCTTTTGTTCTCTGTGAAAAAATTGTGGCTGGTGATGTCTACAACGTCTCCTGTTACCAAGCACATGTAAGCGGCCAACCAGGCATATGTATTGTGGAAGCATCGGGGGTGAACAGCTGACAGCTGAGGTGTATGGACACCTTAAGACCCTTCGACACCTTCAGGGTATGTGTACACATTGCGGATTTTGCTGCGGATCCGCAGCGGTTTTGACGCTGCGGATTCGCAGCTGTTTTCCATGAGTTTACAGTACCATGTAAACCTATGGAAAACAAAATCCGCAGTGCCCATGCTGCGGAAAAAGAACACGAGGAAACGCTTTGTTGTTTATTCTTTGTGCGGATTCCGCAGCGGTTTATACCTGCTCCATTATAGGAATCCGCAGATGTAAAACCGCAGGTGGAATCCGCACAAAAACTGCATAAAATTCGCAGGTAAAACGCAGTGCTTTTTACCTGCAGATTTCTAAAAACAGGTGCGGAAAAACCCACAGAGGTTCCATCTACGTGTGCACACACCCTCAAAGTAAAAGGTGTAGGAGAAAGACTGGCCATTTCCCACGTAGCACAAATACTGTGTCTTTTTGTGTGGAAAACCTGTAGTATAGCTGTCCAAGCAAAGGGGATTTGATTTCATGAAAACATTTAAAGAGTAACTGAAAGTCCGTCTTCACTGAATACAGATTTTACCTCAGAATTGAGAATTTTGAAGATGACTGATCAATTCTGGCAGCAAAAGAAGCTAATTTTTACTTACAATATATTATAAAGTTGCTTATTTTCATGTGTACTATTGATTTATGAAATAATTAAAATGAGGGTGACGCTTTAAAGATGTTGCATAAAAAATGCATGTAGAAAAATTAAGTTGTGCTTTTTTAGAAAAATTAAGTTGTGCTTTTTTCATTGCAAAATCTATTCTATACAAAAAAATAAAGATTAAAAATGCTGCTTCAAATCTGAACCCAAAAAAACATCAAATACAGTAAAGGGGAAGACCGCAAAAAAACATAATAAATCAAAGACAATCGCTTTTGTGCATTTTGGTGCTGGACACCCTTAGATAACATGCAAAAATACAAACCCAGAGCGTTCACACTACATGTGAAACGGGCCTTAAGGGGCAAAAAAGGGTTACCAGAGGAAAATAAACTGAGACTTCATTCAGACGTCAGTTTTTTTCATACGAGTGCAGTGTTTTTCACGGATCCTACTCGTACCGAGTATAGTCTATGGGGCTGTTCATATCTCCAATTTTTTCAGGGGACTGAGAAATCCATGCAAAAGCTTGGAGATATGTCCAATATTGATCTAAGCGTCAGATTAAAATCTGCAATGCAAGTACATGGTACATTACAGAAAAAACAAACAAACAAAAAAAAAAAAATCGGGAGAGCATTCAGATGCCATCCGTGTATGGTTTGTGGACTGATAGATAGAATGTGAAAAAAAACTGATGAAACTGATGAAAATCTGTGACACTGTAAAAAAAACAAACAGATGTCTGATTGAACTCCATTAATTAGGGCCTGATTACAGTTAACTAGTGGAAAAAGCAGGACTTAGGTGAGCGTATTATATTATTTTCTATATACTGCACCACCCAGGACATGCGCTCTTTGCATCGGGGTGTGCAAGGTGACATGTATGTGCTAAACATCCTGCTGCTTTTTTCTCCAGGGCTCTATAAAATATATTTGTGTGCGTGGAGTCTGATGCTCCTGTGCTAGATTTCTGGAATATTTTCAAGGCACGGCCGCACAGATGATGTCACATCATTACCAAAAAGTGGGGACATCAGGATGTTGCACCATAAAGTGATTTTGTGATTTCCACCCCTTGGGACAGAGAAGAGATCTGCAGGGTTCAGTGGATGTAGCCACGGGTCACAGAATCGGCAGTTTTCTGCCTGAGATCAGCAGCCTCGTTCAGAGTCCGGTTTTTCACATTTATGAAAAAAGGACCAATTTCACCATACTGGATTCTTGGTACCTGGGATTTAAATATATTTCAAGGGAAAATATTTAAAGGGAATCTTTTAGCAGGTTTTGCTGTAATCGGAGATCAGCATAATGCAGGGCTGAGACCCTGATTTCAGCAATGCATCACTTGATGGACTAATCGCTGGTGGTACTGGAGTCCACAAATAGAGGTTTATTCTAGCTCTTCCAGTAAAACAAAATTTTTATTCCTTCATTTTAAAAACCATTCATCAAAAAGTTGACATAGGAAAATTGACAAAATCATCAGAGGAAAAATCCCAGAGATCATTATGGTCTAGGTTGACGCGTTTCAAAGTAATACTTCTTACTCATAATCAGGGCTGTGGAGTGGGTAAGCCAAACCTCCGACTCCTCAGCACTGGTCACCATTGAGCATGTACATAAAGTGCAGCACAGATTCATCTCCACAGCACTGGTCACCACTGAGCATGTACATAAAGTGCAGCACAGATTCATCTCCACAGCACTGGTCACCACTGAGCATGTACATAAAGTGCAGCACAGATTCATCTACACAGCACTGGTCACCACTGAGCATGTACATAAAGTGCAGCACAGATTCATCTCCTCAGCACTGGTCACCACTGAGCATGTACATAAAGTGCAGCACAGATTCATCTACACAGCACTGGTCACCACTGAGCATGTACATAAAGTGCAGCACAGATTCATCTCCGCAGCACTGGTCACCACTGAGCATGTACATAAAGTGCAGCACAGATTCATCTCCACAGCCCTGGTCACCACTGAGCATGTACATAAAGTGCAGCACAGATTCATCTCCTCAGCACTGGTCACCATTGAGCATGTACATAAAGTGCAGCACAGATTCATCTACACAGCACTGGTCACCACTGAGCATGTACATAAAGTGCAGCACAGATTCATCTCCACAGCACTGGTCACCATTGAGCATGTACATAAAGTGCAGCACAGATTCATCTCCGCAGCACTGGTCACCATTGAGCATGTACATAAAGTGCAGCACAGATTCATCTACACAGCACTGGTCACCATTGAGCATGTACATAAAGTGCAGCACAGATTCATCTCCACAGCACTGGTTACTACTGAGCATGTACATAAAGTGCAGCACAGATTCATCTCCGCAGCACTGGTCACCATTGAGCATGTACATAAAGTGCAGCACAGATTCATCTACACAGCACTGGTCACCATTGAGCATGTACATAAAGTGCAGCACAGATTCATCTCCGCAGCACTGGTCACCATTGAGCATGTACATAAAGTGCAGCACAGATTCATCTACACAGCACTGGTCACCACTGAGCACGTACATAAAGTGCAGCACAGATTCATCTCCACAGCACTGGTCACCTGAGCATGTACATAAAGTGCAGCACAGATTCATCTACACAGCACTGGTCACCACTGAGCATGTGCATAAAGTGCAGCACAGATTCATCTCCACTAAAAGCCCAGATCCTTAGATCAGGAACTGAACATTTAGAGGACATTTCATAACTTTACCAAATTCGAATGGAAACATTTACAGCACATCCTGCACTGAACTATTGTACCCAATTTATTACATATTTTAGGATTCAGTCCAGTTTATACCAACTCCACCAAAATGGACACCGACCCCGACTCCGCAGCCCTGCTCATAACCTGAAATATCACTTCAAAATGCATCAACCTAGACCATAATTCTGTCTGGGATTTTTCCCAATGATGATTTTGCGAATTTTCCTATTTTGTCCACATTTTGACATACATGTTTAAGATTAAGGAATATAAGTTTTGCATTTTATTGGAAGTGCTGGATCAACCTCTATTTGTGGATTGCTTCTCCTTTGAAATTGGGATACCGTGCTTAGGTAACGCAGATCACATTCTCCATTTTTTCACTGGTGGTACTCTAGCAGTACCAATAGAATGAGGCACATTTACAGCTTATTTTCAGCATGTACTGTACGTAGGATTTTCTATCCAGTCACTGTAAAGTTGGAAAGGGTAAAGTGTTCAGTACAGCTGATGGCCTGAACATAGGAACTGGCACAAATGAATCACTACTGAGCTGTGACTGGCTAATGCGAATAATTAGGCATAGTTCTGTATCCAAAGGGAGCAAGATGTGTGAGCCTGACCTTATGTGCACAGAGCACTCACTGGAAAATATGGGAAGGCTTTTATTTTCAAAAGAAAGTCCTGACCTCTTGTGAAGTTCATTTTCAGGACAAGAAAAACTACTCCTGATATAATATCCTAATTATTCAAGGCAGCACCTTCAAAGCAGCCTCTCCAACCTCTTCCCCATTATACTACTGGTTGGTTCAAAGGGTCATTGTTACTGGAAATCAGGTAGCATGTTCACGTCATCTGGGCTAAAACTACATTTCTGCAGTACCTCAAATAGCCAAATCCTAAGGCTGCCGTCACACTAGCAGTATGTGGTCAGTATTTTACATCAGTATTTGTAAGCCAAAACCAGGAGTGGAACAATTAGAGGAACAGTATAACAGAAACTTATGCACCACTTCTGTATTTATCACCCACTCCTGGTTTTGGCTACAAATACTGATGTAAAATACTGACCAAATACTGCTAGTGTGACGGCAGCCTAATAGCGTGGAATATCCACACTGTCACACTGTCAGGATTTTGATCTATTGCCTGCTCAATTTGCATAGGAACGAAAGAAAGTGTATGAGAAGCCTTTAAAGTTTTCTGAGAATGAAACATAACATTTTCGATACCGGTAGGTTATAATTGTCTGATCGGTAGGGGTGCCATCTTTTGGACTTCCACTGATTACAATAATGGGGCTTCCACTGTTTGAATGGAGCCGCTGAGTGAAAAAGGTATGCTGTGTAACCACTGTTCATGATACAGAAGGGGCCGACTTAGCTTGTGAAATAAACCAATTATACAGCCCAACACCATGGGCCTTTGCCACAGAACACCTGGATTAGCAAATTCACGACTGGCACCCTGTGCTCGTCACAGATGAAAGCAGGTTCACACTGAGCACATGTGACAGACGTGACAGAGTCTGGAGACACCGTGGAGAGCGATCTGCTGCCTGCAACATGCTTCAGCCTGATCGGTTTGGCAGTGGGTCAGTAGTGGTGTGGGGTGGCATTTCTTTGGAGGGACGCACAGCCCTCCATGTGCTCGCCAGAGGTAGGCTGACTGCCATTAGGTACCAAGATGAGATCCTCAAAACCCTTGTGAGACCACATGCTGGTGCGGTTGGCCCTGGGTTCCTCCTAGTGCAGGACAATGCCAGACCTCATGTGGCTGGAGTGTGTCATCAGTTCCTGCAAGATGAAGGCATTGAAGCTATGGACTGGCCCATCCGTTCCCCAGACCTGAATCCGATTGAACACATCAGGGACATCATGTCTCGTACCATCCACCAATGTCACACTGCACCACAGACTGTCCAGGAGTTGGCGGATGCTTTAGTCCAGGTCTGGGAGGAGATTCCTCAGGAGACCATCCGCCGCCTCACCAGGAGCATGCCCAGGCATTGTAGGGAGATCATACAGGCATATGGAGGCAAAACACACTACTGAGCAACATTTCCTTGTCTTAAAGCATTTCCACTGATGTTGGATCAGCCTGTAATTTCATTTTCCACTTTGATTTTGAGCATCATTCCAACTCCAAACCTCCGTGAGATATTAGTTGTGATTTACGTTGATAATTTTTAGGTTTTACTGTTCTCAACACATTCCACTATGTAATGAATAAAGATTTACAACTGGAATATTTCATTCAATGATATCTGGGATGTGGGATTTTAGTGTTCCCTTTATTTTTTTGAGTAGATGGCCCTCTATACACAATGTACGTACACACGTCCCACCTGTAGACCATTGACTGCCATTACCGGAGACTGAACAGAGGAACACACCACATTGGGAAGTATGAGCAGCTCGGAAGTCAGTTTCCTAACAGACTGTGCTTTCTCCATTAAGTATAGGCTTAATACATGATAGAATTCACATTTCATACATTGACATACACATTAGCCGTGATTTATATAGTCTGTGACTGGCGAACAGTCACTTGCTCTAATCCATAATCAGTCTCAATAATGTTTGACAATCACAGGATTAAGAAAACAAATTTGACTGGACTTTTATGATTCCCATGTCAGATTCTTTCCATGAAAGCAATCCATTCTAATCAGTAAGTAGATAGGTTATCTAAAGCAAATATGGCAAAATAGCACAATTATCTGATGGAAGTATTGGGACTGGATCTGATCCAAGAATGTAAAGTTAATATATTTTAAAAAAAAAAGCACAAACAAAAAATAAAAAAGGGAAATCTTCTGCTATTTAACTTGAAGGGGCAATCTACTGTAGTGAAAATGTTTTTTATAACAATGTAGAAGGATTTCTGGGCAAGAAGCAGAGTACAAGATGCTCTACCACTGATATTAATACAGTCATACAGATCTAGTAATAATCCTAGCACTGCCCCATACTCAACAAAGGGGTTATAGAATGGAGATTTAAGGTACTGTCACACATAACGATTTCTTTAACGATATCGTTGCTTTTTGTGACGTAGCAACAATATCGTTAACGAAATCGTTATGTGTGACCGCGACCAACGATCAGGCCCTGCTGGGAGATCGTTGGTCGCTGGGAATGATCAGGACCTTTTTTTTGGTCGCTGATCACCCGCTGTCATCGCTGAATCGGCGTGTGTGATGCCGATCCAGCGATGTGTTCACTGGTAACCAGGGTAAATATCGGGTTACTAAGCGCAGGGCCGTGCTTAGTAACTCAATATTTACCCTGGTTACCATTGTAAAAGTAAAAAAAACAGTACATACTCACATTCCGGTGTCTGTCACGTCCCCCGCCTTCAGCTTCCCGCACTGACTGTGAGGGCCGGCCGTAAAGCAGAGCACAGCGGTGACGTCACCGTTGTGCTCTGCTTTACGGCCGGCGCTGACACAGTCAGTGCGGGAAGCTGACGGCGGGAGACGTGACAGACACCGGAATGTGAGTATGTACTGTTTTTTTTTGTTTTGTTTTTTTTTTACATTTACAATGGTAACCAGGGTAAACATCGGGTTACTAAGCGCGGCCCTGCGCTTAGTAACCCGATGTTTACCCTGGTTACCCGGGGACTTCGGCATCGTTGGTCGCTGGAGAGCTGTCTGTGTGACAGCTCTCCAGCGACCACACAACGACTTACCAACGATCACGGCCAGGTCATATCGCTGGTCGTGATCATTGGTAAATCGTTTAGTGTAACGGTACCTTTAAAGGGAATCTGTCATCGGGCTTTTGCCACCTAATCTGAGAGCAGCATAATGTAGAGATAGAGACCATGATTACAGTGATGTGTCACTTACTGGGCTGCTTGCCGTAGTTTTTATAAAATGATAGTTTTATCAACAGGAGATTATTACTAGAGAACTAGAAAACCTGCTGCCATGTAGTCCTCCATATTCATGAGCTCTGCATAACACCACACCACTGATTGGCAGCTTTCTGCCTATGCACAGTGTACACAAAAAGCAGCCAGCCAGTGAAGCTAGCAGGGTTATACAGAACTCAGCATTCAGAGACCTGGGAAATATGCAGCAGATAAAACAGGGATTTTCTCAGAACTGCAGCAAGCAGACGAGTGCTCCTATGTGCTCTATGAAAAAGTCACTGGCGGCCACTGCATATCTCACCGAGAACAAAAGCATTGAAATCTGACATGCTGGATCCTTTCCTTCCCTGACATCACATTTTGAGGGATTGTTCAGAGGCCCCCATAGACATAAGGTCTGCAGAGCCTGCAGTTATAGGCAGGTTAATCTGATATTAGTCTAAAGGTACCGTCACATTAAGCGACGCTGCAGCGATATAGACAACGATGCCGATCGCTGCAGCGTCGCTGTTTCGTTGTTGTGTGGTCGCTGGAGAGCTGTCACACAGACAGTTCTCCAGCGACCAACGATGCCGAAGTCCCCGGGTAACCAGGGTAAACATTGGGTTACTAAGCGCAGGGCCGCGCTTAGTAACCCGATGTTTACCCTGGTTACCATTGTAAATGTAAAAAAAAAAACAAAAAACACTACATACTTACATTCCGGTGTCTGTCGCGTCCCCCGGAGTCAGCTTCCCTGCACTGTGTAAGCACCGGCCGTAAAGCAGAGCGGTGACGTCACCGCCGTGCTCTGCTTTACGGCTGGCCGGCGCTGACACAGTGCAGGGAAGCTGACGCCGGGGGACGCGACAGACACCGGAATGTAAGTATGTAGTTTTTTGGTTTTTTTTACATTTACAATGGTAACCAGGGTAAATATCGGGTTACTAAGCGCGGCCCTGCACTTAGTAACCCGATGTTTACCCTGGTTACAAGTGAAGACATCGCTGGATCGGCGTCACACACGCCGATTCAGCGATGTCAGCGGGTGATCCAGCGACAAAATAAAGTGCTGGCCTTCTAGCTCCGACCAGCGATGTCACAGCAGGATCCTGATCGCTGCTGCGTGTCAAACACAACGATATCGCTATCCAGGACACTGCAACGTCACGGATCGCTATCGTTATCGTTCTAAAGTTGCTCAGTGTGAAGGTACCTTTATAGGTATGAAAGCCTTAAGAGCAGGGGACAGGGTAAGCAATAACTCCATATGGTCAGCAATGCTACGTAACTATACACATTGATAGCCGTGGCTAACAGGTATTTCTTCTAACGCTCACATAAATACAAGGCGCAAATGAAGAGTCATCTTCTCTTGCTCAATCCTGTGGCTAACATTCTTCTATATCTATAGAATGTGGTCAGAAATACACTCCAAGTAGAGAGGCGGAGGCTAAAACAACATTATTAAAGGGGAAGTATCACTTCCTAACTACTCATCCAGAAACTGCCAGCTGCTAGAAAGACTTGTTTTTTCATAGTAGAAACATTTTACTTAATTTAATATTGCGTATATAGAGTATTAATAAGAAAAGTGACATGATCATGCCTCTACAGTTCACATTTTACTGAGAAAAATTAGAAGGAATGGAGGCCGACCACGTTGATTGCTGTGGGTCCCAGTGGTCGAGGCCCTCAGCGAACATCAAGTTACCTGCTATCTACAGATAGGTGATAAGTTGTTAATTTAGGAATACCCTTTAAGGTTATATGCACATGCATCAGATTTGGCACAATTAAAATCAGTTTATATCCATTGCAAAATCCAAATGTGTTGCATGTGTGTATTTTCCTTGAATATTGTTACGGAATTTCCACAGACTTCAGCCTTTGAATTTTGAGGGTGAATTCCACAAGGAATTTCTCAAAGTCAAAATGTTCCGGATTTGAAAATCCGCACCGTGTGCCAATCTACGGACGGATAATATTCCCAACTGGTAGGTGAGTTTAGTCAAATCTCCTCTACATTGCTGGTGATATATTATGGATTGGCAAAAATATCCGCAGGTAATACGCTACTTGTGAACCGAGCCTTAGCCCAATATTGGCTGTACCTCCTGAAGACCTAGCTCCTCTTACAGCATCAGCGCTGAGATCACCTGGAATTCATCTCAGTGTTCAAGGCATTCTCACACAGGAAGGGATTGGCGCAACAAGACAACTCCTTTAAATGGAAAATGTAATCTTTGCTACAAAGCATTTGTCTTTATTGATGTGTGTGGTGGAAGATCAGGCACCGTGTATATGTAGTGAATTACCGTTATTTAGAAGAAAGTGGGTGAAGGTAGCGGCAAATAAGATGGTTTTCAACATGGTATGCAAATAGATCCCAAAGAGCCCCCATTGACCTCACTCCAAAGAGCTAAGTATAGAGACCAAAAGCAGAAATGTATTTGTTTTACTCCATTTTAGATACACATATATCTGCTACCATACGGGCCGTGACCGCCTAAGCTGTAAAACTACGTTTTTTATGACCAAAGATGAGCTTAGGATTAGGATATATAAATATGATCCTGCAGTAAAATATAATTCTGAAATTCATCAGATACTTGTTTATGGACTTTGTCATAAGGGAAAACTGATCAATTTACCAAAAAGATCTGTAAACCTGTAGTTTTGTGTAATAACATGCTAAATGTAGCATGTTTATTTTTGCTGGCATGAGTTCGAAGGTTTTCCCTTCCAGAAAATATAAAATTCTCTAGCACCTTCCCCATCCATCTGTACTGTATACCAGCTACTGAGCGGACCCTCATAATGTATATTCCAATAAAGGAAAGCGGAGGAGGACAGGAAGGCGCCCTCCATGGTTCTCTCATGGCTGACTGCTGTGTGTAAACAGACGTGCTCTCTCCCACGCAGCCCTACATGCGGAGGTCGTGTGAGCGCATGGATAACATAGGAAATTAGACAACTTCTCTGGAGCAGGGTTTCTCAGGTCCAGTTCCCCCCGGCACTTCCAATAGATTAAAACCCCCAAAACCTTCCTCTCGGGTTGTCAAGGAGATCTTGGCTGTATTGCTTGCCACATAATGGAGGTTATCATGTCCCCATAGAACCCATACCCAAATAAATACAGGTTTAACAGTGGAATAAAAATGGCTGTGCGGTTTTATTCAGGGTTACATAAATACCTTAACCCCTTTCTGACTTCGGACGGGATAGTACGTCCGAGGTCAGAAGCCCCGCTTTGATGCGGACTCCGGCGGTGAGCCCGCATCAAAGCCGGGACATGTCAGCTGTTTTGAACAGCTGACATGTGCCCGTAGTAGGCGCGAGCAGAATCGCGATCTGCCCGCGCCTATTAACTAGTTAAATGCCGCTGTCAAACGCAGACAGCGGCATTTAACTACCGCTTCCGGCCGGGCGGCCGGAAATGACGTCATCACCGACCCCCGTCACATGATCGGGGGTCGGCGATGCTTCAGAATTGTAACCATAGAGGTCCTTGAGACCTCTATGGTTACTAATCGCCGGCAGCTGTGAGCGCCACCCTGTGGTCGGCGCTCACAGCACACCTGATTTTCAGCTACATAGCAGCGAACAGCAGATCGCTGCTATGTAGCAGAGGCGACCGTGCTGTGCCTGCTTCTAGCCTCCCATGGAGGCTATTGAAGGATGGCAAAAGTAAAAAAAAAAGTTTAAAAAAAATGTGAAAAAAATAAAATAAAATATAAAAGTTTAAATCACCCCCCTTTTGCCCCAATCAAAATAAATCAATAAAAAAAATATCAAATCTACGCATAATTGGTATCGCCGCACTCAGAATCGCCCGATCTATCAACTAAAAAAAAGCATTAACCTGATCGCTAAACAGCGTAGCGATAAAAAAATTAGAAACGCCAGAATTACTTTTTTGGTCGCCGCGACATTGCATTAAAATGCAATAACGGGCGATCAAAAGAACGTATCTGCACCAAAATGCTATCATTAAAAACGTCATCGCGGCACGCAAAAAATAAGCCCTCAACCGACCCCAGATCATAAAAAATGGAGACGCTACGGGTATCGGAAAATGGCGCAATTTTTTTTATTTATTTTTTTTTTTTAAGCAAAGTTTGGAATTTTTTTTCACCACTTAGGTAAAAAATAACCTAGTCATGTTAGGTGTCTATGAACTCGTACTGACCTGGAGAATCATAATGGCAGGTCAGTTTTAGCATTTAGTGAACCTAGCAAAAAAGCCAAACAAAAAACAAGTGTGGGATTGCACTTTTTTTGCAATTTCACCGCACTTGGAATTTTTTTCCCGTTTTCTAGTACACAACATGCTAAAACCAATGATGTCGTTCAAAAGTACAACTCGTACTGCAAAACATAAGCCCTCACATGGCCAAATTGATGGAAAAATAAAAAAGTTATGGCTCTGGGAAGGAGAGGAGTGAAAAACAAACACGGAAAAACGAAAAATCCCAAGGTCATGAAGGGGTTAAAAATATATTCAATAAATAAACTTCCATATAACATATTTCAAATTCTCCAAATTTCCAAATGTCCAAATCCACCCATACATGGGTGATTTCTCCCCACAATTAAAACCACACGACAGGAGGAACAATGGCATAAAGGGAGGGAGGGTGGGCTCTTCTTTGCTCTTGCGCCAGCAACTGAGGTACTTAGAACCGTCCAGTCAGGTTATATATTTGAAAAAGACCGCCAAAAACGCTCTCCACCAATGAAAATGCGGCAAGCTTGCCGCTCAAAAAAAACAGACTGTCACGAATCTACAACAGATTCTGACTTTGGAGCAACATAATATGGCTCATGAATAACACCTATTAAAAAGTCAGCCCGAGCAGGGTCTATGTGGACATGAGACCCCTGCTGTATTGTTTTGTAGCTTGAGCTGGGGGGCTTACATTAGTGTCGGCTTCCATACACACAGTATCATATTTTCTGACAGGAAAATCCACCATTCTACAGTAATAGGACTCCAGGCTGTGTAAGGGCTATTTGGCCAAGAAGGAGAGTGATGGGGTGCTACCCCAGATGACCGGGCCTCCACAGTCACCAGACCTGAATCGAGATAGTTTGGGGTGAGCTGGACAGCAGAGTGAAGGCAAAAGGGCCAACAAGTGCTAAGCATCTCTGGGAACTCCTTCAAGATTGTTGGAAGACCATTCCCGGTGACTATCTCTTGAAGCTCATCAAGAGAATGCCAAGAGTGTGCAAAGCAGTCATCAAAGCAAAAGGTGGCTAATTTGAAGAACCTAGAAAATAAGACATAATTTCAGTTGTTTCACACTTTTTTGTTAAATATATAATTCCACATGTGTTAATTCATAGTTTTGATGCCTTCAGTGTGAATGTAAAATTTTCATAGTCATGAAAATACAGAAAAATCTTTAAATGAGAAGGTGTGTCCAAACTTTTGGTCTGTACTGTGTATATATAATTATGCATATTGAACAATATATATACGGTATACCATACACATATACTAAAACATGGGTCACAAGGGCCCGAAAAAAAACGACCTTAAAGTCCATATAATACAAAATGTAAACAATCTTTATTAACTATTAAAACATCATAATAGGACAATCCAGGAACAGGTAAGAAAGGGTACAACCCGGTGCACATGGACGCTGCACCAACCTAAGATGTTCCACAGGCACGCGGAACCGGGACGGAGCCATACAGATATATAAGCTGCTTATAATGTTATTAATCCAAGCCAAATGTCAAATGACAGTTAATATATAGAGACGCCATCTATAAACAGAGACACAGATCCATAGTATAAATGGAATATAACCATCGGAGCCCTGTATACAATAAACAGGTGGCGCTAAGACATAAAAAAAAAGAGGACATAGGCTCTGGACAGTGAGTTACCTCTAAGTAGAGCGCAGTATGCAGACTCCTCCCGGGACCGAGCGCCCACCCCGACGCGCGTTTCGGCCAAACTCCTTCTTCAGGGGGCATGAGAAAAAGACGCCGAACATGTGTTTAAATACAGGCCCATACCGGAAGTACTACGCCGCAGTCCGGAAGTAAACCGCTGTGGCCATGACAACCGGTAACCATTCCCCTGTTCCAGCACCGCAGACAGATCCAAACGGTAACTACCGTAATGAAAATACAATGGCTCATCCCACCTGTGCCCGTATCGCATCTTGCCAACCGTCAGACCAGCGCAGGGCCCTGCGACGCCGGACGGTGGACGCATAGCTGACACGGCCGCCCAGGTAGGAGGAGGAAAAAGCACGCATGCGCAAAAGAATAAAGAATCAAATCCGCCATACCGGAACAGGGAAAGAGGGAAGGGCAACAAAGCATAATGAACTACAAACAGATAATTGCAGTACCAAGAATAGGCAGACAGACAGATATATGGATGCCACACAACATCAATATATAATTATACAAAGACAAATGACAAAAGATCGCAAATAGAAACCCAAAAGCACATCGTCAGACTAGTCACAAATGGACCTAAAGAGTCTATACACAGCCCGCAGGTATATCCCTCTTGTCTGTTAAAGATGTTTACGAGAAACTGCTTCCAATGTAGTATATCTCCAGATAATATGTATACAGAGGGAGCCAAAATTCAATAGAGATGGACACTCCATGTGGATCCAATACGTGATTCTTCAGCCGGCTTGTTAGTGCAAACGGATTCCAACAGACACTGCATTCCATATGTCCGCAGCAGACAAATACAGATAACAAACACACAAACATCAATAGCAAGACCTAAAACACAAGAGAAATAATTACTAAAAATACAGTAAAATATTAAAACCACAAAACACACCCGGTGCAGCGAAAAGGTAGAAAAAGTACCAAAGGCACAGCGAGTGGTGATTACAAAAAGGGCGAGAAGCTTAAGCATTCATTCAAACCACGTGGTTGAACCGTATCGAGAGTCCAAATCCAGCGAGACTCAAGTTGAGCCAGTCGCTGGGAAACGTTTCCACCCCTAATACCCAGATCAATAGCATCAATACCTCTAACACGTAATCCACTACTGTCGCACCCATGGTGTAACTTAAAATGCCTGGGTATTGTTTTAAGGAGGGCCACATCCCCCTGGCCACTGGCCGCCTGAATGCCACGCACATGCTCCCTGACCCGAATCTTGAGCTGACGTGTTGTCAAACCCACGTAGATCAGGGAGCATGGACACGTGGCATAATAGATCACATTAGTGGTGGTACAAGTGATTGATTTCTTGATTATGTAGTTCTTACGACCCGTAGAGTCTGAAAACGAGTCCCCACGATCAATATTAACACAGGCGACACAGCGGCCACAGGGTCTGCAGCCCCCCCTAATGGGCACATCACTTAGGAATGTCCTACTAGATCCACCATTATAGTGGCTGCGCACCAAACAGTCACGTAGATTTTTCGACCGCCGAAAAGTGATAGCAGGGCTTGGGAGTAAAATTTTAGCTATTGTCGAATCCGTCATCAGAATTGGCCATGCCTTTACCAAGGACGTCCGTATAGACTCAGAACAGGAATTATAGCTGGTGATAAATCTCACCACTCCAGAGTCTTTGTTACCAATCCTGTTCTGATAGAGCAGTGGATTTCTCTCTGACCATTTCGCCCTATGGTGGGCCCTTTTTATTACTCGACGGCTATGCCCCCTCTCAATAAACCGTTGTTTGAGTTTTTCGGCCTCTACTTCAAATAGTGCTTGTGTCGAACAAATACGCCGAAGTCGTAGAAACTGTCCTACTGGCACTGAGCGGATCATGTGAGCTGGATGTGAGGAGGAGGCGTGCAGCAGCATATTCGTTGATGTTGGTTTACGGTAGACACTGGTGCAGATGTTACCACCCGTATCCCTCCGAAGGACAACGTCCAAAAATTCAATTTCATTAGGATGGTGCTTAACGGTAAGACGTATATTTAAATTATTACCGTTAATAACCTCAAAAAATTGATCCAAAGCAGAAGAAGTACCCTGCCAGATGAGAAAGACGTCGTCGATGTACCGCGTCTAAATAAGGACGCAGTCCACCGACGACGGCCGCTCACCCGACAGGAGGAGGTCCATCAATTAACAGCTCCTGATTTGTCTCTGTTGAATAGAGGTTTTACTTTTTCTCCATCAGCAGGCCTTGACACGTTTACACTTGTCAAGGACCTTCACCTCTTTGCTCGGTCCCTCCTCTTTAAAAGATATTTCTTTGATGATAATCTGCATACCCTTTTTCCAACAGAGGAAGAACAAGCTGCCCTGAGGGTTTTGGAGGAGTTGTCGGTCGAACACTCATCTTCGGAAGGAGGTAGGATACCCCCATCTATTAGACCACGCTCCAGGAGGTTTCCCCCCCTGTCCAATTGTAGTGCGATTGATTTGTTTGTACAGGTGGTTACAGGGGAATTTCTGAAAATTCCACAGTACATTCGGGGGGACAATTTAACTGGGGAGGAACGGCAGCGTCTCCACCATCTGCAGCACCTACCGGATGTGGTGCTTAAACCGGCGGACAAGGGGGGTAACGTTGTCATCTGGCCCATAGCCATGTATGAACATGAGGCTTTTCGCCAGCTGAAAGACTCAGTGTGCTACAAGAGACTTACGTTCAACCCCTTGTCCGCCTATAGCACACATTTATCCAATATCCTCTTTGCCGCAGTGGATGGTGGAGTCATTACAAAGGACTTGGCCACTGCTTTGGTGGTCAAAGAACCTACGATTTCAACGTTCTACCTCCTCCCCAAGGTACATAAGAACATCAGTGTTCACCCAGGACGCCCAATTGTTTCAGGTCGGGGAAACTTCTTGGAGAATATTAATAAATGGATTGATTCCATTTTACAACCGTTGGTGATGGGGCTTCCTTCCTTCCTAAAGGATACGACTCAGCTGCTCCGGATGGTTGATGGAATCGGTTTGGATCCTGATACGCTTCTGGTAGTAGCTGATGTCGAATCCTTGTACACGAGTATCCGTCATTGTGACGGATTACGAGCGGTTAAATACTATTTGGATTCGTCTGACCACTCCCCTGCCCTCCGGGGCCTTGATACTTGAGTTGTTAGAGTTTACTCTGACACATAATTTTTTTTACTTTTAAGGGGTCCCTCTACCTACAACTCCAGGGCACTGCTATGGGGGCGGCCTTTGCCCCCTCCTATGCTAATTTGTTCCTGGGGTTGTGGGAGAGGGACCTCCTCCTGTCGGGTGAGCGGCCATCGTCGGTGGACTGCGTCCTTATTTAGACGCGGTACATCGACGACGTCTTTCTCATCTGGCAGGGTACTTCTTCTGCTTTGGATCAATTTTTTGAGGTTATTAACGGTAATAATTTAAATATACGTCTTACCGTTAAGCACCATCCTAATGAAATTGAATTTTTGGACGTTGTCCTTCGGAGGGATACGGGTGGTAACATCTGCACCAGTGTCTACCGTAAACCAACATCAACGAATATGCTGCTGCACGCCTCCTCCTCACATCCAGCTCACATGATCCGCTCAGTGCCAGTAGGACAGTTTCTATGACTTCGGCGTATTTGTTCGACACAAGCACTATTTGAAGTAGAGGCCGAAAAACTCAAAAAACGGTTTATTGAGAGGGGGGTATAGCCGTCGAGTGATAAAAAGGGCCTACCATAGGGCGAAATGGTCAGAGAGAAATCCACTGCTCTATCAGAACAGGATTGGTAACAAAGACTCTGGAGTGGTGAGATTTATCACCAGCTATAATTCCTGTTCTGAGTCTATACGGACGTCCTTGGTAAAGGCATGGCCAATTCTGATGACGGATTCGACAATAGCTAAAATTTTACCCCCAAGCCCTGCTATCACTTTTTGGCGGTCGAAAAATCTACGTGACTGTTTGGTGCGCAGCCACTATAATGGTGGATCTAGTAGGACATTCCTAAGTGATGTGCCCATTAGGGGGGGCTGCAGACCCTGTGGCCGCTGTGTCGCCTGTGTTAATATTGATCGTGGGGACTCGTTTTCAGACTCTACGGGTCGTAAGAACTACATAATCAAGAAATCAATCACTTGTACCACCACTAATGTGATCTATTATGCCACGTGTCCATGCTCCCTGATCTACGTGGGTTTGACAACACGTCAGCTCAAGATTCGGGTCAGGGAGCATGTGCGTGGCATTCAGGCGGCCAGTGGCCAGGGGGATGTGGCCCTCCTTAAAACAATACCCAGGCATTTTAAGTTACACCATAGGTGCGACAGTAGTGGATTACGTGTTAGAGGTATTGATGCTATTGATCTGGGTATTAGGGGTGGAAACGTTTCCCAGCGACTGGCTCAACTTGAGTCTCGCTGGATTTGGACCCTCGATACGGTTCAACCACGTGGTTTGAATGAATGCTTAAGCTTCTCGCCCTTTTTGTGATCACCGCTCGCTGTGCCTTTGGTACTTTTTCTACCTTTTCGCTGCATCGGGTGTGTTTTGTGGTTTTAAAATTTTACTGTATTTTTAGTAATTATTTCTCTTGTGTTTTAGGTCTTGCTATTGATGTTTGTGTGTTTGTTATCTGTATTTGGCTGCTGCGGACATATGGAATGCAGTGTCTGTTGGAATCCGTTTGCACTAACAAGCCGGCTGAAGAATCACGTATTGGATCCACATGGAGTGTCCATCTCTATTGAATTTTGGCTCCCTCTGTATACATATTATCTGGAGATATACTACATTGGAAGCAGTTTCTCGTAACCATCTTTAACAGACAAGAGGGATATACCTGCGGGCTATGTATAGACTCTTTAGGTCCATTTGTGACTAGTCTGACGATGTGCTTTTGGGTTTCTATTTGCGATCTTTTGTCTTTTGTCTTTGTATAATTATATATTGATTTTGTGTGGCATCCATATATCTGTCTGTCTGCCTATTCTTGGTACTGCAATTATCTTTTTGTAGTTCATTATGCTTTGTTGCCCTTCCCTCTTTCCCTGTTCCGGTATGGCGGATTTGATTCTTTATTCTTTTGCGCATGCGCGCTTTTTCCTCCTCCTACCTGGGCGGCCGTGTCAGCTATGCGTCCACCGTCCGGCGTCACAGGGCCCTGCGCTGGTCTGACGGTTGGCAAGATGCGATACGGGCACAGGTGGGATGAGCCATTGTATTTTCATTATGGTAGTTACCGTTTGGATCTGTCTGCGGTGCTGGAACAGGGGAATGGTTACCGGTTGTCATGGCCACAGCGGTTTACTTCCGGACTGCGGCGTAGTACTTCCGGTATGGGCCTGTATTTAAACACACGTTTGGCGTCTTTTTCTCATGCCCCCTGAAGAAGGAGTTTGGCCGAAACGCGCGTCGGGGTGGGCGCTCGGTCCCGGGAGGAGTCTGCATACTGCGCTCTACTTAGAGGTAACTCACTGTCCAGAGCCTATGTCCTCTTTTTTTATGTCTTAGCACCACCTGTTTATTGTATACAGGGCTCCGATGGTTATATTCCATTTATACTATGGATCTGTGTCTCTGTTTATAGATGGCGTCTCTATATATTAACTGTCATTTGACATTTGGCTTGGATTAATAACATTATAAGCAGCTTATATATCTGTATGGCTCCGTCCCGGTTCCGCGTGCCTGTGGAACATCTTAGGTCGGTGCAGCGTCCATGTGCACCGGGTTGTACCCTTTCTTACCTGTTCCTGGATTGTCCTATTATGATGTTTTAATAGTTAATAAAGATTGTTTACATTTTGTATTATATGGACTTTAAGGTCGTTTTTTTCGGGCCCTTGTGACCCATGTTTTGGTATATTTCGTTAGCGACTAGTCCGTTTATACAGTCCCCCTTTTTTGGTCAGCAACAGACAGTTTGTATTATGCTGAACTTTGTTGTGCTTCTGTTTAATTATCATACACATATACTGTATAATAGTGGGTGAAATACCTCCCTTGCAGGACGCACACCTGTAGCCTCCACTATGATGGTACCCAGCACGGCCTGCTGGTACATTCAGCGATCACCATAGACCGCGCTCTGCCCGCGAGCTTAGTCTCCAAGCAACAAGTAACAAACATCCAGGGACGAGCGCAGCTGTCGGAGATGACTCACGTCCTGTCACTGTCACAGCAGCACAAAACCTTGACTTCCGCCTATGCTCTACCAGCCGTCTGTGGCAGAAGACAAGAAATAGCAGCTGTCTTTACACCTGTATTCTGGCCCCAAACATTAATGGCTGCACAGATGATAGTCCAGGAGAGTCTACAGAAAACACTTCATAATGAGTCATTAATACATGACATGGGACGTGGTATTATATGGTATGGTGGTCCGAACAGAGAGGAATCACAAGTTCCTCGGGTTTATTGGTTAAGTCCTGCTGATGATGATGAAGAAGTAGGATGGCATATTGCTGTTTAGGAACTAAAGAGTAACCGTTGTTTTAATTTCCTCCTACAAGTGAAAAAAAATGTTGTAATATTTTTTATGAGAGAAATCTCTTCTTTCCTCCTCGGGGAAGGATTGTTCATTCTCAATTTAAGAATAAAATCTGACATCAGTGAATACAGATTTTCCCATTGCAGAGATAGGACATGACGGTTGGTGCTCATAAGGTTCCATAGAGAACTGTAACTGTTATTTCAGGAGAATTTGCAGCAGAATGTATGTCTGCCTCTAGGCCTTCCCTCCTCCATAGACTTTTATAAGCAGCAACTGTCATCTTCCCTGTAACACCATTTTGGCCTCTTAAACTGCCCCCACACCATATACAATTATATGAAAAAGTTTGGGCACCCCTATTAATCTTAAGCTTAATGTTTTCTAAAAATTGTTTTTTTGCAACAGCTATTTCAGTTTCATATATCTAATAACTGTTGGACACAGTAATGTTTCTGCCTTGAAATGAGGTTTATTGTACTAACAGAAAATGTGCAATTTGCATTCAAGCAAAATTTGACAGGTGCATAAGTATGGGCACCCCACCAGAAAAGTGACATTAATATTTAGTAGATCCTCCTTTTGCAAAAATAACAGCTTCTAGTCGCTTACTGTGTCCAACAGTTATTAGATATATGAAACTGAAATAGCTGTTGCAAAAAAAACAATTTTTATAAAACATTAAGCTTAAGATTAATAGGGGTGCCCAAACTTTTTCATAAAACTGTATATAATATGTATAAGTAATGTAACCTGTATAGTCAACATGATACGGTTACTCCAAACACCGCAGATCACTAAAGGAGGATAAAAAGAAATTACTTTTAATCCTCTGGCACCTGCTATGTAAATTACAGACATCCAGCCAAGAGGGAGGTGCTGAATCCTTAAACTGTCAAGGATAAGAGCCTGCAGTCACACACCCTGGGGTTTGATTGACAGGCAGAGAACTGTCCAAAGTCCCTCAGCTACCTGCAGAAGTCTTGTCCGTGCGCTGCCTGCTGGCTTCCCGAGGATGCGCTGTGGCATCAAAAATGAAGCTGGGGAGTACACTTTGCTTCACTAGGAAGGCAGCAGTCAGCGGGCTTGTGTGAGACTTCACCACCATTCATCAAACTGCCGAAAATAAAAGCTGACTTAGTTGCCCATAGCAACAATCCACACTTTAACATCCTAAACTGCTCGGTTAAAATGAAAATCTACACTGTGATTGGTTGCTAGGAGCAACAACAATAATTTTGATAATTCTGTCCTTGTCATTTCGTGGTCATGTTGTGCCCTAATACAACAGCTCTATAATACAGCTTGTGGTGACACCTTGACAAATACAATATTTTTCTACATTTATTTATTTATTTAACCAGGCACATTTTCGGGTTTTATCATACTTGCGCTTTTAAGAGCTCTAAAAAAAAAGGTTCTTATTCAGACTGTTAAATAATTTTTGCCTCTTTTTCACAATTCATGGAGCTTAATTTTTTGAACACTGATTTATTTTTTACTTTTTTTTTACCCTGTATTTATTTAATATGACCACAAAGAGTTGTTAAAAACTTTTAAAATTACGCTTCCCTTGAAATTATTTTTATATTTAGGACTTTTTATGGGGGTGAGGCTGGAAACAGTGATTCAGACTGGCAGTGTTTTATTTTTTTTTTTATTAAAGCTTTGTTTTGTTTTTTAAAGTCATGTTTTTTATTTAATTTTTGCTCTTTTAAACTTAATTTTTTACACATTATGCACCACCCCCCCCCCAATAAGGTATCAAAAGACCTTTGAGAGGCATTTTAACATCAATACATTCTTTTTTTTCTGATTTCCTCTATAACTGGGGCTGGTATATTAGTACCAGTTACAGGGGAACTTCAACCTCCTCCCTTTCCTATTTGGTATACACAAGGCTGGTTCAGCAATGAAGAAGGTAAACTTGGCAATAAACCGTGTTTATCTTCTCTCTGGGGAGTCTGGCTGTGTCTGGCAGCCTGCTCCCGCCCCACAATCCCATTCAGTACATCAGTGCAGGGTAGTGTATAGTATATCGGCAGTCCAAAAGTAGTTAGTGAAATATATTATTCAGTTTAAACTAAATGCTCTTTTTTTTAATTTTCCTTTATCGCTTCAGAGTTGAATATCTGGGATTTCATATCCAATATTCATAATCATCTACCCAGAGGACATAAGATAGATGTGAAGTATTAATTACTGGGCATATGTGGCTGAGCTGATACTACGTGATGATTCAGTTTGCTAGACCTGGGTGAAGGTATTTTTTTTCCTTGGGGTAGGGTCATGAGCCAGATGCAATGGGCTCCCTGCGATAAGAACAGGACCGTGAAGAGTAAAGTTATTAGTTACTGATTTTCTGATGTCTCTTGTATAAATTGTCAGAATTTGTCATGATTTGCTACAGTATCACTGAGTAACTATCCGCATGGCTGGATCTCACATCATCACAAGGTTCAGTGTTTCGTCACCCCATCCAGACCACAACTTGGGCTGTGTAGGTTCATCTATGACATGATGACGGTCCTGTATACAGAAGTTAGCCATAACAATGTGCAAACAGCCGCCAGCATCTCTCCTCATCATAGTCAGCATGTATCTGTTAAAGTGAGCAAGTTATGAGAGGTCACAGGAGAACGCCGACCTCCGCATTCCACACTTACTCCCAGCTGAGCAACCATAGCAATAGTGCAGTCACAGCGTGTCACACCGCCAATATACCGCACAGGACAGGAAGGACATAACATCTGTCATCCTTATTTCTGCTTTATTAAAGATCAGCCCCACCAGAATTTAATACAGGCGTCATGTTAATAATTTCTGACTTCTAGTCGAGCTCTAAGTGCTGCAAAAGGGAAGATCAAGGAAAAGAAAAACAGAAAATAAGCGTGCGGGAAAAGTACGGATTTACGGTGATGTCACCATGTTCCATATATCGGTTATAAATAATGGGGGAGATCACTAGATTCCTGGTGGAGCCCTCCTGACACTTTCGAATTCCTGTTAGGAAGATAAGGAGTTTATGATTTTTGACACTGCTTTCTTCAGAAACATGCCATTCAAGTCTGCCATTGTTTATGAACATGTGTGCATGCCTGGGGTATACCGCACACTCTCCGCTAGTACGCTACATACCGTATATACTGTGCCAGCACACGCCAAGGCTTTATGTATATGGGAGCACTTACTTTACAACACCATTATCTTCCTACTTCGCTCTCCTTTATCAGATAATGTGACATAATAAAGACACAAGCCCAAGAGCAGCTTTAGCTAAAGGTGGCGGTACACATGACTAGAGGGACGTCTGCCAACTCTCCCCCAATGTCAGATAGTGGAGGAAATACGGATCGGGCAGGTGGTCTTCAACAAGAAGCAAGTTGTCTTACATTGAATTGTTCCTCTCTTCCAATAGAGGACACATGCACACTCAGCTAATGTGAGCATACATGTGTGTAGAGAGGGGCAGGATCACCTGTATCTTGGACAATCAGAAGCTACAGATATTCTCCATTACTGCCTCTTCCGTATAAAAGGCAGTATAACTGCTCCCGCAAACGATGGCTTCTGTTTTCACAACTACATCACGGATCAGGATATGATGGGTTATTACAAATTCACATGCAGCAAACTTGTTCCAGCCAGCTGGAATTTCAATGCCAATCCTTTAGCATTCACAGGAAATAAGGCGCTGCCAAAGATTTCTGGCAGCAGCTTTCTCTTTTTTCCCCCATTAAAGGTGCCCAAGCATATAGGTAGAGTCAGCCGTCTGCAGATTGATAGCCAGCAGCTAGCACATGTGTATAGCCAGCTTTAGAAGATTGTGCTGCTTCCTAAGGACAGTTTTTCTGGTAATGGCTGCCTATTAGGGAATGACTACATGTGTTACTGGAGTAAGATTTCTGGTGAAGTGAACATACCAGCGGTTGCCACTATGTACCTTCCCTCATTTATTGAGAGGCAGAAGTGTCTGCTCCAAAATGCCCCCTCATCCTTCATCCAGGCCAGCGAGAGAATTGCCCCCAATATGGCGGTATGTACGTATTTGGAGAGGTAGCACTGTCCCACCATCGGTATGTGCAAACACCGTTCTCAGATACCAGAGCATTACCTCTTAGCTTCCTCCAAGTGACACAAATACTCATAGGCGACATTCTGACGTCTCCTCTCATCCATCTCTTCTGCTGTAAGTCTTTCATCGTCCAGCACAGCTGTAGATAGAAGAATAGAACATTCAGAGCTCTGCATCTGTATCCATAGTCATCACATTACGTGTTTGTCCTGGGTTTACCCTTCTACCATTTTACTTGGAAGAGTAAGGCAGGTTATTAGCATGGGATAAACTGAAGAAAGTAGTGGGACAAACCGTCATGGACATAAAACCAAAGACTAGTGATGAGTGAGCGTGCTTGGATAAGCTGTTATCTGAGCATGCTCGGGGACTAACGGAGTGTCTTCGGTGTGCTCTAAAAATATGTTCGAGTCCCCGCAACTGAATGTCTCGCAGCTGTTCAACGCATGCAGGGATTAGCTAACAAACCGGCAATCCCTGCGTGTGTTGCAGCTGTCGAACCGCGGGGACTAATACATATTTTTCGAGCATGCCAAAGACACTGTTAGCACCCGAGCATGCTGAGCTAACACCTTATCTGAGCACATTCACTCATCACTACTAAAGACCCATTTATACTGGGTAACCTGCCCTTCAGGACACTGAATAATTTACTAAATTCTTATAACTTATATGCATGAAAAGGATTTAGGCTATGAGCACACGTTGCGGATTAGCCTTAGGGATTTCTGGTGCGGATTCTGCCACTCCTGATTTTGTGCGGATCCGCAGCGTTTTTTGTGCGTTTTTGCTGCGGTTTTTCTTTGCGGATTTGCTGCGTTTTTTACCCCTGCGGTTTTCTATAATGGAATGGGTACAATAACGCTGCAGATTCGCCAAAAAGAAGTGACATGCCACTTCTTTTAAACCGCAGCGTTTCCGCAGCGGATTTTCCGCAAAGTGTGTGCATTTTTTTTTTCTCATTGATTTACATTGTCCTGTAAATCAATTGGGGCTCTGCAGCGTTTCTGCACCGCAAAAAATGCTGCGGATCCGCACAGAATCCACAATGTGTGCACATAGCCTTAATCTTTTGTTCACACTGAATGGACTCCACTGATGCGTATTCCTAGGCCTCTGCAGCATCTACTACGGTATATGGAAGCTACTGTCGTATCCAGACTGCAAGACCTGTCTTCTGGCCAGGTTTTCTGACGGCAGTAGTGGTGGTCCTCCATGAACCGCTAGGCTCCAAATAGAAGTGTGGCAGAAGAAAGCAGTAGGGACCATTCAGGCCTTTTTGTGCACTTAGCCTCTGCCCCCTCTGTAGTGTGAGACTGTATGGACCACTCTTGAAAGGTCCTCCAGGGATGCAGCCAGGGTACAAGGCAGGTGACATGAAAGTTAGTGGCAGCCTTTCAGGCTTCCAAATAATGAAAAAGTGGTAACACTGCTCAATCTGCAGGATTTAAAGGGGCTGTGTCAGTAAACAATTATTTATTAGCTAAATCAAGTTTAAATATACATATACTGTGTCTGTGTGTCTGTGTGTGTGTGTGCGCGTCTAAGGTCCACTTCAGTCTGTGTCACGGAAATCCCCGCATCGCTGATTGGTCACGGCCGGCTGGGCGTGACCAATCAGCGACAGGCACAGTCCGGCCGCGAATTGGCCCCTCCATACTCCCCTCCAGTCAGCGCCCACATAGCGTTTTAGCAGTCCCTTAAACGGACTGCGTTACACCGCGGAATAACGCTGTGTAACGCAGTCAGTTAATGCTGCTATTAACCCTGTGTGACCAACTTTTTACTATTTATGCTGCCTATGCAGCATCAATAGTAAAAACATATAATGTTAAAAATAATAATAAAAAAAAAAATTATTATATTGTCACCTTCTGGCATCCGCGGCAGCCTTTCCAGCTCCTCACGACGCTCCGTTCCCAAGAATGCATTGCGGCAATGACCCCTGATGACGTGGCGGTCTCGCGAGACTGCTACATCATCACGGGTTATTGCCGCAAGGCATTACTGGGAACGGAGCTTTGCGAGGAGCATCGCTAAAGGCCTGGGCTGGATCCGGGGGCTGCCAGAAGGTGAGTATATAACTATTTTTTATTTTAATTATTTTTTTTAACATAACAGGGATATGGTGCCCACATTTATATACTACGTGGACTGTGTTACATACTGCGTGGCCTGTATTATATACTACGTCGCTGTGCACTACACTACGTGGGCTGTTCTATATATACTAGGTGGTTGTGCAATATACTACGTGGGCTGTGTTATACACTGCGTGGGCTGTGCTATACACTGCGTGGGCTGTGCTATACACTACGTGGGCTGTGCTATACACTACGTGGGCTGTGCAATATACTACGTGGCTGTGCAATATACTACGTGGCTGTGCAATATACTACGTGGCTGTGCAATATACTACATGGCTGTGCAATATACTACGTGCCTGTGCTATATACTACGTGCCTGTGCTATATACTACGTGCCTGTGCTATATACTACGTGCCTGTGCTATATACTACGTGCCTGTGCTATATACTACGTGCCTGTGCTATATACTACGTGCCTGTGCTATATACTACGTGCCTGTGCTATATACTACGTGCCTGTGCTATATACTACGTGCCTGTGCTATATACTACGTGCCTGTGCTATATACTATGTGCCTGTGCTATACACTACGTAGCTGTGCTATATACTACGTAGCTGTGCTATATATTATGTGCCGGTGCTATATACTACGTAGCTGTGTTATATACTACGTAGCTGTGCTATATACTATGTAGCTGTGCTATATACTACGTAGCTGTGCTATATACTACGCAGCTGTGCTATATACTACGCAGCTGTGCTATATACTACGTAGCTGTGCTATATACTAGATGGCTGTGTTATATACTATGTGCCTGCGCTATATACTAGATGGCTGTGCTATATACTACGTGGCTGTGTTATATACTACGTGGCTGTGTTATATACTGCGTGGGCTGTGCTATATACTATGTGCCTGTGCTATATACTACGTGGGTGGGCTATAATCTACGTGGCTGTGCTATATACTACATAGGCTGTGTTATATGCTATGTGGGCTGTGAGACTCTTTCGCCTGGGGCCCTCAAAAACCTGCAGCTGGCCCTGGCTTCACTGATTGTTTGCGGCCGGCCGTGACCAATCAGCGACAGGCGCAGTCCGGCCGCGAAATGGCGCGGGATTTGAACCTCGATTTGCTAATTGGTCGCGCCAGTCCGGCCGAATCCTGTGTATTGATTGCATTATTCTCAAATCTTCATAAATAAACTACATACATATTCTAGAATACCCGATGCGTTAGAATCGGGCCACCATCTAGTCTATACATATAATCGTCTTAGGCTAGGTTCCCATTGCGTTAATGGGAACGCGCTAACGGACAGCGTTGCACGGCGAAATTAATGCCGTGCAACGCGTCCGTTAGTGCGCCCATTCACGGCAATGGGAACGCGCAGCACTAGCGCGTGCCATGTTCGGTGTTGTGAATTCTGTGGCAGAGTTCACTCCTGTGGTCACAAGTGGTACTTCGGCTGATTCTCTCTGGGATCTTCCGTTTGTGGAGGAAAGTGGTACTGCAGCTTCCGAGTTTCCTCCCTCAGGTGATCTGGTGAGTTCGTTAGCTTCTTCTCTACTTAACTCCACCTGATGCTTTGATCTATGCTTCCTGTCAATGTTTCAGTGTGGAACTTGTTTTTTTCCCTGGATCATTCCTGTGGCCTGCTGCTCTGCAAAGCTAAGTTTTGCTTATGTTATTTTGTTACTATTTTTCTGTCCAGCTTGCTTTATTGGTTTTTCTCGCCTGCTGGAAGCTCTGAGACGCAGAGGGAGCACCTCCGTACCGTTAGTCGGTGCGGAGGGTCTTTTTGTCCCCTCTGCGTGGTTTTTTTTATAGGTTTTTGTGCTGACCGCAAAGTTATCTTCCCTATCCTCGTTCTGTTCAGCTAGTCGGGCCTCACTTTGCTAAATCTGTTTCATCTCTATGTTTGTGTTTTCATCTTACTCACAGTCATTATATGTGGGGGGCTGCCTTTTCCTTTGGGGAATTTCTCTGAGGCAAGGTAGGCTTATTTTTCTATCTTCAGGATTAGCTAGTTTCTCAGGCTGTGACGAGGCGCCTAGGTTCTGGTCAGGAGCGCTCCACGGCTACCTTTAGTGTGGTTTGATAGGCTTAGGGATTGCGGTCTGCAGAGTTCCCACGTCTCAGAGCTCGTTCTATTATTTTGGGTTATTGTCAGTTCACTGTATGTGCTCTGACCTCCATGTCCATTGTGATTCTGAATTGCCTTTCATAACAGTTCGGCACGCGCTAGCGACGCGCCGGAGTTTCCTGGCGCGCCGCGGACGCTGCTTGCAGCGTCCGAGGCGCGCCCGCGGTCCGTTCCCCGCTCTCGCAGATCGGGGATCTGCGAGAGCGGGGACGTTACCGCGACCCCGGGACGCGGCCCCGTTAAAAACATTGCTTTAGTGCAATCCGTTTAGCGCTAAACGGATTGCACTAACGCAATGTGACCCTAGCCTAAGGGGCACTTCCGTCTGTTTGTCTGTCTGTCTGTCTCAGAAATCCCAAGTCGCAGATTTGTCACGGCCGGCAGGTGTAACGCAGTCCATTAATGCTGCTATTAACCCTGTGTGACCAACTTTTTACTATTCATGCAGCTCTTTACTGTAAGAGCAGTGAGACTATGGAACTCTCTGCCGTATAATGTTGTAATGAGTGATTCATTATTAAAATTTAAGAGGGGACTGCATGCCTTTCTTGAAAAGTATAATGTTACAGGGTATATACACTAGATTTCTTGTTAAGGTGTTGATCCAGGGAACAAGTCTGATTGCCGTATGTGGAGTCGGGAAGGAATTTTTTCCCCCAATGTGGAGCTTACTCTTTGCCACATGGGTTTTTTTTGCCTTCCTCTGGATCAACATGTTAGGGCATGTTAGGTTAGGCTATGGGTTGAACTAGATTGACTTATAGTCTTCCTTCAACCTTAATAACTATGTTACTATGTTACTATATACTGCATGGCCTGTGTTATATACTATGTCTCTTTGCTATACACTGCGTGGGCAGTGCTATACACTGCGTGGGCAGTGCTATACACTGCGTGGGCAGTGCTATACACTGCGTGGGCAGTGCTATACACTGCGTGGGCAGTGCTATACACTGCGTGGGCAGTGCTATACACTGCGTGGGCAGTGCTATACACTGCGTGGGCAGTGCTATACACTGCGTGGGCAGTGCTATACACTGCGTGGGCAGTGCTATACACTGCGTGGGCAGTGCTATACACTGCGTGGGCTGTGCTATACACTGCGTGGGCAGTGCTATACACTGCGTGGGCTGTGCTATACACTGCGTGGGCTGTGCTATACACTGCGTGGGCTGTGCTATACACTGCGTGGGCTGTGCTATACACTGCGTGGGCTGTGCTATACACTGCGTGGGCTGTGCTATACACTGCGTGGGCTGTGCTATACACTGCGTGGGCTGTGCTATACACTGCGTGGGATGTGTTATACACTGCGTGGGATGTATGCTACGTGGCTGTGCTATATTTCTCTGCTTTATCTGTGCATCATGAATTGTGGTATGTGTTAAAGAGGAGGGCCCACTGAGATTCTTTTTCCCGGGACCCTCAAAAACCTGGAGCCGACCCTGGCTTCACTAATTGTTCCCGGCCGGGCGTGACCATCAGCGACAGGCGCAGAGTGGCTGCGAACGGGCGCAGAATTTGAGCCACGCTTCGCTAATTGGTCGCGCCCGGCCGGCTCCTGTGTATAAATTGCATTATTCTGAAAACTTCATAAATAAACTACATACATATTCTAGAATACCCGATGCATTAGAATCGGGCCACCATCTAGTGTGTGTGTGTGTGTGTGTGTGTGTGTGTGTGTGTGTGTGTGTGTGTGTGTGTGTGTGTGTGTGTGTGTGTGTGTGTGCACGCGCCAGCCAAGGAAAAATTAACTTTGCAAATTGGTACGTCTTACCCCTCAAATTCACCATGTAAAATATGTTGACATTAAATTGATTTACCACTTGCTCAAGGCATGTGAATTATTCCATGTTTCTCATTTTCCACAATATTGTACACACAATAACCAGTTTGTCATCATAACTTTAACTGGATATACTATTTATAATTCAAAAAACATAGAATGGCAGTAAACATTCTATTACAGTAAAATATGCATTACACAATTATGTACATTGTACATGTATCAGTACTTAGTAGCAGTCAGTTCAGTTTTTCAAGTAAATATAATTAATCTGATCGGTAAACGGCAACACATATCATACATAATGTGGGAAATGCATGACGATAAATACTGAACAAACATTTAAAACTGCAATATGATGTGCCATTGATCAACCAGTAAATGATAATTGCTCTTAAAAAAGAAAATTATAAAATATCTATGACCAAAAAGGAGCAAAATTAGGAGGTGAGACCTTCAAAAACTTGCTACTTAATTTTTACCATGCATTTGCTATATATATATATATATATATATATATATATATATATATATATATATATATATATATATATACACACATATATATATATATATATATATATATACACATATATATATATATATATATATATATATATAACATTTTTTTTCTTTTTTTTAATCTCCCATATCACTATCAATGTTAAAGTAAATTGTGTAATTTTTTTACATTTTTTACACTAGCTGCCGAGTCTAATTGTAGACTCACACTTCCTGTTCAGTACAGAGGACTTTTCCACAGTCTCATTATCATCAAAGAGACTTACAAGGAAAGGTAACACCTCTATATAAAGTGGATAAGACAATCCACCACCCACTATAGGTGGTCACAGCTCACCTCCATCCCCTCTCTGCACAACGACTTTTGCCCAGATGCCCAAACCACCATCTCAGAGAGTTGCCATACAAAAGATACGCTTTGAACTACTCTAGGTCATGTGCTCAATATGAAGTAAGAGCCACTGTACAAAAAATTTTGATTTTATATTGTTTTAAAATAGAAAGTAAAAAAAAAAATTTGATTTAACAGAACAATGTGATTCAAACAATGGGTCATTTTCTGATGACAATCCCTTTAACAAACTGTTTTCTTCCTGCAGTAGAGAAGTATTGCACGTGCTAATAAACAGAGGTGAAGAGAGGTAACCTGCTCTGGTCGGTTTCTGTCTGGCTTAGAATGGAGGGGTGGGGCGATATCTGGACTGCAGCTCTTTCTGGGGTGGGGTTTAAGATGGGGAGACATCAGACCCCAGGATGTACAGTCGTTGTTACAAGAGAGGCACAAAAAAAGCTATAATGACAGCCATCACTTGAAGCTAATTTTTTTTAAGCCAAAACTTTAAAAAAAAAAAAAAAAAAGAATTATTGCAAAAAAACATTCTGCAACAAGAAATCCTTCCAGCATGTCTGATTGCAGCATGTAAATGGATGACCGCAGCTGAAATTTCTACAACAGATTGGCTGCTTGTGAACGTTACTTCTACTTATGGCTCCTGCCTTACGCATGAAAACCATGCAGAAAAACTGCAAAATGTGACCTCGACCAAGGAAGATAATATAATAATGGCTAATATAACTCGTTTTCATTGAACATTTGCAGTCCATAATGACTAGGTGTAGGTCCTGTAGGTCAATCGTCTATAAGAGGCAGGATAGCAGCGTCCGCGCAGCACAAGGTGGCCATTCTGTTTGCAGGGAGCTATGTATAATGCATGAAGGGTTCTGTGTAAATTTGTCAGTCTCCTAGAGAAACGCCACATACAGGAAACTAATCACTTCCTTTCCTGTTTCTACAACACTTTTTAGTGCATCTTTGAATCCGCCTTACAGGTTGGTGGATCCCGCTTTTTCCTTCTCGCACCTTTCACACAGTCACAACCCACTGTACTTACACCTGTCCTAAGAGATTGTCACGTGTGTGTCCCCGACCATGAACACACAACACAATCACTCACAGACAACGAGGATAATACAACAATGCCAGCCTGCAGGGAGGTGAAAATGACTTAAGTGACTTTTAGGAGCGCAATTAAAAAAATTGCCTAATTGAGTAAATGCACATTATGTGAGCTCATTAGTCTTAGGAGTAATTTCTAATCATGCCGTCGAGTTTTTAAAACTTAGGAATTCATAGAATTTACTGATAAAGACTCATTTGAAGATTGTCCAATTCATACTGATTTTTATTTTTAATTATTAGATTAGGGTACAGTATCATGTTATGATCTGTGGTGGTCCGATTTATCAGACCCCCAGCCATCCTTTGTATAAACTGATATGCTGCATCCCCATTTCTGGTGCCTCCATCACGGATCATACAGTAATCTGCTACACAACCCCATACAAGTGTATGCGGCCAGTAGCTTGGAACATCACTGTGCGCGGGAGCACAGAAAAGGAGACGCAGGACGAGATCAGCACTATTTTCAGTAATGGTGGCGATCCCCTGCGTAAATGATGGCATTTCCCCAGAAATATGGCATCACATCAAAGGAAAACGCACAAAAAAGTGAAACCCATATATTAGTAATCTATTATTTGGAAAGATTGAATATCACAATATCTACGTAGCTTTGCTCATTCATAATCATAGGTTTCAATATGATTGATCATGGGTTCAAGACTTTGGATTGTGACAAACTGTGTGGCCAAGGTCTGGAGCCACACAGTACATTTTGATAATGCCATTGCTTCATATCATTCAGGTGTGGCATAGAAGATCAACCTGTTGGAGGGGGCAGGCCTGCTACCAATAAAGCCTCAGGAAAAATGTCATGTATGCTCACTGCACGTCGAGCATGTAGTGACCTATCCACATTTTCTACAGTGAGAACGCCCAAAACACTCAGGTGGTCTACTGCTGGATTTCCCTGCAAATCAACTGACAGCCCATATTATTCACCACTAAGAATAATCCACATATTTTGCATAGAACATGTTCTTCTCTTATGTAAATATTCCTCTAGTATAATTTCACCTGTGTTTGGCAAAGAATAAAAAAAATAAAAAATAAAAAGGGCCTATCCTCAGGATGCTGAGAGCTCTAGGATGGTGAGAGTTCACTCTTGGCATACTAGCCAATCAGTGTGTTGAAAGGGATTCTGTGAGCACTGCAGACTCTTTAATTTTTACATTAGCTTTCAGGCCTATTGATACTTTACTGTGCCGCCCTTTTCTTAGGGGTGGATGCAAGGTAATATTACAGCATTCTCATTTAAGCCAATAAAACAATGCTCCACATTTTGTTCTTCTACAAAAATATGGTGCTGGGAAACAACAAAATTCCACTTTCCTTGCCTCAAAGGTCTCTCTGTAAAGGATTACAAAAATGCTCAAGTCTCTAAAAATTCTGTGTAATGTAAAACAGAGAACAGAAGACAGGGAGGAGGGGGATGCAGCTGCAGTCTCTCTGCCGTCGCTGTTTCTTACGCTGCATGCTGTGCAGAAGGGGTGGGGAGTACACATGATGGGCTCAGTGCAGGAGAGCGCTTACACCATGCCGAGGAGCACATGCTTATTTAGCAAGCATGCAGCATGAAAATGAATATAGACCGGGAAGGGGGGTGACTAACATAATACAGATTACATTTGTGTACAGGTGTCTAAGGAGGAATGGCGAGTCCTATAACAATATGTTACAGTTCAGTTTTTCTCAATGAAGAAGGAATGATAATTTAGGAGAACACGCACGCCATCATTAACTCACTGCAGGTAACAAGTCCCTAGCTCCCACTACATCATGAATGACAGTCACCATACTGCCGGTCTGCCACATATACTGGGCATCACAGAGGAGAGTGTGTTGGTATAAATACAGATTAACAGCAAGAATGCTGCAGGTGCAGAAATGATGCCAAGATTTGGGGCAAACACAAAGGGAGTGTTCTTTCCAACAACAAGATGACCTATTCATGCACATTAACGGATACTCACATATTAGGTTCCTTCTTACTACAAGTATACAAATGGGACATAATGTATGTATTGTGACAGGTAAGGGGGGGGGAAGTAATTAACTATGCTTTATAGGGAATGCATTTTCTTTCTTTCATCGTGACCTGTCGAATTCTCCCCCATCCGTTATCTTGTTGCTGCATGCTGGAACAAATTAGAGAGCTGCCTATAAGGCTACGTTCCCACGATGAGCTTTTGAAGTTGCAGAATTTCTGCACCTATTACGTAACTTGGGTTACTTGAGTTTTTTCATTGCATTTTTGAGGCTGTGGTTTTTGCTTCTTTTTTGGCGTGTCATGCTTTAAATAAAGCTGCCTTGTTTTAATACTTCCTGGTATTTGACTTTGACAAACCTTTATTGATATACTTTTGTGCTAATGACATGGGTTTCTACCTGTGGATTTTCCACATCTAATGCATTTCTATATGGAAAACCTGCACAGAAAAAGCAGCTTACCAGCAAGAAAACCCTACCTGCAGGTAAATTTCTCAATGTGACAGGATCCCTTTAATTCCCTATGGGGATCACTGCTAAAAATGAAATTCACAGTAAATGAGACGGAGATCTGAGTGCAAATGTAAAAGGTGTAAGGTGGAGTTGTACTGATTTATAATACTCGATTCTTCTTATGAGCGGTATAATTAGGGGAGGCAACTGGTCTTACAGATCTGATCAGGAAATTGATTAATGACTCGCTAGGTATAAAACTACACTGCGCATAATTAGAGCTAGAGAAAATACAATGTAGGTGTTCCCTAATGATACCTTTTACACAACCCAGTCATTTACCAATTGACTACAATTAAAAAAAGAGGTGACCGGAGGATTTCTCTTAGTTGATCCAAATTCTGATCAAATCTAAAAAGGCACACGGACACAATAGATAGCTGCTAGATGAACCATCATTCAGCCGGCAGCCATCTATCCTGACTACTCCGTACACAGAAACACCAACAAATGGACTGGCTGTCCAAAATCGGCCATGCTGGATCCTTATCATGGTCCCCAATATCAGGTGTTGGGGAAAAGTCAGAAGACCTCAATATGAAGGGTTTGTCCTCATTAGGCATGACTACTGCAACCTCCTGCTCTGTGGCCTCCCCTCTAACACTCTCGCACCCCTCCAATCTATTCTAAACTCTGCTGCCCGACTAATCCACCTGTCCCCCCGCTATTCCCCGGCCTCTCCCCTCTGTCAATCCCTTCACTGGCTCCCCATTGCCCAGAGACTTCAGTACAAAACCCTAACCATGACGTACAAAGCCATCCACAACCTGTCTCCTCCATAAAGGGCGGCACGGTGGCGCAGTGGTTAGCACAGCAGCCTTGCAGCGCTGGGGTCTGGGTTCTAATCACAACCTGGACAACATCTGCAAAGAGTTTGTATGTTCTCTCCGTGTTTGTGTGGGTTTCCTCCGGGCACTCCGGTTTCCTCCCACATTCCAAAGACATACTGATAGGGATTCTAGATTGTGAGCCCCATCGGGGACAGTGATGATAATGTGTGCAAAACTGTAGAGCGCTGCGGAATATGTTAGCGCTATATAAAAATAAAGATTATTATTATTATACATCTGTGACCTCGTCTCCCGGTACTTTCCTGCACGCAACCTCCGAGATCCTCACAAGATCTCCTTCTCTACTCCCCTCTTATCTCCTCTTCCCACAATCGCATACAAGATTTCTCTCGCGTATCATCCCTACTCTGGAACTCTACCCCAACATATCAGACTCTCGCCTACGATCGAAACCTTCAAAAAGAGCCTGAAGACCCACCTCTTCCGACAAGCCTACAACCTGCAGTAACCACCGATCGACCAAACCGCTGCACGACCAGCTCTATCCTCACCTACTGTATCCTCACCCATCCCTTGTAGATTGTGAGCCCTCGCGGGCAGGGTCCTCTCTCCTCCTGTACCAGTTATGACTTGTATTGTTCAAGATTATTGTACTTGTTTATATTATGTATACCCCTCCTCACATGTAAAGCGCCATGGAATAAATGGCGCTATAACAATAAATAATAATAATAATAATTACGGTAGTCCAGTGTTTATGGGGGCAATAAAGCTCTGTTCACATGTCTAGTTGTCATCCTTTTCGATCCATTCTAAAAATGGGGAAAAAAATGGATCCACACTTTGGTTTCCATTTTGCATCCATTTTTTCTTCCGTCTGTAATGGATGTTGTAACCAGAGGTGTCTCTTAAAGGGAACCTGTCAGCAGGATTGTGCACAGTAACCTACAGAGAGGGTCTGATTAAAATGATACCTGGGTGATGAAATCCGTCTTATGGTTGTTGTTTATTCTTTATTTTCAGTTAATGATATGCTTGTGGGCGGCCTGTCGGGGTGGGGGGTCTTCATGTGGTGCTCTAATTAGGTATGCATCTGTATGGGCTTATGACAGGTCACTGGTCCTTCACTGACCTGCCCCCTATTTTACATAATGTATCGAATATTGTGGGATTAGAAAGAAAATTACATTCAGCAAAATGGCGCAGGCAGTGGCAGATGCACAGTAGCATGTGACACAAAATGCATATAATATTAGATGCTACTGTGTGTGCGCCACCACCATTTTTCTGTAAAAGAAAAAAAAAATTGTCTGCAGCAAAATGGTGCCGGAGCAGTAGAATCTATGGGCAACAGATGCCACTATCGGCGATAGATGCTACTGCGCCTCCGCCAATTTGCTGAAGGTAATTTTTTTTTTTCGAAGCCAACATTATATATTATATGCAGTATGTACAATAGGAGGCAGGTCATTGAAGGATCAGTGACCTGTAATAAGCCATACAGATGGATATGTAAGCAGAGCACCACGGGCCGCCCCGAGAACCAGAATCCCATTAACTGAAAACTACAAATAAAGAATAAACCATAAGGCCATGTTCACACCATCCTTTTTTTCATGCGGAATTGCCACGATTTTCCCGCTGCGGGTCCGCAGCTGTTTTCCATGCAGGGTACATTACAATGTACCCTATGGAAAACAGGAACTGCTGTGCCCACACTGCGGAAAAATCGCGAAAAAAGCCGCGCTGAATAGCCGCGGTAAAAAAGAAGTACCATGTCACTTCTTTTTGCGGAACTGCAGCGGTTCTGCACCCATAGACCTCCATTGTGAGGTCAAACCCGCAGTAAAACCCGCAGATGAAAAAAATATCTGCGGGTTTTCTGCGGTTTGTGGTGCAGAACCGCTGCAGTGAGGCTGCCCCCCCGTGCCCCAATCCCACCCCCCATGCTCCGATGCCACCCCCCGTGCCCTCATCTCCCCCCCTTATACTTACCCGACCTCCCGGTGTCCGTCCGGCCGTCTTCTCCCTGGGCGCCGCCATCTTGCAAAATGGCGGGCGCATGCGCAGTGCGCCCGCCGAATCGGCCGGCCGGCAGATTCGTTCCAAAGTGCATTTTGATCACTGAGATATAACCTATCTCAGTGATCAAAATAAAAAAAATAGTAAATGACCCCCCCCCCCTTTTGTCACCCCCATAGGTAGGGACAATAAAAAAATTAAGAATTTTTTTTTTTTCCACTAAGGTTAGAATAGGGTTAGGGTTAGTGGTAGGGTTAAGGGTAGGGTTAGGGGTAGGGTTAGGGTTGGGGGTAGGGTTAGGGTATTTTCAGCCATTTTAACCCTAAAAAACTTCCTAGAAAACACACAGACTCTGCATAGAAAACTGCATCAAAAAACGCATCAAAAAAGCACCAAAAAAAGGACCTGCGTTTTCTGCCAAGAGCTGCGGTTTTTAGTCCTGAAAAAAAAGAAGGGAAATCAGGAACGTGTGAACATAGCCTAAGAAGGATTTCATCAACCAAGGTATCATTTTAATCAGTATAACGGCGCTGACTTGACACTGTCTGTAGGCTACTGAGCACAATCCTGCTGACAGGTTCCCTTTAACACCTCAAGTGCTATGGGTATGTGCAATGCCTAAAGAAGCACTCCTCCTCCCATCAAAGTTTTTATCCACTTAATATATTGCAGTCATCATATTATATAGCACCATGTACGTACAATTGTTTATTTTGCTTTTCTACCCAGTTATTCTTCTCTTCTCTGCTATGTAAAAACAGGAAGTCCCTTGTCCATGCGGAAATCATTCCTCCCTTCAACTCCTGACCCAGCTGCTCCCACCCACCCACCATTGACTTTTGCAGTGACTTATGACTCATACAGGCCAAACTGATCTCCTGTTTCTACATGGAGCTTAGAAGGATTCAGATAGTCAGTTTGTAATCATGTGATGTCATAGGCCTAATGGAAATTAGAAGAATTAGCTGGGTAGAAAGGCAAAATGAGCAATTTTAAGTGCACAGTGTTATGTAATATGATGATTGAAATAGATTAAAGGGAACCTGTCACCCCCAAAATCGATGGTGAGGTAAGCTCACCATCATCAGGGGCTTATCTACAGCATTCTGTAACGCTGTAGATAAGCCCCGATGTAACCTGAAAGAGGAGAAAAAGAGGTTAGATTATACTCGCCCAGGGGTGGTCCCGCTGCGGTCCGGTCAATGGGTGTCTCAGGTCCACTCCGGCGCCTCCCATCTTCATTCCATGATGTCCTCTTCTAGTCTTCACGCCGCGGCTCCGGCGCAGGCGTACTCTGTCTGCCCTGTTGAGGGCAGAGCAAAGTACTGCAGTGCGCAGGCGCCGGGCCTCTCTGACCTTTCCGGCGCCTGCGCACTGCAGTACTTTGCTCTGCCCTCAACAGGAGCCGTGGCGTAAAGACCAGAAGAGGACGTCATGGAATGAACATGGGAGGCGCTGTTCCGGACCTGAGACACCCATCGGAGCAGGACCGCCCCTGGGTAAGTATAATCTAACCTCTTTGTCTCCTCTTTCAGGTAATATCGGCGGCTTATCTACAGCATTAGCCCCTGATGACGGTGAGCTTACCTCACCATCGATTTTGGGGGTGACAGGTTCCCTTTAAGAGGATAAAAGGTTCAATGATAGTGCTTCTTTAACAAAGGGGATCCGTTAACGGATGACATAATAGGTGACTATCCATGATCTATTTCCCATAGTCGTCAATGTAAAGAAAAAAAAAAAAGCAGAACCAATCCATTGATTTCGCCTGGACAAAATAGTTGTGCAGCCTACATTTTTTTTTTATCCAGATAAAGTCAAATAGAGGACAGTGTAGGACATTTACATCTCCATTAAAAGGAATGGATCGTTTATAGTTCGTGCTGCGTTCCCTATGAAAGAGATGCTGCAAAACTGCTCGGACGACAGCTCATCTCTGGGGAAAACAAAGTAAATCAGTTGCCAAAATTCAGCAAGCTGGATCTTTCTCTGCCCTGATATCTGTCGGGGGAGAGTTGGGAAGCCCCCATACACTTTAGACTGTTGGTAAGTTCAGATGACCTTAGTCTAAAGGTACCGTCACATTAAGCGATGCTGCAGAGATATAGACAACGATGCCGATCGCTGCAGCGTCGCTGTTTAGTCGTTGTGTGGTCGCTGGAGAGCTGTCACACAGACAGCTCTCCAGCGACCAACGATGCCGAAGTCCCTGGGTAACCAGGGTAAACATCGGGTTACTAAGCGCCGGCCGTAAAGCGGAGCGGTCCTCTGCTTTACGGCCGGCCGGCGCTGACACAGTGCAGGGAAGCTAACGCCGGGGGACGCGACAGACACCGGAATGTAAGTATGTAGTGTTTTTTTTTTTTACATTTACAATGGTAACCAGGGTAAATATCGGGTTACTAAGCGTGGCCCTGCGCTTAGTAACCCGATGTTTACCCTGGTTACCAGTGAACACATCGCTGGATCGGCATCACACACGCCGATTCAGCGATGTCTGCAGGGAGTCCAGCGACGAAATAAAGTTCTGGCCTTCTAGCTCTGACCAGCGATGTCACAGCAGGATCCTGATCGCTGCTGCGTGTCAAACACAACGATATCGCTATCCAGGACGCGGCAACGTCACGGATCGCTATCGTTATCGTTCTAAAGTTGCTGAGTGTGAAGGTACCTTAATGTTTATGTCTAAACTGCTTTGGCGAGTGGCAACATTTCCTCCAGGATTATGTTGTGTTGGGCGGAGAAGAGGAACCTACAGGCTGAGCTTCATCTTGCCTGAATCTATTGTTTTCCCAGTACTGTCTGGGTCTCGCATGCCCACACTAAATAAAGTGAAAACCCCATTCACAAGGCATGTGTGTGAGCAGAGACTGAAAGGGGTCGGACAACATCACATATGTGTGACCCAAATTATACAGATTAGGAATGGAAATAAAGATCTTCTACTGTGTTCTTATTTGTATCTTCCTAACATCAAAAGTGGGAATGTGAGGATCATCTAATTGGGTGTAAAATATAAATCCTCTTTAAATCCTACATTGTACCTTCATTTAATACGAAAAAGACAAAAAAAAAAAAAAAAAAAACAAGTTTGCTTTTGAAAACGTGAAATATCCATGTTCTATTAGAGCAAAGGATTATTCTGGGAATCTCATTTTATGCATAAAGTGTCTTTCTTGTACTTTTGTGTGTTTTTTCATCTCCGCCTGCCCCTCGATGTATCCAGCTTCACGTAGCTGAATGGCCAATCCCATTCTTATTTGCTAAAACTACAATTAACAGCAGCACTTGCTTCTCCTCAGTGCTGAAGACTCCTCCTCTGCTTGGTTGTGTGCACTTTCCTAGCTCTACCTCTCTGACTTATTATCAAGTTAATCTAAATGTAGAATTCATTCTATGCTTCTGCGTACTCTGTTCCTGTACAGTACCCTGCCTTACAGATTTTATCTTCCGCCATCCACATCAGTGTAGCTGCTGTGTGGTTTTATATCATTAGCTGGTTCAATCCAAGCTAAACTCTCATGATCTTCTCCACAACCGCAGTAAAGAGCTGTGATTATTGAAAGCTGCCGATAAATCAGTGATGTGAAACTGCAAATACTGTGCTATTTATGCATACAGCAGAAGATAATTCTCTGCCATATGCATCAATAGACCAGAATTTGCAGTATCACATCACTGATCTCTCAGCAGCAAGCAACAAACACAGCTAGACTAATCTCAAGTTCCTATCCACAGAGTCACATTCTGGAGAATAGATTTCTTCTCAGCTCCCCTTTTATACAGCCCATCATGCAGTATGCCTCTCATCTCAGCCCCTTTATATACAGCCCATCATGCAGTATATCTATCCTCTTAGCCCCTTTATATACAGCCGATCATGCAGTATATCTCTCCTCTCAGCCCCTTTATATACTGACCATCACGCAGTATATCTCCTCCTTTCTGCTCCTTCATAATCAGCCCATCATGCAGTATATCTCTCCTCTCAGCCCCTTTATATACATCCCATCATACAGTACATCTCTTCCACCCAGCCCATTTATATACAGTCCATCATGCAGTACATCTCTTCCTCCTAGCCCCTTTATATACAGCCCATCATGCAGTATATCTCTTCCTCCCAGCCCCTTTATATACAGCCCATCATGCAGTACATCTCTTCCTCCTAGCCCATTTATATACAGTCCATCATGCAGTACATCTCTTCCTCAGTCCTTCTGTGAACTCTGCGCTGTACTGAAGGAGGCGCCACCTCTTTCGGTGACCTCCTTTGCAGTAGAAGCCTCATTCTAGACAAGTCCCAGAGCAAAGAAATGCTGGCAGGAGGCCAACTGGGAGAGGCTGAACTGCACAGGGCACCTGAAACTACAGGATGTTAGCAATGGCAACTGAACTGTAATTAAAGCCTGGAATAGCAGCATCCTTAGGTGGGTGATACATGCAAAATTGGGCATTTAAAAATGGGTTATATTGGCGCAAATGAGTAAATATAGGAGTACATTATTCTAAGACCACATTGTGATTTTGGGAATATCCCTTTAACTTTGTACATCTAAATGGCGCCTAGATTTCTACATTTAATTGACAACTCACAGGCAGGGAGGTGCGATAATAAAATGCCATGCAGGAACATGCCCGTAACACTGCAGTCTTACATTAACTGCACACTAAACATTTCAAAGGGTGTCAGGCTCGGAGCTGTAATGTAACGATATGTTCTTGTAACCAGGGAGAATGATCACGTTTAATGAAACAGCTAAGGCTTGTGAGATAATGATTTGTATGAATTTGCATAGAGCACAAAACAAAAACGGACTTGTAGGAGAACAGAATTTCTATTATTTCTAACTACTCTAGTCTTCTCAGTGGACGATAAATATTAGCAAGAGGTGTCTTAAAAAGTATCAGATTTTATCTGCAACCAGGTTTTTGCTATGTAATCTGAGAGCAGTATGATGTAGGGACAGATACCCTAATTCTAACAATGTATCACTTATTGTGCGGTTTTCTGTAGTTTTGATAAAATCACTGTTTTCTTTGCTGCTGCAGATTTACCAGTTCTCTGAATGCTGATATCTGTATAATCCACCCACCTCAGTGAATGGAAACCTTTTATGTACACTGTGCATAGGCAGAAAACTGATAATCAGTGGTGAAGGAATGATTACAAAGTACCAGACAACTTGCCTTCTAGTGATAATCTCATGCTGACAAAACACTGATTTTATTGAAACTACAAACAACAGCCTGGTAAGTGCCATTACTTGAATCAGGGTCTTTGTCCCAACATCATGCTGCTCTCAGATTGCATAAAAACTGCTGACAGATTCTGTTTTGAGAACAAAAGAAAAGTTTGACAGGAAGAAAGGTATGAACGCTACATAAGAGGAGTTATGTGCGTTAAGTCACCAGATATGCAAATGAAAGAAGAATTTGATGATGCACTAAAATATGCCACAGTATTCTGACTGATTTGGGGTCTGAGACCAGGAAACCACCAGGATGCGAGGACCACTCAACAATTCTCCTGCACAGTGACACCTGTAGCCACCCGATATACAGGGAACTGCGACATAGCGTTAATCACGTGAAGAGATTGTGCCGAGAGTGGTCATCAGCAGCATGGTGGTCCTTTCATTCTGAGGATCAATGGGCAAAAGACCCTCAATCAGGAAGTGACAGCAGACACTAGAAATGTGAAAAGACTAACGCCCTTAAATTTATATTCATCACTATAAAATCAGAGGGGTCCGGCACTAGGAACCCGCAGTAGTCTAATGTGCAGAGCCAAAGTGGCACAACTCCATATACTCGGTTGTGGCCAATCCCGTTTCCTATTGAAGTGACTGGAAGAGGAGAGGCAATACCATAGTATAGCCAATAAGTACAGAGGTGTGCTGTTCCAGCCCCGTACACCGCTTACGTCCTGCAGCTGATCATGAAGGAAGGGGTCCGATGTTGGATCCCCACTGATTTGATATTGGTAAGCTGTCCTATGGATAGGTCATCAGTTTTAAACTTGTGGAAACACCTTTATGTAGAGTAAAACAATGCCATCTAAATTTACTTCAGTGGCTTACAAATAAACACATGATTTCAAAAGGGCATGTCACCCAAAAAGCACTAGAGTTATTTCTTATTTTATTTCTTATTCAGGCACATTTTTTAAAAAAATTGTTACCACATTTTTTTTTTACTTCTTCTGAGAGCACCATGATGTAGTGTCAGAAAACCTGAATCCAGCGATGTGTCACTTAATGGGTTTGCATTTTGCGATAAATCCCAGATTTATCTGCTGCATACCTAGCAGTTCTCTGAATTCTGAGCTCTGTATAACCCCGCCCACATCACTTATTGGCTGTTTTTTATATACACTGTGCATAGGCAGAAAGCTGCCAATAAGTGGCGGTGGGGGAGTTATACAGATGTTGTGAATATGGTTTAATGTCCTCTAATGATAAAATCACTGAATTATCAGCTGGAAATGAACAAAACGACAGTAAGCAGTCCAATAAGTGACACATCGTTGTAATCAGTGTTTCTGTCTCTACATCATGACACTCTCAGAGTAAGTGGCTAAAACTTGGTGACAGACTCCCTTTAAAAAAAACTTGACCCCCTCATCCAGGTAAATGGCACATACGCAGCACAATCTAGTGATACATTATACTGTGCTATGTATTAAGATGAACAGAAGTTGTGGGAAAGTTTTAGTGATCCTTCTGTAGATTTCAGGACCGCCCTTCCTACAAGTGCCGAACGAGGAGTCACAGCTAGGTCTTCTACTGATGAGTGGGTGACTAGGGAACATGATGTCATGCAGAGAGCTGATGGGAGAGGCTCGGAAATAGTTGCCAAGATCCCTGCACTTATTGGTGAACTCCCCAGCCTGGAGCCATTTCCTCCATTCACAGTTCCCCAACACAAGTAGTCAGACGAGAAAGCCAGCACTATGCAATCCAATCTGCAGAAGATCCCTCAACTACTACAGTATAGCCCACAAGTGACATAGAGGGTAACAAATGTGCTCAGTGCTGAAAATAGCTAAACCTGGCATTAAAGGGAACCTGTCACCCCGTTTTTCCAATATGAGGTAAAAATAGCGTTAAATAGGGCCTGAGCTGTGCTTTACAATAGTGCTTTTATTGTCCCGTTTCCCCACCTTTGCTGCCAAAATACCTTAGTAAAGTCGTTTTTACCTGTCAATCACGCTGGTCTGGTCAAATGGGCGTGGTTAAATCACTGTTTCTCCCCCCGCTCCTCGGCGTGTCTGACGTAAACTTGATCTGTTAATCGCACAGATTGCGCTTTTTTTTTTACAGTTGCGCAGTGCATTCGGCTCTTGCGCCTGCGCATTATGCTTTGCTCAACTGTGGGCATAGCATACAGCACATCACTGCGCATGCACCGCATGATTGACAGACGAAAATGGCGACTTTACTAAGGTATTTTGGCAGCAAAGGTGAGGAAACAGGGGACAATAAAAGCACTATTGTAAAGCACAGCTCAGGCCCTATTTAACGCTATTTTTACCTCATATTGAAAAAAACGGGGTGACAGGTTCCCTTTAATAGAAAGGACCCGCATTAGTGATCTCACTGTTCACACTGGTCAATACATCCAGCTGGACAGTCTGCTGCGTATTACAGTGGCGCTATTGGGATTTCACTAAATCTCGGCTTCTGGCTCTGGAGAATACCTGCCATGGTATACTGCAGACTTTCCACCTTTACAATACAGGAAAGCGATCATCGCGATATGACCCATATGCACGGACAACAATGCTCAGCGGAGGCCACAGAGACGATTCTGGGATGACCCATTGTGAGTAACACAGGGAACTTGGGCATCACTATTTGCCACTTCTTTGCCCATCGTCAGATATATTTTCAGACTTTTGCAGAAGACTCCGCACCCTTAATTGCTCCTTACTTTGTTTCCGTGAAGCTACACACAGCAATTACCATTAGGCCACTCCCCAAGCTACGGACGAGCAGATTAACACACCTACATGCAACAATGGATACTGGGAGGAAATACACTAAGATCCGGAACCAGTGACTGAATGAATGGCGAGTCCCTGCCCCATCACTAACACAGGAACATTACCGCAGGCAGGACATTTTTTGGCGTTAAAAGGCAAGTCCAATTGAAACAAAATTTCCCCCATTTTTAAGATAAGTGCTAACTAAATAATAATAATAATAATAATAATAATCTTTATTATTCCGCAGCGCTTTACAGTTTGCACACATTATCATCGCTGTCCCTGATGGGGCTCACAATCTAAATTCCCTATCAGTATGTCTTTGGAATGTGGGAGAAAACCGGAGAACCCGGAGGAAACCCACGCAAACACGGAGAGAACACACAACTCCTTGTTGTCCTTGGTGGGATTTGAACCCAGGACTCCAGTGCTACAAGGCTGCAATGCTAACCACTGAGCCACCGTGCTAAACATAACTTGCTGAGCGGTGAGTGCTCCACCACTGGAAACTCGCCTATCGGAAAATCAGAGAATTTGTATCCCCATTACAAGATGGCGTGGCATGTCGGGACTCCTGAATGCCCATTCATTCCTTCTCAGCGGCCCCTTAGGGAATGAATAGAGAGACGATTGAGCATGTGCGCTGCTGATCCATCACAACAGGAATTATAATGCTCTCCAAAATCGGTGCAGATAAGTGATACCTAGCTTTGACCGCACAACCCCTTTAGTAAATAAATAGGACATCAGGGTCACCTACAAAAGTAGCGCCAAAGGGGCAGATTTACTAATCCCACGCAACAGGCAGCATACACTAATCAGTTTTAGGCCGGCTCCACACATCCAACATTTATGATCCAAGTACAGACCACCGTGATGTCTGGACCAGCAGCAGATCTCCTGACCTAAACTGGTCAGGAGACCCAGGACCAGACCTGACAACTTAGCGTATGTACGATGTAGGAGACCATCTTAATAAAACACCATCTTTACTATAGCGGCGGCACATGCCGTAAGAAACCGCCCAAGATTTATCAGTTTCTGGTTTACGTTTACACTAGATTTAATTTACTTACTTTTTGACCACTTTTCAACCGCAAAAACAGAGCAGACGTTTAGCGACTTTGCTCTAATTTACCGACAAACTTAGCGATAACTACTCTGGAAACCCGTGCGTTTCTAGCATTTCTCAGGTCATTTTTACAAGCAGTTTTGTTGTACTTTCTGGACTTTTTACATGCAACATGCATTTTTTGGGGGACTTGTTTCAAGTACACACGGCAGGTCGATGGGAAAAATTAACAGAAAAAAAGAAAAAAACAAAAAAACACCCTACCCAAACAAAACACGCTTCACTTAAAAAAAAAAAAGGCACAAACTGAAAAAGAAACAGCCTTAAAAATAAATTCCATGTAGACTTTTCAAGAACTTACTATGGATATTAGTCTATATTTTTTCGGCTGTAACTCTTGTAGCTTAAAAAATAAATAAAAAAAACAATTTTAAGAGGACAACAAAAATGTAACAAAATGCCGAATGTGAATCCTGAATGGAACAGATAAACGTAATCTAAAAACAACGTGGCCAAAGAATAAAGTTTATTTAATAATTTGCATTTGAGGAACATTTATAGAGGATTGTTATTGCTGTCGTGGACAAACCATGTACTGCCCGGTGACTGCACACTGACTTCATTATGGGGGAGCAGTGCAGATGATCAGTGTTTTATGCGCCATCAGTAAAGTGACCTCACATAGCTGGCCAGTCTCCCGTGAAAAAACATTTACTTGTAGGCTGTAAGGATAACATGCGGTTTCCTCAGTTATGTGGGATGCTTCTGGGCCTGTGCATTACAATCAGGAAAGCTAATATAGGTCCTTGCACTGCGTCAGCAGGACCCTTCTCATCTCGGACAGCAGCACGCACTTCACATCTGCAGACTTCCAAGAATTTTGGTACCTTTAGAACAACAGGACAGCTTTTATAATATGTCGGCCTAGAAATGTTACGTTTCTATTTTACAATGGAATTCCACACCTGACTACATCTACCATTTCATAATATGACAAGCCTACCTACCTTGTTAAACGGAATCCGTCAGCAGGACGTCATCCCCCAAACTATATATATGCCAAGTAGCTTTTTCAAAGACATGCAATACCTTTAGTCTGTTCCTCCATTACTGGGAAATCAGTGTTTGAATTGATGTACAATAGGCTATGGTAAATCTGAAGCCTCCGTCACTCCAGCTCTATTCCCTGCCCAAAGCCGCCTTTTCCTGCTTCTTTGCTCTGCCACCGTTGCAATTTAATGTACAATAGGCTATGGTAAATCGGAAGCCTCCGTCACTCCAGCTGTTCCCTGTCCAAAGCCGCCTTCTCCTGCTTCTTTGCTCTGCCACCATTGCAATTTAATGTACAATAGGCTATGGTAAATCGGAAGCCTCCGTCACTCCAGCTGTTCCCTGCCCAAAGCCGCCTTCTCCTGCTTCTTTGCTCTGCCACCATTGCGATTTAATGTACAATAGGCTATGGTAAATCGGAAGCCTCCGTCACTCCAACTCTATTCCCTGCCCAAAGCCGCCTTCTCCTGCTTCTTTGCTCTGCCACCATTGCGATTTAATGTACAATAGGCTATGGTAAATCGGAAGCCTCCGTCACTCCAGCTGTTCCCTGCCCAAAGCCGCCTTCTCCTGCTTCTTTGCTCTGCCACCATTGCGATTTAATGTACAATAGGCTATGGTAAATCGGAAGCCTCCGTCACTCCAACTCTATTCCCTGCCCAAAGCCGCCTTCTCCTGCTTCTTTGCTCTGCCACCATTGCAATTTAATGTACAATAGGCTATGGTAAATCGGAAGCCTCCGTCACTCCAGCTGTTCCCTGTTCAAAGCCGCTTTCTCCTGCTTCTTTGCTCTGCCACCATTGCAATTTAATGTACAATAGGCTATGGTAAATCGGAAGCCTCCGTCACTCCAGCTGTTCCCTGTTCAAAGCCGCTTTCTCCTGCTTCTTTGCTCTGCCACCATTGCAATTTAATGTACAATAGGCTATGGTAAATCGGAAGCCTCCGTCACTCCAACTCTATTCCCTGCCCAAAGCCGCCTTCTCCTGCTTCTTTGCTCTGCCACCATTGCAATTTAATGTACAATAGGCTATGGTAAATCGGAAGCCTCCGTCACTCCAGCTGTTCCCTGCCCAAAGCCGCCTTCTCCTGCTTCTTTGCTCTGCCACCATTGCGATTTAATGTACAATAGGCTATGGTAAATCGGAAGCCTCCGTCACTCCAACTCTATTCCCTGCCCAAAGCCGCCTTCTCCTGCTTCTTTGCTCTGCCACCATTGCGATTTAATGTACAATAGGCTATGGTAAATCGGAAGCCTCCGTCACTCCAGCTGTTCCCTGCCCAAAGCCGCCTTCTCCTGCTTCTTTGCTCTGCCACCATTGCGATTTAATGTACAATAGGCTATGGTAAATCGGAAGCCTCCGTCACTCCAACTCTATTCCCTGCCCAAAGCCGCCTTCTCCTGCTTCTTTGCTCTGCCACCATTGCAATTTAATGTACAATAGGCTATGGTAAATCGGAAGCCTCCGTCACTCCAGCTGTTCCCTGTTCAAAGCCGCTTTCTCCTGCTTCTTTGCTCTGCCACCATTGCAATTTAATGTACAATAGGCTATGGTAAATCGGAAGCCTCCGTCACTCCAGCTGTTCCCTGTTCAAAGCCGCTTTCTCCTGCTTCTTTGCTCTGCCACCATTGCAATTTAATGTACAATAGGCTATGGTAAATCGGAAGCCTCCGTCACTCCAACTCTATTCCCTGCCCAAAGCCGCCTTCTCCTGCTTCTTTGCTCTGCCACCATTGCGATTTAATGTACAATAGGCTATGGTAAATCGGAAGCCTCCGTCACTCCAGCTGTTCCCTGCCCAAAGCCGCCTTCTCCTGCTTCTTTGCTCTGCCACCGTTGCGATTTAATGTACAATAGGCTATGGTAAATCAAAAGCCTCCGTCACTCCAGCTGTTCCCTGTCCAAAGCCGCCTTCTCCTGCTTCTTTGCTCTGCCACCTTTGCGATTTTTCAATAATTTAGCCTACGACTGGCTTCCCAAAGGATAAGCATGTCCATCCTTCTTCTAAATCCTGAAGCAGTTGAAGGAAGTAACAAAATACTGAAGATGTGCACAGCAATGTCATTTTATTGTGCATTATGTTAAAGGGGTATTCCCATCTGCAAGAACCTATCCCAATATGCAGTAGGTGTAATATTAATAATATTAGAAATAAAGTACAGCTTTTTGATTCGCTATGTCCCCTTCCTCCTGAGCAGGCATTGCAGGTCCTTAGGTATCCTTGGTTAGGTTTTTCACATTGACCAAATGCCTACATGGAAGAAAAAAACAAAACCACAGCACGCACTAGTCTCGCACGTATTTCGGATGAGATTGCCCCTCCCCTCATCTAAATTAGATCACTTGCATCTCAAACATATAGTGTTCAATATTCAATTTTAACAGATAAATGGCAACTCCAAACATAGGAAACGGTTTTCAGCCTTCTCTTCTGGAAGAAAATAGAAAGTTTTTTTATGCGGTCTTGTGAACTTAGCCTAAGTTTTAATAGAAACGTATAAATTTGGGACTAACATGTTAAATCAAGTATTTTTAGGTGGGGTTACTCCTAATGGCTTCCATAGTAACAGACCACTTACATTGGTATCAGACTTTTTTCAAAATCTTTAAAAAAAATAAGGCAATAGCTATTTATTATATGGCAGCTGGTGGAGAACCTAAGGCGTCTTTTCTTGCTCTTCTGTTTTTCATCTAAGACAAGCAGTGGTGGACGTGTCTAGCAGCTCCTCACCCTCCAGTGTGTCCAAGGCTCATACAGCAATGATTATCAATATGGCCGTGACACGTTCCTTTCTGTTCTGACATCACTTTTAACCCAAGGGCCTATGCGGCTGTCTACATACAAGACATTGGCAATTTACCCCGCAGCTGAGAACCCATGATACATACGACGACCCAGGACAACATTCCTGCAACATCTGAACATGGCTACACCTTCAGGGCTCAGTATTTTCTTTTATATAATAATAATTTTTATTTATATAGCGCCAACATATTCCGCAGCGCTTTACAAATTATAGAGGGGACTTGCACAGACAATAGACATTACAGCATAACAGAAATCACAGTTCAAAACCGATACCAAGAGGAGTGAGGGCCCTGCTCGCAAGCTTACAAACTATGAGGAAAAGGGGAGACACGAGAGGTGGAAAAAGGTCATCTTCTACTCCAAAAATCCCCAAAGTTAATGCATGAAGGCAAAAAAATAAAATCCATGAACGGTGTTCAGGCCAAACCCACAGTAAAGTTTCATGGTTATTATAGGCAAGCACAAGAAATCGCTTAGAAAAAGGTTTATACGCCCAAACTTCTGTCCCCATTTATCAGAGTATTATAATAATACAGTAATTACAGGTCATATTAGTGGTTTGGGGATTTTCTACAAACACTTTCTGCCCACATAAATGAGGTAATCAACTGGGAAATATTCGTACGTAGAATCACCACCTTGTTTAAGTGTGTCCGAAAAATGCAGCAATTCAATGAGCTTTCCAAGAGAATGATTTTCATGTAACCGAGAACGTTAGGATTCGGGCAGAAAAAGAGCAATGCAAGAGCTACCATAATTAACTGGGAGAAGGCTTTTGTCCATTCTTGTATTTCCTGAAGGGAAAATATAAGCAAGCGTTTCCCATTACAGCTTTACACCGTGAGCAACAAGAGAAAAATTAAAGCAGTTTTCTGGTTTCGAAAACCCATTTTAAATTTTTAGGGAATTCTGAGTAAATGGAAGAATCCTTATTTCTGGGCCAAAGTGGGAGAGGCTCTGGAGGACTGGCATTGCACAGACAATTGAGCACTATGTAATGCCTCACTTCTCCTGTGGGGGTGCTGTAGGTAAAAAGAACCCTTACTGCCCAAAGATTACATCTAATCACTGGTTGTCTTAGGATACCACTTCAAAAAAGTAGAGAACTCCTTTTAGACATAAAAAGTTTCAAGGCCTGATTCATACATCCTTTTTTTCACGTGTTCTATCCTAAAAAAAAAAAAAACCCAGGAGACTATGTTTTTGATCTTAGCTACAGATCAAAATTGCCCATTTTAGTTTGAGTGAAAATCCGTTTTCTGTCCAGTCTTAACATTACGAATAGAAGGAGGTTATAAATTTTTCTACAGTATATGAGAAAAACACTGACGAAACACTGATGAAAATCTGATCCAAAACACCGATGTGCGAGTGAGGCATGAGGTCTAACTCTGACTTTATGGTTTTCTCTCACATGTAAAAAAAACAGTCTGTTATTACCTACAGAAATCCATCTAATGACACCGGACCATGCATTTTAGATGAAATTTACAAGGTGGCTTTCTTACAGCCGTCGCTGTGACACATGCTTCATAAAGCTTTCATGCGGTGGCATTTAGAGGAGAGTTGCGGATCCTCCCTGCTGCACGCTGTTACTTTTTACCTTGTTTTCGCTTTCCATATTCCCTGTAAATTCGATTTGACTTTAATGACTTGTTCCCACAAAAATCTAGTGAAAACCTCTTCAGGAAACGCTCCTTCTTTGAGGAGTTTTTTTTCTGAATCAGCTTGGACGTCTGTCAAGCATTTTTGAAGACTTTTTTTTACTGGCGTTTTTTTCAGCCTTTTTAATTGACGGCATATTCTGTTGGAAGCAGTTTTAAAAGGGAACCTCTCATCAGAAAAAAACACTATTAAGGCTTCTTTCACACTAGCGTCGGAATCGCGAGAGATTCCGACGCTAGCGTTTGCTGCATTGCACAATGGGTGCAGCGGATGCATTTTTCCGGCGCATCCGCTGCCCCATTGTAAGGTGCGGGGAGGTGGGGGCGGAGCTCCGGCCGCGCATGCGCGGTCGGAAAAAGCGGTCAGTCAGGAGAAAAAAACGTTACATGTAGCGTTTTTTGCTCCCGACGGTCCGCAAAAGCACGACGCATCTGTCGCTCGACGGATGCGACGTGTGGCAATCCGTCGCAAATGCGTCGTCAATGCAAGTCTATGAGGAAAAAACGCATCCTGCAAGCACTTTTGCAGGATGCGTTTTTTCTGCAAAATGACGCATTGTGACGGATTGCAGAAAACGCTAGTGTGAAAGTAGCCTAACCTGCAAATATTAATCTGACCGCTGCCTGCACTTTGGTAAATGCTGCGGGGAGAAAATGGACTATATTCCCCCCGGCAGCATTTGTCTCCAGACACAGGGGCTGCGCTGGTTCAGTCATTGCTCTGAGAATACACACCAGCGGCTGTAACCGCACCCCGACCCTGACTGACACTGGCTCTGTGTTATGGCCAGATGTTAGGACCGGGAGTGCGGTTACAGCAGCCACTCACTATACCCAGAGCGGTGGCTGAACCCATGATGCCCCCGTGACTGAAACCCTGGGGGGATAAAGTATATTTTCTCCCAGCAGCAATCAGTTAAGTGCCGAGGTTAGTAACGCTATAAACCTGCAGATTTGCCCAATATAGCGTGCTTTTCTGGTGACAGGTTCCCTTTAAAACTGCTATCCACTTTCTTTTCTCCAACCAGGCATGAACATATGAACAGCGAGCTGTTTTTCTATAGAAATTAATAGGGATATTCTTTTTGAGAGTGTTGGGTGCACTTTTTCCATATTTTTAGGAGCGGATCTTCTCACGAAATTCCAAACAAAACGCTCAATGTAAACATTCCCCGAGGACTTTTCTGTGACTTTAATACTGATAACCTGTCCATATTTCCTAAGGAATAGAAGACCCCTATTATAGAAGACAGGTCCCTAGTTAGCTTCAAATGTGAAATGTTGCCTCTATGTGCCAATATCATATCAAATTAGAAATAAACGCAGATTTTTTTTCCCAAGAGTTTTGTACTATCCAACGAAAACGTAAGAAGGTGTCGGTCATTTTCTGGCTCATACACATGTCAGAAATGTCCAGCAGGTCAGCAGATAATGACATCCTCCTCAGTTATATCTTACAGACCCCCGGTGTGAAGTCACAAGTCTGGTCTTGGAGGAGATACATGACTACAGGAATCATTTTGGGGCACAAGCCAGACATTTCTTGATAAGGCAGAAGGAAACTGTGACAACACTGACAGATTACATCATGGTTTTAAGTAAATAAGGACGCTTGAAAAAGAAGTTTCTCTATAATGAAACTTAAAGGGGTTGCCCACAAAGCTAAAAAGGGTTTCAAACTGAAATTAAAGGAAACCTCTTTGACTGTCCTTAAAGGGTTACCTGTTATGACCTGGTGGTAAGGACAATAAAGGACCTGGTGGTTAAGAGCACACGGAATGACCTGATAGTTACTAATAATATAGGACGAGCTCTGAGACGTGGGAAGTCTGCTGACCGCAATCCCTAATCCTATCACACACACTAGAAATAGCCGTGGATTGCTCCTAACGCTCCCTATGCAACTCGACACAGCCTAAGGAACTAGCTAGCCCTGAAGATAGAAAAATAAAGCCTACCTTGCCTCAGAGAAATTTCCCAAAGGAAAAGGCAGCCCCCCACATATAATGACTGTGAGTAAAGATGAAAATTACAAACACAGAGATGAAATAGATTTAGCAAAGTGAGGCCCGACTTACTGAACAGACAGAGGATAGGAAAGGTAACTTTGCGGTCAGCACAAAAAACTACAAAAAGACCACGCAGAGGGCGCAAAAAGACCCTCCGCACCGACTCACGGTGCGGAGGCGCTCCCTCTGTGTCCCAGAGCTTCCAGCAAGCAAGACAAAAATCAAAAATAGCAAGCTGGACAGAAAAATAGCAAACCAGAGAAATACAAGCAGGAACTTAGCTTCACCTGGGAAGACAGGTCACAAGAACGATCCAGGAGAGAACTAGACCAATACTGGAACATTGACAGGTGGCATGGAGCAATGATCTAAGTGGAGTTAAATAGAGCAGCCAGCTAACGAATTAACCTCGTCACCTGTGGAAGGAAACTCAGAAGCCGCAGCTCCACTCACAACCACCAGAGGAAGCCCATGTACAGAACCAGCCGAAGTACCATTCATGACCACAGGAGGGAGCTTGACAACAGAATTCACAACAGTTACCCTCATCTCCATAGATGAATATAGCACCAGCAAGACAAGAATCACAAATTCTGGTGCTGACCACCAAACCAGGCAGGAGAGCTGGATTTATCTGCTGACACAAGCGACTGAAAAAAGGAAGAGATCTTTTGTAAGTAGATGAATGTGGCGAAATCTCCGTTATTGCCATCCCACAGTTTGGGTAAAAGTTGAGTCTCACTGTAATGACCAATTCACATACTTGGGATTTTAGCAGCCGTTCTGTGCCACAGTTGTCACTCCATTCACTCACATTCTGTCTCCAATGCATGTGAATAGGGCTCGTTATTCCCCTTACATTTCTTGGTGAAATAACAGAGGAACATGACAACACAGAGTTGTATAAAAAGATGTCAGAAGTGGTGATTGCTCACCGCCAAGATCAATGTTACTCTAAATGGAATTATTTTTACATAATAATCGCGAGTGTGGTGTGTTACTCACTTATGTGACTAAAAACTCACAGAATACGACCACAGCAGCAATAAAACACAAGAGTGACAACTAAAAGAGCAGAGAGGCTACCACATGCCTCAAAGGTGAACACTTCGGGTTCAGCACCTAATATTGCCGCCTCGTATAGGGCACAACAGTGCCCTATAAGTCAGTGACTAAACCCATTCGATTATCATCTGCTAAACCCACGACCATTTAATGTGCATGGAGTGTAAGATGTCTACATGTCTGAGCCTTTTATTTTCAGGAGAGATAAATAACGGGGTGTATGACAGTGACTTAAGGTGCATTTACCCTGAAAAATGATCGTAATAAATATTCTTAGGAACTCTTAATCCATGATATTCTGTGTAAACAGGCTGCCGATCTCCCATTGAAGGAGCAAAACACTGGTTCATAGGGTGAAATGATGCTTTATGTAGAATAAAAGATTATCTTTCTAGGCGGTGGTGAGAAAAATGGCAGCCTAGGCGCACTAAGCGATTACAGATCGCTTAGTGCTCAGGAGTTACCTCGGTCTGCCTGTGTACACAGGCTATTAATCGACTACCAAATGTTAAAAGCTTACTGATAGGTGGTCAACCAGAGCCACAGGTCGGTTCACGTAAACAGACCCTTGTTCCAATCGCCCCATTCAGAACACATTCAGATGCGCAATTAGCGGTCAGAAAACTAAAGTATGGTATATGGCTTCACCGCTGTGCTTTACAGCCGGCCCTCACAGTCAGTGCGGGAAGCTGACGGCGGGGGACGTGACAGACACCGGAATGTGAGTATGTACTGGTTTTTTTTTTACATTTACAATGGTAACCAGGGTAAATATCGGGTTTCTAAGCGCGGCCCTGCGCTTAGTAACCCGATGTTTACCCTGGTTACCCGGGGACTTTGGCATCGTTGGTGGCTGGAGAGCTGTCTGTGTGACAGCTCTCCAGCGACTACACAACGACTTAGGCTACTTTCACACTGGCGTTTTTTGCCAGACGTCGCAATGCGTCGTTTATGGCAAAAAACGTATCCTGCAAAGTTGTTTGCAGGATGCGTTTTTGCCCCATAGATTAACATTTGCGACGCATTGCCACACGTCGCAACCGTCGTGCGACGGTTGCGCCGTGTTGTGGCGGACCGCCGGGAGCAAAAAACGCTACATGTAACGTTTTTTGCTGCCGACGGACTGCTTTTTCCGACCGCGCATGCGCGGCCGGAACTCCTTCCCGCACCTCACAATGGGGCAGCGGATGCGATGAAAATCTGCATCCGCTGCACCCGTTGTGTGGCGCAAACAACGCTAGCGTCGGTAACCTCGGCCCGACGCACTGCGACGGGCCGAGCCAGACGCTAGTGTTAAAGTAGCCTTACCAACTATCACGGCCAGGCCGTATCGCTGGTCGTGATCGTTGGTAAATCGTTTAGTGTAACGGTACCTTTAGTCTTTTGACTGCAGACTTGTGAATCCTCATATCGTGCCCACTGCTCACTGTGAGGATTCTCCAAAGCAGGAAGAGGTGGTCATGACTGCAAGTATGCAATTTGCACACTGCCAGACACATTCTGACTAGACATGTCCAGCTTCACTTAATACACATTAAGCAAAGCCGAGGACCGCATGTATGCAAATCACAAACCTGTGGTCACACGCCAGCAGCTTCCAGAGGCAGCGCCAGAGAATTGCAAGTTTTTTAGAGAGTGACTGAGGACTTCCAGCCCAAGGTCAGACAACCCCTTTAAAAAGTACTTTCCCACACTATACCGTTTTCCACCCCAGCAATGGGTGCAGAATATCCTCCCTGCAGCATTGTGAATGACATTTCACAAAATTTCATTTTCCTGCGACAAAGAAAATCCACAGCAAAAATTCAGTAGCGCTGCAGATTAGAAAATCAGCAGTAGTGTCAAATAATACTAGAAACGTCACCTGAGAATTCATCCTTTGTATGTAAGGCTGCTCTTCCGGTGAGTTTTTTGATACTGAAGAATTTCCGCACCTTATACAATTAGGTTAGGCTGGTTTCACATTTGCGTTTTTTGCTGCTGCGTTTTAACGCAAAAAAAATGCATGCTTTTTTTCCCTATATTTAACATTAAAAACACATGCGGTTTTTTTTGTATGCGTTTTGCGCGTTTGACGACGCATGCGTCGCTTCTATGCTTGCGTTTTGTTGCGGAAATGCAACATGTAGTAATTTCTAGAGGCGTTTTTTTGCCGCAAAAAAACGCATGCATTATTTTTGCGGCAAAAAAAAACTTATTGATGTCTATGTAAACGCATGCGTTTTTAAGCACATGCGTTTGGTTGCGTTTTTTAACGCATGCGTTTCCATAGAGAAAAACAAGTCTACACACTGATAAGCCACCCCCCACCATCAAGGTGATAAAGGGATCCAAACCCTAACCCATCAAGGTGATAAAGGGATCCAAACCCTAACCCTTCAAGGTGATAAAGGGATCCAAACCCTAACCCTAAGGGTACCGTCACACACTGCCATTTCGATCGCTACGACGGTACGATTCGTGACGTTCCAGCGATATCGTTACGATATCGCTGTGTCTGACACGCAGCAGCGATCAGGGATCATGCTGAGAATCGAACGTCGTAGCAGATCGTTTAGAACTTTCTTTTGTCGCTGGATCTCCCGCTGGCATCGCTAGATCGGTGTGTGTGACACCGATCTAGCGATCTAGCGATGCGATCTAGCGATGCGTTCGCTTGTAACCAGGGTAAACATCGGGTTACTAAGCGCAGGACCGCGCTTAGTAACCCGATGTTTACCCTGGTTACAAGCGTAAAACTAAAAAAAAACAAAGAGCACATACTTACATTCTGGTGTCCGTCAGGTCCCTTGCCGTCTGCTTCCCGCACTCAGTGACTGCCGGCCGTAAAGTGAAAGCAGAGCACAGCGGTGACGTGCTTTCATTTTCACTTTACGGCCGGCAGTCACTGAGTGCGGGAAGCAGACGGCAAGGGACCTGACGGACACCAGAATGTAAGTATGTGCTGTTTGTTTTTTTTTACGCTGGTAACCAGGGTAAACATCGGGTTACTAAGCGCGGTCCTGCGCTTAGTAACCCGATGTTTACCCTGGTTACCCGGGTACCTCGGCATCGTTGGTCGCTGGAGAGCTGTCTGTGTGACAGCTCCCCAGCGACCACACTACGATTTACCTACGATCATGGCCAGGTCATATCGCTTGTCGTGATCGTAGGTAAATCGTATAGTGTGACGGTACCCTAACCCATCAAGGTGATAAAGGGATCCAAACCCTAACCCTAACCCATCAAGGTGATAAAGGGATCCAAACCCTAACCCATCAAGGTGATAAAGGGATCCAAACCCTAACCCTAGGGATCCAAACCCTAACCCTAGTCCTAACCCTAACCCATCAAGGGGATAAAGGGATCCAAACCCTAACCCTAACCCATCAAGGTGATAAAGGGATCCAAACCCTAACCCTAACCATTTCTATTTATAGTGGGTTTTCTAGTTGATTTTTACGATTGGCAGCTGTCACACACTAAAGACGCTTTTTATTCCAAAAAATATTTTTTGCGTTACCACATTTTGAGAGCTACAATTTTTCCATATTTTGGTCCACAGAGTCATGTCACACGCCCTCTGTAGTCCCATTGGCGGTGTCTGGATCTTGATTTTTCTCTTGTGAAATTTCTCATCATGCTTTTAAAAAACGCAAACGCGGTAAAAAACGCATGTAAACGCGTAAAAACGCGGCTTTTTTTTACCGCATACGAAAACGCATGCGTCTAAAAAATGCAGCGTTTGAACAGGTTTACATGCGTTTTTTTTTCACCACCTGCGGATGCGTTTTTAACGCTGCGTTTTTTAACACAAATGTGAAACTAGCCTTACATGCGTTTTTTTTCATTGGTTTTTGGCTTTGCTTTTAAAAACATTATTGATATACTTAGGTGTGGATTATAAGTTTTCTTTTAGGTGTTGCTGCTGTGGAAATGCACTATAAACGTATGTGTGTTTTTTTACCTTCAGATTTTCCGCACCTGATGCAAGTCTATGGGGAAAATCTGCACAGAAAACTCAGCGCAACCGCAAGAGAAATTAACATGCTGTGGATGTGAAACTCAGTTCAGATCAGTTTACACTGAGTAAAATATAAGCACAGTGGGTAGGAGAGATCTATAAATCCCATCCACTTTGCTGAAACTGTAAGACGCAACATTTTTGACGCAGCGTCAAAACGCACAAAAATCACATCGCAGTCTAAAGGGTCAATTGTGCTGTAACATCAATGTATTTCCACAACAAAATCCTCAGATTTCACTGTGTGGTCCTAAAACTAAAAGTCCCAAGACAATGTCCCCACATAGGCCATATGCACACATTTAGGTGAGTTTTTTACCTCAGTATTTGTAAGCCAAAACCAGGAGTGGGTGATAAATACAGAAGTGGTGACGTGTTTCTATTAGACTTTTCCTCCGATTGTTCCACTCCTGATTTTGGCTTACAAATACTGAGGTAAAAAACTCACCAAATACTGAACGTGTGAAAGTGGCCAAGGGTATGTGTCCACGTTCAGGATTGCATCAGGATTTGGTCAGGATTTTACAGAGGTAAAATCTGCACCAAATCTGCACCTGAGGTCACCGGCAGGTCACCTGCGTTTTTCACCTGCACCTGAGGTCACTGGCATCACCTGCGTTATTTGAGCATTGTAAGGAAATGCTGCGTTCTGAAAAGACGCGCCGCATGTCCGTTTCCGCGGGTCTGCCGCATGCGTCTTTTAATGCATAGTGGAGACGGGATTTCATGAAATCCCCTCCACTATGCTGTAACATCTGGACGCTGCGTGTTTGACGCTGCAGCTCTACGCAGCATTTCCTGGACGTGGAAACATACCCTTAAAGTTCACTGCAGATCCCAATCCCTATTGTAAATGGCAGGGCAGAAACCAAAGGCAGAAAAATAAATCAGAGAGTGATTCATAAATGACTCCCAGTTTAATTCGAAATTACAGTGTGGAGTAAATTGCAGCTTCCAGCATTCTGCTTGTGTGCACATGATCTGTAGTGCGGCCATTTTGCATAGTTGTGATCCATTTTAATAACATATTTTGCATAATGGTAATTCTAAAATGTTTATGTACCATTACAGCAAAAGACCCAGCATTGTATGTAACATACGTTTGTTGTCCATTGCTTTAAAGACTAAAAAATTCATTTAAATAGAATGCAGAAATCCTTGTATAATGTTACAATAAGCAGAGGTGGATCCACAGCTTTTCTGCAGCACCTATAAGGCTATATTCACACTTTGCGGATTTTGCTGCGGATCCGCAGCGGATTTGACCGCTGCGGATCCGCAGCAGTTTCCCATGAGTTTACATTTCAATGTAAACCTATGGGAAACAAAAAACGCTGTGCACATGCTGCAGAAAAATACGCGCGGAAACGCTGCGGATTACATTCCGCAGCATGTCACTTCTTTTCTGCGGATTTTCAGCTGCTCCAATAGAAAACTGCAGTTGAAAATCCGCAGAAGAAAACGCAGTAAAAACCGCGATAAATCCGCAGTAAAAACCGCGATGGGTTTTCACTGCGGATTTTGCAATTCCGCTGCGGAAAAATCCGCAGTGGAATCTGCAAAGTGTGCACATAGCCTAAAGATGCAACAAATCTTTTGCAAGAGACCAACGTCCCATTTTTTGGAAGTAGAACAGTTGTACTGTTCTCAACAAGTAATACCTTTCTCCGTTATCTACATTGTACTTTTAAGGTTTTGGATATACAGCGCCTTCAGAGAGGGCATGGTCACATCGAGAGGCCAAAGATGGCATGATGCCAATGCTGCAACGCATGATAATGAAGCAAGTTGTAAGAAATCTAAATCCGCTGGACATGCTTGTCATGGGAATTAGTTGGCTGTAGTGCGACTATATTCCCATTCATTATTGGGTGACGTAGCACCGGAATAGTGCAATATCTGGTTGTGCAACTTCTGTCAAGGACAAAACTGCCATGTAGTCCGAGCCTTGGTGTTTTATGCACAATGTAGACCCTTGTGTACAGGGCCTGCAGCGAGGCTCTACAGTGTGGTCCCCGGAGGTGTGGTAATGCGAGTCTAGAAAAAATATATCCTCCATACAGCTCAGCAAAGCACTGAAGTAGTAAAGTACAGCCGCATAGAAGTCTATGTACCCCATGTTACAGCATTGTACAACCGAGGATCATGAGGCAGTAATATGCCCGTGTGCATGAGACCTATAGGGATGTATTCATGAAATAAAGCACCTATAAATCGAGACCGAGATCAGAACACAGTGCATGGTCTGGCCATCAGCATGTCTGCTGCACAGAAATACATGAAGGGTCACACTTGGGTTGGCAGAGCCGACTGCCAGTCCGTGAACTGCATTCTGATCTTGGTCCGATTTATACAACCGACTGACTGCGACCTAACAGAAATGCATATAACGCCTCATTAAGAAGTCCAGATTTCACATAAATGTTCTATCCCCGATTTTCACGTACATAACATATACCCATTATGGTCTATGGGGCTATGCACATGTCCGTGTTTTTTGTGGACCGTGCGTGTCTGTGCAAAATCACATAGACATGTTCATTATTTGCTGGCATGATAGATGAAAAGTACCAATACAAGTCCATAGGTCCATGAAAATCATGAACAGCGCATAGATGGCATCAGTGTGCGGTCCATGATTACTGTTGGAAAGGACAGGAGAAGCTTTGTGCTGTATTTATTCATCCATACGTGAAAACACTGATGACACACTGATGGTAAAAGATGACACACTGTCCAAACACTGATGCCACACTGATGGTAAAAGCTGACACTGTCCAAACACTGATGACACACTGATGGTAAAAGCTGACACACTGACCAAACACTGATGACACACTGATGGTAAAAGCAGACACACTGTCCAAACACTGATGACACACTGATGGTAAAAGCCGACACACTGTCCAAACACTGATGACACACTGATGGTAAAAGCAGACACACTGTCCAAACACTGATGACACACTGATGGAAAAAGCTGACACACTGACCAAACACTGATAACACACTGATGGTAAAAGCCGACACACTGCCCAAACACGGATGACACACTGATGGTAAAAGCTGACACACTGTCCAAACACTGATGACACACTGATGGTAAAAGCAGACACACTGTCCAAACACTGATGACACACTGATGGAAAAAGCTGACACACTGACCAAACACTGATAACACACTGATGGTAAAAGCCGACACACTGCCCAAACACGGATGACACACTGATGGTAAAAGCTGACACACTGTCCAAACACTGATGACACACTGATGGTAAAAGCTGACACACTGTCCAAACACTGATGACACACTGATGGTAAAAGCCGACACACTGCCCAAACACGGATGCCACATGAAGCAGAGGCCTGCATCCCAGCTTCACTACAATGATGGAACACAGACTGTGCTCGTTCAAACGAGTTTATAATCTGACCGTGTGTGCCACGGACCGCCCACGAAGAGAATGCAGACCCATTAAAGCCAGTGCACATGGTCGATTTTTCACACACTGACAGTTTGGGTGAAAAACAATGGCAGCACACACTTCTTTGGTCGGATTTATGGACCAGAACAACACATACAATGCACCGTAATTACAGCAACAGCACCCGCCCAAAATGTGCCCAAACAAAGTGGCACACACAGACCAGTCACATCAGCAATTTGTGACTGGACCATTTTTCAATACGACCATGTGGACCCGGACGTTGTCTGGAAACAACTTTGGGAACACTTTCCAGCTGGCGTCACACAAGGATGTTTAGCTCTTCAGCTATGAAGTGAACATATGGTTAAAAGGAAAAGAGCTGGAAAGAAACGCTTCTACTCCTCAGTCAAGACGCCATGTCGGCCATCTTCCCAGCAAGCTGCATCAGAGTCTGGGAAGCTGGAGGGATGTTAATATATTGTCTGGCATTTGGCTTCATGGATAAGATTTAGTGCGCGCGTTTCATACAGCTTAATCTACGGCTTATCCTCAGGTAATAAAGTCTCTGCACCTGGGATCCATACGTGACTCAACATATCACTCCATAATAAAGGAGACTACATGAGACTTTCTCTACAGAATAATAAGGCGACTTTGCTGTGATTGCAAATTCATCAAAAAAAGTGACAAAAGGTCTGTAACTGAATCCCTAAAAATCAGACAGTGCACTCCATCAGTCCAGCCAGGATCACCCGGGTCGCCTGGTTTACTGGATCTAGTATTTTTAGGCTTCATCCAGATCTGCATTTGTGTATCCAATAAGAGCCTCTATCGCGGACATCAAAAGAGGCAGGAAGAACACTGTGCGGCAGCTGCACTTCTGGAAAAATGAAGAACACCATTATGGAAGTCCACAACGAGCCCCATTATAGGCAAAATGGTCTGATGGGCGGCAGCGGCGATCTCCATGCGATGGACCCAACAGTGCTGCTATCTGAATCATGCGGACTTTACCGAGCGTCTGCTTCGGCTATCAGCTGCGGATTGTACATGAACAAATCTGCACCTAAAATTCACAATTTTGCCCCAGGTGAATCTTTACATTTTTTTATTGAATCAAGCTATTCTACTACTAGATTACCAGCTATATAAGAAGTATTATGAGAAAAACTTCACTAAATATATACAACGGTACAAGTCAGATTAAAGGACAAGTGGAACAGATTTTAGTATGGATATGCACAGCATTGGGTGAAATCTAAGGTATATCTAGGGGGTGGGGGGAATCAAACATGTTGCAGAATTAAGGAGAATCTGTCACCAGGTTTTTGATATGTAATCTGAGAACAGCATGGTATAGCGGAAGAGAGCCTGATTCCAGGTATGTGTTCCACTAGGTTGTGTTTTGCTGATTCAATACAACCAATGTTTAATCAGCAGGAGATTATCACTACGGGACAACTGCCCTCATGCATCCTAGTCCAACCTCACACCCAGCACTGATTACCAGCTCTCCATCACAATACAACGTACACAGACAGTGTTGGACTAGGGTGCCAAGGGCCCACCGGTAACCAATTCCAGAGCCCCAATTTTCAACTACATGTAAATGTGACATTATCCTCAATCACAAATTTATATAACAATGAACTGGGTAGATAGATAAATGAATAAGATGCCGCCTTTTTCTGTGCATAGTGATGCAAATATATTGTGCCAAGTAGTACGGTTCATATAAGAGGAAGGTGGCTCACCAGAGGGTTCTCCTGTGGACCAGTTCAAGCCTGTACACAGAAAGCTGTGGTGTGGATGAGGTTGTACACAGATCAACAACTAAACTCTGCTAGATCTGCAGCACAAAAAAATGATTCTATCATAACTGCTGCACCCAGTAAACTAAGTGATCTATCGCTAGAATCAGGGTTTCTGTCCCTACTTCATGCTGCTGTCAGTTTACACAGCAGATTCCTTTAAAAGCTGCATCATACCCCCAATCCAAGCTAGGCCGGTGTCACACTTGCGAGTGCAATGCGAGAAACTCGCGACAGTCTCTCGCATCAATAGCCGGCACTGTCGCCGTAACTCGGGACCGGGGCGTGCGGCTACATAGGAATACAGGCAGCCGTACGCTCCAGTCTCGAGTGCAATGCGCGAGTTTCTCGCATTGCACTCGCAAGTGTGACACCGGCCTTATACTGCCGCAAAAACACAACATGACCACACGGTGTGATTCCAAGAAAGATGTCACCAGCTCTTCCTACAACTGTACCATCTCAATAAATCCACATAATACAGTCATCACATGACGTAACGTTAGGTGCCTGCAACAATCCGGAGGAGCAGTCACCCCCCATCAGCGGTGCAGTCTGGGTGTGCCCATCTTATTAGTTGCATTCATAACACCTTTGTGCCGATCAGTGTACAGAAAAATATCATTTATAATAATAAAATCATATATTCAGCTATTGAAGACTTTAAGGCCACATTCACACCATCAGTATTTGGTCAGTATTTTACATCAGTATTTGTAAGCCAAAACCAGGAGTGGAACAATCAGAGGAAAAGTATAATAGAAACATATGCACCACTTCTGTATTTATCACCCACTCCTGGTTTTGGCTTGCAAATACTGAGGTAAAATCCTGACCAAATACTGACTGTGTGAATGTGGCCTAATACGGAGGTCAGCAAAAGTTTTGACAGCGGCCCCTGGATGTGACCCCAGTACTGAGCCCCGTAGATATACACAGACCTTAGTGGACAGCCGAGGGTTCCTGTATACTCTGATGTGACCCCATTACTGAGCCCCGTAGATATACACATACACACAGACCTTAGTGGACGGCTGAAGGTTCCTGTATACTCTGATGAGACCCCAGTACTGAGCCCCGTAGATATACACATACACACAGACCTTAGTGGACGGCTGAAGGTTCCTGTATACTCTGATGAGACCCCAGTACTGAGCCCCGTAGATATACACATACACACAGACCTTAGTTGGCGGCAGAGGGTTCCTGTATACTCTGATGTGACCCCAGTAATGAGCCCCATAGATATACACATACACACAGACCTTAGTTGGCGGCAGAGGGTTCCTGTATACTCTGATGTGACCCCAGTAATGAGCCCCATAGATATACACATACACACAGACCTTAGTGGACGGCGGAGGGTTCCTGTATACTCTGATGTGACCCCATTATTGAGCCCCGTAGATATACACATACACATAGACCTTAGTGGACGGCCGAGGGTTCCTGTATACTCTGATGTGACCCCATTACTGAGCCCCATAGATATACACATACACACAGACCTTAGTGGACGGCTGAAGGTTCCTGTATACTCTGATGAGACCCCAGTACTGAGCCCCGTAGATATACACATACACACAGACCTTAGTTGGCGGCAGAGGGTTCCTGTATACTCTGATGTGACCCCAGTAATGAGCCCCATAGATATACACATACACACAGACCTTAGTGGACGGCCGAAGGTTCCTGTATACTCTGATGTGACCCCATTACTGAGCCCCATAGATATACACATACACACAGACCTTAGTGGACGGCCGAGGGTTCCTGTATACTCTGATGTGACCCCATTACTGAGCCCCGTAGATATACACATAGACCTTAGTGGATGGCCGAGGGTTCCTCTATACTCTGATATGACCCCAGTACTGAGCCCCGTAGATATACACATACACACAAACCTTAGTTGGCGGCAGAGGGTTCCTGTATACTCTGATGTGACCCCAGTAATGAGCCCCATAGATATACACATACACACAGACCTTAGTGGACGGCGGAAGGTTCCTGTATACTCTGATGTGACCCCATTACTGAGCCCCGTAGATATACACATACACATAGACCTTAGTGGACGGCCGAGGGTTCCTGTATACTCTGATGTGACCCCATTACTGAGCCCCGTAGATATACACATACACACAGACCTTAGTGGACGGCAGAGGGTTCCTGTATACTCTGATGTGACCCCAGTAATGAGCCCTGTAGATATACACATACACACAGACCTTAGTGGACGGTCGAGGGTTCCTGTATACTCTGATGTGACCCCAGTACTGAGCCCCTGTAGATATACACATACACAGACCTTAGTGGAAGGCGGGGGGTTCCTGTATACTCTGATGTGACCCCATTACTGAGCCCCGTAGATATACACATACACACAGACCTTAGTTGGCGGCGGAAGGTTCCTGTATACTCTGATGTGACCCCAGTACTGAGCCCCTGTAGATATACACATACACAGACCTTAGTGGAAGGCGGGGGGTTCCTGTATACTCTGATGTGACCCCATTACTGAGCCCCGTAGATATACACATACACACAGACCTTAGTTGGCGGCGGAAGGTTCCTGTATACTCTGATGAGACCCCAGTACTGAGCCCCTGTAGATATACACATACACAGACCTTAGTTGGCGGCAGAGGGTTCCTGTATATTCTGATATGACCCCAGTACTGAGCCCCGTAGATATACACATACACACAGACCTTAGTTGGCGGCAGAGGGTTCCTGTATACTCTGATGTGACCCCAGTACTGAGCCCTGTATACACATACGCACAGACCTTAGTTGGCGGCAGAGGGTTCCTGTATACTCTGATGTGACCCCAGTACTGAGCCCCATAGATATACACATACACACAGACCTTAGTTGGTGGCGGAGGGTTCCTGTATACTCTGATGTGACCCCATTACTGAGCCCCGTAGATATACACATACACACAGACCTTAGTTGGTGGCGGAGGGTTCCTGTATACTCTGATGTGACCACAGTACTGAGCCCCGTAGATCTACACATACACACAGATCTTAGTTGGCGGCTGAGGGTTCCTGTATATTCTGATGTGACCCCAGTACTGAGCCCCGTAGATATACACATACACACAGACCTTAGTTGGCGGCAGAGGGTTCCTGTATACTCTGATGTGACCCCAGTACTGAGCCCTGTAGATATACACATACACACAGACCTTAGTGGACGGTCAAGGGTTCCTGTATACTCTGATGTGACTCCAGTACTGAGCCCCATAGATATACACATACACACAGACCTTAGTGGACAGCCGAGGGTTCCTGTATATTCTGATGTGACCCCATTACTGAGCCCCGTAGATATACACATACACACAGACCTTAGTGGATGGCCGAGGGTTCCTGTATACTCTGATGTGACCCCATTACTGAGCCCCGTAGATATACACATACACACAGACCTTAGTTGGCGGCTGAGGGTTCCTGTATACTCTGATGTGAGCCCAGTACTGAGCCCCATAGATATACACATACACACAGACCTTAGTTGGCGGCTGAGGGTTCCTGTATACTCTGATGTGAGCCCAGTACTGAGCCCCATAGAGATACACATACACACAGACCTTAGTTGGCGGCGGAGGGTTCCTGTATACTCTGATGTGACCCCAGTACTGAGCCCCGTAGATATACACATACGCACAGACCTTAGTTGGCGGCGGAGGGTTCCTGTATACTCTGATGTGACTGCTGACGCCTCATCCAGTCCTGGTATTTATGTTTCCCATGTATACATATATACTCACACACACCCTGTATATATACACACATGTACACTGTATATAAATTCACTCCTGGCTATTCACTGTGGACAGTCACAATCCTATACACCGCTCATGACCAAGAAGTAGGAAGTGACAGGCCGTCTTCATTTTGCGCTCCCCTGCTGCACAGTGCCTATATACTATACGCTATATACTGGTGGGGCGGAGCAGCGGCATTTCCACATTAACCCTATATTCACTGTGCAGCTTAGGACACATCCTATGGGGCCCACTATAAGCACATGTAGTGGGCATCCGTTGTTTCGCGTGACTGGCAGGAGAGCGGACCCCTGCCTACTACCAGACTGCAGACTTTCCTCCGTTGTCCCTCCTGGGAGTTCTCTATGAGAGGACCACTGGATGTCACTACTTGGGGGGGTGTCTTTAGTCTGACACCGACCAATGAACATGTATGGTACCAGACGGTAGACACGCCCTTTTGGCAGTAAAGGCTGGCGCCCAGATGTCAATACGCTGGTGCATTTCCAGGAGGGCGAACACTGGGATGGCGCAATGCAGGCTGCGCCTCCATCACTGGGACACATCAGCAGAGGTGGAAAGGTGACAAGTGCTGGGAGATAGCAGAACTAGTGGCCAGTTCCGAGCATCTAGTGGCCAGTTCCGAGCATCTAGTGGCCAGTTCCGAGCATCTAGTGGCCACATGACTTTTCTGCAGCAATAAGAACTTTATTAGATTTTACAGAAAATACTGCAGAGGAAAGGCACTGCCAGAAAACTGCTGGGACTAGTAGTGCTGCCAGCAGCTCGCACACACCCACTCACGGGCCACTTACTGAAGTTTGTGAGTGGCGCCCTCTCCCCTGTAGGACGCGTGTCCCCTACACGCGCTGAGCGAGGACACTTCCCCGCGGGGAGACATCTCCGTGGCAGGAAGCGCCTCGCACCCCTAGAAGCGATCACAGATCCCACCCCAAACAGCCCCCCACAATGTCAGTCTGCAGGCCACCGGCGCTGCACGGGTTAACACGCCGCCTTCTAACTTACAGCCGTAGTGAGGACGGAGGAGCCCGTCCACATCATCCGAGGAGGACATGGTGACCGCTGCCGGCGTCTGGGTCCGATCCGACCGGTTCAGTTCCACCCGATGGAGAGAAGGGGAGGGACGGTGAGAAGGGCAGCGAGGACACGGACACAACTTCTCCGGAGGTGCGGGAGCCTCCTCGGTGCCTGAGACGGAGCAGCCCGGGTGTGTCCGCCCCGCCCCCGCTATCCGCAGCCAATCACAGCGCGCAGCCATTCACACAGGCAGCAGCCAAACGCGGAGATCGTCACCACAGCCTGGCACAGGTCCTGGCACCGCTCATCCGCTCATCTACCAGTACTACCACAGCCTAGCACCACTCATCTACCAGTACTACCACAGCCTGCCACTGCTCAGCTACCAGTACTACCACAGCCTGGCACATGTCCTGGCACCGCTCATCTACCAGAACAACCACAGTCTGACACCACTCATCTACCAGTACTACCACAGCCTGGCACCACTCATCTACCAGTACTACCACAGCCTGCCACTGCTCATCTACCAGTACTACCACAGCCTGGCACCACTCATCTACCAGTACTACCACAGCCTAGCACCACTCATCTACCAGTACTACCACAGCCTGCCACTGCTCAGCTACCAGTACTACCACAGCCTGGCACATGTCCTGGCACCGCTCATCTACCAGAACAACCACAGTCTGACACCACTCATCTACCAGTACTACCACAGCCTGGCACCACTCATCTACCAGTACTACCACAGCCTGCCACTGCTCATCTACCAGTACTACCACAGCCTGGCACCACTCATCTACCAGTACTACCACAGCCTGGCACCGCTCATCTACCAGTACTACCACAGCCTGCCACTGCTCATCTACCAGTACTACCACAGCCTGCCACTGCTCATCTACCAGTACTACTACAGCCTGGCACATGTCCTGGCACCGCTCATCTACCAGAACAACCACAGTCTGACACCACTCATCTACCAGTACTACCACAGCCTGGCACCACTCATCTACCAGTACTACCACAGCCTGCCACTGCTCATCTACCAGAACAACCACGGCCTGGCACCACTCATCTACCAGTACTACCACAGCCTGCCACTGCTCAGCTACCAGTACTACCACAGCCTGGCACATGTCCTGGCACCGCTCATCTACCAGAACAACCACAGTCTGACACCACTCATCTACCAGTACTACCACAGCCTGGCACCACTCATCTACCAGTACTACCACAGCCTGCCACTGCTCATCTACCAGTACTACCACAGCCTGGCACCACTCATCTACCAGTACTACCACAGCCTGGCACCGCTCATCTACCAGTACTACCACAGCCTGCCACTGCTCATCTACCAGTACTACCACAGCCTGCCACTGCTCATCTACCAGTACTACTACAGCCTGGCACATGTCCTGGCACCGCTCATCAACCAGAACAACCACAGCCTGGCACCACTCATCTGCCAGTACTACCACAGCCTGGCACCACTCATCTACCAGTACTACCACAGCCTGCCACTGCTCATCTACCAGTACTAGTACTACCACAGCCTGGCACATGTCCTGGCACCGCTCATCTACCAGAACAACCACAGCCTGGCACCACTCATCTAACAGTACTACCACAGCCTGGCACCACTCATCTACCAGTACTACCACAGCCTGGCACAGGTCCTGGCACCGCTCATCTACCAGTACTACCACAGCCTGGCACAGGTCCTGGCACCGCTCATCTACCAGTACTGCCGCAGCCTGGCACATGTCCTGGCACCGCTCATCTACCAATACCACCACAGCCTGGCACCACTCATCTACCAGTACTACCACAGCCTGGTACATGTCTTGGTACTGCTCAACTACCTACGCTGATGGGCTGCAAGTTGTCAAGGGACCTCCCACCACCCCCACCCACACACAAAGCAGTGGACAGTTTCTGGGTCGGGGACAGGCCCTTCTGGCGCTAGGGACACATGGCTTTGAAGTGTCCCGGCTGTTTGCAGATGACATAGTTGGAGATCCCCCACCGATGTGGAGAGGGAAGCTTGGGCAGATGCCCCCTTGTGCTTGGGGGCAGTGACAGCAGGCACCGTGTTCGTCTTACTCCCTCTCCAGCAGACAGGTTTCTTGGCCTCTGAAGACCTTTTGTTGAAGTACTCGTTCGCAACTGTCACTGTTGCAGAGGCCCTCGTTCTCTTACAGTCATGGATATAGTACTGGAGGTCCTCTGGGCAGTTCCACAAAGACTGCTTTGTCGCGATGAGGACCTTCAGCTGTTTGACGGTGGTGAGCTGCAATCCTGTGGTCCATTTGTCAACTGCTCTCAGTAGTGCCTGCATGTAATCGGCCCAGCTATCTGTATACTCCAGAGCTTCTTCCAGTACATCTCAGGGGTCAAGTTGTACTGCCGGACCAGAGCCTGCTTGATGTCCTCATAGTTCAGGGTGGTCTCACTGGGCAGGTACCCAAGATTTCCAGGGCCTAACCCCTGAGAAGAGGGGTTAAAAACCGGACACAGTGGTCCTCAGGCAAATGATACTGATGTCAAGTTTTTTTCGAAAGCTAACAAGAAAGTCTCCATGTCCCCTCCTTTGTCCAGCAGGAGGGAGAAGTCCTCTCACTCCCATTGATGTTCTGCAGCTTTCTTACAACATTCTGCAGCTGCCTCACAATGTTCTTCTGCTGCCACTGCCTCGCAACGTTCTACATCTTCCACTGCCACGTGACATTGTGCTGCTTCTGCTACCTCGCAACGTTCTTCTGCTGCTATGAGGTCTCGTAGGAGGCCTTGTCTCCTTGCTTGAGTCTGGCCAGGGCAGCTTGTGTAACTGAGCCTGCCTGGCTGGAGGGACAGGCAGGTGGTGAGCGGCCCACTGTGGGACTGACCGCCTGCGACTGACTCCTTGTGGAGCCTGGGCTGGACTCCCCCTCTGCTTGAGCAGTATCGTCTTCCACCTCCTCTCCATTGTCTGTAGCATTGGGCATCTCCCTGGCTCAAGGGCTTTGTTTTTATTGTGGTAGTGCTTCGCATTTACTCCGTTCCTGCCCCTTTCAGTTGGGAAACTCCTCCACTTAGGTCAGGTAGGAGAAGCCTCCCTGGGTGTGTGTAACTCAGGAGGTCAAGAAGCACCAGATTCCGGTCAGGATCCTAAAGGAGCCACGTCTGATTTCATCTGTGGATGGAAGGCCTTTACAAGAGACCGTCATGAGGGTTACGGAAGAGGTGGAGCTGCAGGTGGGGGCTCTGCATCGCGAGAGAATCGCATTCTACGTCTTGCCCAATTTATCCCATGCAATTCTTCTCGGGCTACCTTGGCTGAGAGCGCATGAACCTATCCTGGACTGGCGCTTGGGGAACGTTCTTCGTTGGGGCCAGCATTGCCATGACCAATGCTTGTTATCAGTTCGCCCTGCCAAAATTTCTCATCCCATCTCTGCTCCGACCGGATTACCAGTCGCTTATTGGTCTTTCGCAGATGTCTTTTGCAAGAGGGAGGCAGAGAGTCTTCCCTCACATCGGCCATATTATTGCCCAATAGAACTCATTCCTGGCTCTACGTCTTCCAGGGGCAGAATCTATCCGCTCTCTCCAGTTTAATCGCTAGCAATGTCGGAGTATATTAAGGAGAATCTAGCTAAAGGCTTTATCCAAAAGTCTTCCTCTCCCTCTGGCGCTGGATTCTTCTTTGTCAAGAAGAAAGATGGCTCACTTCATCCTTGCATTGATTACAGAGGGTTCAATGAAATTACCATCAAGGACAAGTACCCACTGCCACTTATCACTGAGCTCTTTGATCGCCTGCGAGGAGCTAGAATTTTTACTAAGCTTGATCTCCGTGGGGCCTACAATTTGGTATGCATCCGTGTTGGAGACAAGTGGAAGACCGCATTCAACACCCGGGATGGGCACTTCGAATATTTGGTCATGCCCTTCGGTCTCTGAAATGCTCCTGCAGTGATTCAAGAGTTTATAAATGACGTCTTCCGGGTTCTTTTGTATTCCTGCGTTGTGGTGTACCTCGACGACATTCTCGTTTTTTCTCCGAATCTGCCTACCCATATACCGAACGTTCGTCAAGTGTTTCTTCGTTTGAGAAAGAACTGTCTCTGCGCCAAGTCTGAAAAATGTATCTTTGAACAGACATCCCTGCCTTTTTTGGGTTACACCATCTCTGATTCCGGTTTAAAGATGGATCCCAAGAAGGTGTCTGCCATCCTCAACTGGCTGCGACCCATCGGGGTGAAGGCCATCCAAAGATTCCTTGGTTTTGCGAACTATTACAGGCAGTTCATGCCCCACTTCTCCTCGTTGACCATGCACCGCTCGTCACTTATTCGCAAGGGAGCTGATCCGAGTGTTTGGCCTTCGGAGGCCGAGGACGCCTAATTGACCCTGAAGCAAGCCTTCACACAAGCGCCGGTACTTCATCGCCCTGACACTAATAGACCATTTATTTTCAAGGTGGATGCCTCCTCCAGAGAGGCCGGGGCTGTGCTCTCCCAGAGGTCATCATCCAGTCGTTTGATCACTTGCGGATTCTTCTCCAAGGTATTTTCTACTTCGGAATGCAACTATTCCATCGGTGACAGAGAACTACTGGCCATCAAGTTAGCGTTGGAGGAGTGGCGGTATCGTCTGGAAGGCGTGGTACACCCCTTCAGAATTTTTACCGATCACAAGAATCTAGCTTATATTCAGTCGGCCCAAAGACTCAACCCTAGGCAAGCTCGGTGGTCCCTGTTCTTTGCCCGTTTCGCTTTTGAGCGTCACTTCAGACCAGGCGAAAAGAACATTAAGGCTGATGTGCTGTCAAGGTCCTTCCAGTCGGCTGATTTTGAAGAGGAACACATTAATCGCACATTATTGATCCCTACAAAATTATCTCGGTGGCTATCTTACCGCCGGGTAAGACATTCGTCTCTGAGAAAGACAGAGAGAGGGCGTTGCGCTGGGTACACTCTTCTAAAATTGCCGGTCATACTGGAACTAAGAAGGTGTACTTTCTTATCTCTCACCACTACTGGTGGCCATCCTTGTGCCAGGATGTCAAAGAATTTTCAGCTTCCTGTCCTTCCTGCGCCCAAAACAAGATTCTGAGACAACTACCCTCTGCTCTGGGGTCCTGCATCTGCTTCTCATGCCTTTGTTTCCTTGTCGGCATATTGCCATGGAATTTGTTACTGATCTTCCTCACTCCATGGGTTGCACAACTATCCTGGTGGTTGTGGATCGGTTTTCTAAGATGGCCCACTTTGTCCCACTGCCTGGTTTGCCCTCAGCTCCCGAGTTGGCAAGAATTTTTATTCATCACATCTTCAAATTCCATGGCTTCCCGCAACACATCGTGTCAGATAGGGGAGTCCAATTCACCTCTCGATTTTGGAAAGCTTTCTGTAAACTTTTAAACGTGACTTTAGATTTCTCTTCAGCCTATCATCCCCAGTCCAATGGTCAGGTGGAGAGGATTAGTCAGGTCTTGACCTCGTATCTCTGACTTTTTTCTAATGCCCACCAGGACGATTGGGTTGACCTCCTTTTTTGGGCTGAGTTTGCCTATAACAATCACTCTGGTGAGTCTTCTACCAAGTCCCCGTTCTTCATCGTCTCTGGACAACATCCCAACCTGCCTCTTCCAGTTTCTCCTGGTTCGGGTGTGCCGGCTGCCAACTCCCTGTCCTTGGAATTCTCTATGGTTTGGGAGGAAACCAAGGATGCGCTTGAGAGGTATTGCATTAGGATGAAAAAACATGCTGACGAAAGGCGTTTGGATGCTCCTCCTTATCAACCTGGCGATAAGGCCTGGCTTTCATCCAAGTATATCCGTATTAAGATTCCCTCTTATAAATTGGGTCTTCACTACATTGGTCACTTTGAGATCTTGGCTCGAATCAATGACGTAGCCTACAAGTTGAGGTTGCCTGCCTTGCTCCGTATCTCCAACTCTTTCCATGTGTCTCTCCTTAAACCTGTGGTCCTTAACTGCCATCATTCTTCTGTTGGTTCTTCAGCGCTATCTGTTAGCACAGATAACATTTTTGAAGTAAGAGATATACTTGCCAGGAGAAAGATTAGGGGGAGAACCTTCTTCTTGATTGATTGGAAGGGGTATGGGCCTGAGGAGAGATCATGGGAACCACGGGAGAACATCAACGCTCCTTGTATCTTGAGGAGATTTCTTTCCAGCTTTAAGAAAGGGGGATGTAATGGAGGGGGTACTATTACGGCGCACTGTGATACTCACCTAGCTTCCTGGGTCCCTCACCATGTTCCTCCTCCTCCTCTTCCGGATCCTCAGCCGCACTGGGGATCCCATTCCCCACGCACACGCACTACGCCACTTAGGTCATGGTCTGCCGCGTTGTACTGACCTGGAAGCGCTGTCCTGCCTGGGCAGCGGCCTCCGGGTATATCAGGTCTCTTCCTGCTAGAGGAAGCGCCTGATTATTATTGTGTCCCTCCGTGCTCCCACCAGGTCCACTTAGGTTTCAGTACGTCAGGTCCCTGTACGCTTCCAGTGCGTGCGTGTTCTGCTCAGTCCCTGTACGCTTCCAGTGTTAGAATCTGTTTTGTTTTTGACCATCCGCCATCTTGTGGTTTTCTGGCTGCTGGTCTTTTTCCCCTGGTGCTGGGATATCTTAGGTCTGGTGATTGTATCACCCTTTATTACCCAGCACCTGCCTCCCAGTCCTTGCTGGACAACAGTGTTAATCCGCTAGAGTTCTGGCTAGGTGGTTTGATAGTTTTCTGTGTTTGTTATTGTGCAGTTCTGGGACCCCCTGTTCTGCTATCCTTAGTTTCTGTTTTCTTTTGGTTTCTGCGGCCTTCTCTGTATTTTCTATTAGGAGGTGACCTGTTTTTATACTCAGTCCTTAGGGGGAAGGAGGTCCATAAAAGATCTATCTATAGGTCTTCGCTTGAGATTAACCTAGGATCGTCGGTGGGTCTATTCGCAAGGAATGGGTCGCCCACTCCATCGTAGGGTACCAGACTAATCTCAGTGCAGGGTCAGTTTTCCCCCTTCTATCCTAGTTCTGTGTTGCAGTTCCATAACATCCAGTGTGTTCCTGCTCTGCTCAGTCTCTGTACGCTTCCAGGGCGTGCTCTGCTCTGTCCCTGTACGCTTCAAGTGTGTGCATGCTCTGCTCTGTCCCTGTACGCTTCCAGTGCATGCATGCTCTGCTCAGTCCCTGTACGCTTCCAGTGGGTGCGTGCTCTGCTCAGTCCCTGTACGCCTCCAGTGTGTGATCTGCTCTGTCCTTGTACGCTTCCAGTGTGTGCGTGCTCTGCTGTGTCCCTGTATGCTTCTAGTGCGTGCTCTGCTCCAACCTGTATCCGGTACCCTCTGTGTGAACCCTGCCATGTCCTGAGTCCTGGGTTTTCTCTGTGGTTGCTCCACCCGTCTGGTCCTCGGTGAGCACCCTGATTCTCCTCGTTGTCCCCGAGCTGCTCCTCTGGCACAAGCTATCACGGTGTGTCTCCCTCCTAGACTTGCCCCTAACGATCCCTGTATAGGGGTCACTTCCACCTGGTCAGCTCGCCTGGGAACAGTCGTCACCGCAATCCAGTGATTCCACTCTGGGAATCATAACTTTCTCCCTGATGGTATTTGGTATTCAGTTCTAGATACTCCTGCACCATCCTCTGAGTACAAGTGTAAGACTTGTACTCTGTTGTGCTAGTGCACGAGCTGGTCTAAAAAAGTGTCAAAGGACTCCCAGAAATTGCTTCTTCCACTTCCAGTACACTAATGTTTTGGCGTTGACAAATTGACGTGCCAGAGGTTGGAAGTCTAGAGCTGCTGTTTTGGGGAAAACCTCTCTTAAGGTTGTGTAAAAATATATTGTGATACTCCAGAATTTGCAGGTCCCCATCTGGCAAAATTTGGTTTTATTTCGTGTATCTAACAGAGTGGAAACTCAGTAGTCAGCACTATTTCTAATCATAACTATACAGATATCATGTTGCAGAAAGTGCAGCAAGAAGGCAATCATATGTCTGGCTCTACCATGAAGTCCAAACCCATGCCGAGTTGGTGGCTGGGTAACACTGATGCTTGTTTCCTCCGTCCCCTCCCGCCAACCATGAACAACAGAGGGGATGATTATACTCTTCATCTCCTGACAGCTGCTTGCCCATCACCTCTTCCTCCTCCATTTGTTCCTCGGATCTTGTACCTTCACTAACAGTTTGTCTGTTATCACCAGCCCCCCTCGATCACAGTAATCCACCCTCCTTTGGCACCCGCCTGTGTGACGACAGTCTGGAACTTTGAGACAATGTTATCCCTTCCGCATCCTCCTCTGTTTCCTCCTTTTCCTCTTGGACCACCACCTCCTCCCACAGGCTATTCAAAGTCTGCTACGGTATATAGATGACCGGACTAGTGATGCTGATAACGGCGTCATCAGCGCTAACCATCTTCGTAGCCATTTCGAAACTGTACAGAAGGGTGCAGAGGTCATTAATCTGTGCCCACTCCGTAAACGTGATATACTCCACGTCCGCACTGCGTTGGCCCAGGCTACATGACATGACATACTATAGAAAACATATGAAAGAAACAGAGCTTTTAAATTCCAAAACATAACCAAAAATGCTGCAAAAAAATAAATAAACTAGTGTAAGGCAAGAAAGGGAGGACACTGCCCCTTGAAAAAGCAGCAGCGAAACGCGCGTTGGGGTATCTGTGCGGTGGGTCATGGCATCCACGGGTAAGATATGCCTATCATTTCATCCCTATGTACTTTTGCACTGTCAGCTTTATTATAATGTGGCCGGGTTATTACATGTTACTTCCCACTCACATCCTGGTCTGTTTTTGCCTGTGATATGTTGCGTACTCTATCCCCATTTATCTTAGTGGATTTCCATTAGGTTGCTCTGTCCTCCATACATGCCATGTGATATGACATTCTGCCCTTATATTTACTGTGCATTTTTTGGTATGTAGATTTATCATATATTTGTGAGCGCCTCTGTTTTATTGGATTGCCGGCCCCTGCCAGTTTGTATCATCATTCTGTAGACCTGTCCAGTTTTGTTTGTTTTCTTTGTTTCTATGTTTTGTACTTGTGTGTTTGGCTTTAATATTTGTACTATAATAAAGTTATACATTTTTATACACCCCTTTCTTGCCTTACACTAGTTTGTTTATTTTTTTGTAGCATTTTTGGTTATGTTTTGGAATTTAAAAGCTCTGTTTTTTTCATATGTTTTCTATAGTTCTAGTGGAGTTTTTCCTCTAAATATGGTCATACTATATCAGTTCTGGTATGTTATCACGACATGACATACTGCATCAGGGCTCGTTGCTGCTGCCACAGTCGCTGCAACATGTGCAGAGTGTAATTCCACTGTGTCCGCACATCGCATATCAACCTGTTAACTGGCATGGACAAAGACCTCTGTATCGATTCAAGCAGTGGCGGACACTGACAGCTTTGGGCCCCTGTGCAAGAAATTTGTCTGGGCCCCCCACCCTGCCCAGCATGCTGCTTATGATGAGTGCAATCTGGCTCCGAGCAACAAACCAGATTGCCCTCATTATCAAAGGTTAAGATTTGGTTCTGCTGGTTCCAGTGCAGTCAGACTTGCAGTCAGGTGACAACTAGTGTTCGCTGTCAGTGAATAGAACACTGCAGACTCTCTAGTTGGCACAAGACAGCAAGTGTGCGCAGTGCATCCTCTTGGTTATGTGATTACTGTGGGAACCAGCAGAGCCTGACCATGTACCTATATATTGTATTACATTATATGTCTGGTATCTGATAAAATACTACAAATAAAAGTATGGAATCGTGTAGTAGACTGCATTATTCCATACAACAGTATCATGTAAAAGACGTACTACAGGGAGGGCCCCCACACAGCTCTCCCTATATACAATTTGTGCCCTCACAAGTCCCCGATGAAATCTGGATGCAGGTCAGCTGTATATTGCGACCTGCGGACCAGTGTTTCCGGGTGTTTTGTTATCACAGATAGCCCGGTCCGATTTCCACATTTTGCCCAGGTCTGTTATATATGAGCCATATACTAATCTGTGTACTAGATGTTACGTACTATACCACTGATGGCGAACCTTTTAGAGACCGAGTGCCCAAACTGCAATCTAAAATCCACTTACGGTATTTATTGCAAAGTGCCAACACAGCAATTTGACCGGAATACTGTGGTTTTAGATTAGAAAATCTCCTACATTAGCACACCATAGCAAAGAGCTTGTAAGCACTGCACTCCAAGCCAAAGATACTAGCCACCGATTGCAGTGGAGGTCTGTTCTTGAGAATGAAGAGGATTTTTATTCCAAAGTAATATTGCCAAGTTGTTTGTTTTTTACAGCCTCTTTGCAATTGTAACCCTTTATCATGATGAGAATAACCCTTTAAGCCAGGCATGTCAAACTATATTCACATATTCCTCCATACAGTGAAATGGGCCTCACATACTGCCCCATACTGTATAATGGCCCCACATGATGGTGCCTACTGTATAATGACCATATATGATGCTCCATACTGTATAATGGCCACACATGATGCTCCATACTGTATAATGGCCACACATGATGCTCCATACTGTATAATGGCCACACATGATGCTCCATACTGTATAATGGCCATATATGATGCTGCCTACTGTGCAATGGCCACACATGATGCTTCATACTGTATAATGGCCCCACATGATGCTGTGTACTGTATAATGGCCACATATGATGCTCCATACTGTATAATGGCCACACATGATGCTCCACACTGTATGTGATGGCCCTACATGATACTACATACTGTATAATGGCCACACATGATGCTCCATACTGTATAATGGTCACACATGATGATCCATACTGTATAATGGCCACATATGATGCTCCATACTGTATAATGGCCCCACATGTTGATGCTCAATACTGTATAATGGCCCCACATGATGAAGCATACTTTATAATGGCCCAACATGATGATGCATACCGTATAATGGCCCCACATGATAATGCATACTTTATAATGGCCCCACATGATACATACAGTATAGTGGCCACATATGATGCTCCATACTGTATAATGACCCCACATGATGATGCTTAATACTGTATAATGGCCCCACATGATGGTACATAGAGTATGATGGCCCCACATGATGCTGCATACAGTATAATGGCCAAATATGATGCTGCATACATTATAATGGCCACATATGACGCTGCATACAGTATAATGGCCACACATGATGATGCATACAATATAATAGCCCCACATGATGCTGCATACAGTATAATGGCCAAATATGATGCTGCATACATTATAATGGCCACATATGATGCTACATACAGTATAATGGCCCCATATACTGCTCCATACTGTGTAATGGCCTTGCATTACAAAAAAAATACTCACCTCTGTCCGTTCCAACACTGATCTAGTCTCTTCATATATCAGTCCTACCTGTGGGCATGCGCACCATCTCGGCAATAGTGCCGCCGTCACTCTCCTCAGATCGCGCACCATCCCCGTCCTCAGCAAGAGCGCAGACTGATGGAACGGCGTGCGGCCTGATGAGAGAGTTGGGCTGCATGTCCACTGTCCAGATTACATCCGGATTAGCTGCGGATTGAATGCTGTGTACAACAGCAGAGCCACGTAGTATATTGCCCAGTCACGTAGTATATTGCACAGTCACGTAGTATATTGCCCAGCCACGTAGTATATTGCCCAGTCACGTAGTATATTGCCCGGCCACGTAGTATATTGCCCAGCTACGTAGTATATTGCCTGGCGACGTAGTATATTGCCCAGTTACATTGTATATTGCCCAGCGACGTAGTATATTGCCCAGTTACATTGTATATTGCCCAGCCACGTAGTATATTGCCCAGACACATAGTATACAGCAGAGCCACGTAGTATATTGCCCAGACACATAGTATACAGCAGAGCCACATAGTATATTGCCCAGACACATAGTATACAGCAGAGCCACGTAGTATATTGCCCAGACACATAGTATACAGCAGAGCCACGTAGTATATTGCCCAGACACATAGTATACAGCAGAGCCACGTAGTATATTGCCCAGACACATAGTATACAGCAGAGCCACGTAGTATATTGCCCAGACACATAGTATACAGCAGAGCCACGTAGTATATTGCCCAGACACATAGTATACAGCAGAGCCACGTAGTATATTGCCCAGACACATAGTATACAGCAGAGCCACGTAGTATATTGCCCAGACACATAGTATACAGCAGAGCCACGTAGTATATTGCCCAGACACATAGTATACAGCAGAGCCACGTAGTATATTGCCCAGACACATAGTATACAGCAGAGCCACGTAGTATATTGCCCAGACACATAGTATACAGCAGAGCCACGTAGTATATTGCCCAGACACATAGTATACAGCAGAGCCACGTAGTATATTGCCCAGACACATAGTATACAGCAGAGCCACATAGTATATTGCCCAGACACATAGTATACAGCAGAGCCACGTAGTATATTGCCCAGTCACGTAGTATATTGCACAGTCACGTAGTATATTGCCCAGCCACGTAGTATATTGCCCAGCTACGTAGTATATTGCCTGGCGACGTAGTATATTGCCCAGCTACATTGTATATTGCCCAGCGACGTAGTATATTGCCCAGTTACATTGTATATTGCCCAGCCACGTAGTATATTGCCCAGACACATAGTATACAGCAGAGCCACGTAGTATATTGCCCAGACACATAGTATACAGCAGAGCCACGTAGTATATTGCCCAGACACATAGTATACAGCAGAGCCACATAGTATATTGCCCAGACACATAGTATACAGCAGAGCCACGTAGTATATTGCCCAGCCACGTAGTATATTGCCCAGTCACGTAGTATATTGCCCAGCTACGTAGTATATTGCCCAGTTACATTGTATATTGCCCAGCCACGTAGTATATTGCCCAGACACATAGTATACAGCAGAGCCACGTAGTATATTGCCCAGACACATAGTATACAGCAGAGCCACGTAGTATATTGCCCAGACACATAGTATACAGCAGAGCCACGTAGTATATTGCCCAGACACATAGTATACAGCAGAGCCACGTAGTATATTGCCCAGACACATAGTATACAGCAGAGCCACGTAGTATATTGCCCAGACACATAGTATGCAGCAGAGCCACGTAGTATATTGCCCAGACACATAGTATACAGCAGAGCCACGTAGTATATTGCCCAGACACATAGTATACAGCAGAGCCACGTAGTATATTGCTATGACTTATTGCTGCAGCTTCAGCTTTCATACAGATTGGGTGACGCTGGAGCCGGGACCTTATCTGTATGTAAGTTTATGGTGCAATAAATCTCAGTACAGTACAGATAGATCCTCTGCAGAAAGCAGATAAGAAAGCAGGAATTAGATGAAGTCCGTCACATACCTCCTGCCCCGACCCCCTGGCACGCTCTCTGCCAACTTCTTCTCTCCTCTCCAGGCCTCGGGCAGAGTGAAACAGGCGCGCAGGTGATGTCAGATCAGCAGACACACAGCCTGCTGTCTGCAATGGGGGATGCCGGCCGGCACTTGTACACTGCTAATACAGTGCGGGCCCGGGCCTGCATCGATCTACAGCGGCAGCAGAAAGCCCCTGTCTGCAAGGGCCCCCTCCACCTCCGGGCCCCGGTGCGGCTGCACCGGTTGAACCGGCGGTAGGTCCGCCCCTGGATTCAAGTCAATTACCTGAGGGGTGCGAACTGCGGAAGGGAGCACACAGCTTCTGTGCTTTCTGCAGTGTGAGCTTGCCTTGCCATAGGGCCACCACCAGGTTCACACCGTTATCGGACACAGCCTTCCTTGGATGCAGGGTCAGCGGAGACGGCCATTGCTCAAACTCGGCTTGGAGAGCGGTTTACAACTCTTCATCTGTATGACTGTGATCACCAAGGCATATCAATTTTAACACTGCCTGACTTTGGTGAGCCCTTACTGCTCGGTACGAAGGTGGTGGCGATTCGCTCTGCACTGTTGGAATGCGTGACTCATTAAGACAGAGGTTGAGGGTGCAGAAGGAGGCCCTAGAGGAGATAGAGGAGGAGACAGAAGCATTGAAGGAAGTGTTAAATGTAGAGGTTTGTCATGCAAGCCTTGGGGATTTCAAGACTTGAGGAGCAGCACCTGTCCCACAGCCACCAGAGTCACCCAGTGCCCAGTCAGCGAGATGTAACGCCCTTGGCTATGCTTACTCGTCCACATTTCCGAGGTGAAATGTACCCTGGCAGACGGAGATTTTGCCAAGGAACGGGTGATGTTGTCTGCAACATGCTGGTGTAGTGCAGGCACAGCTTTCTTAGAGAAGTAATGGCGACTGGTACTGGGGAACTTCGATTGCCATCAGCTTTTGGAAACGTCTATATCTACCAGGCAGAAAGGCAGCATTTCCGTAGCCAACAGATTGGAGATGGTGTAGTTAAACCTCTTAGCTTTGTCATGCGTAGGAGGAAACAATCTTTTACGTGACCACAACTGTGGTACTGGGCTGGCTACAGTGCTGAGAGAGGGCGGAATATGGTGAACCGGACAAACTGCTGGACCTTGAGGGAGGTGCAGATGTTAAGGTGGATTGAGAAAGTTGTGGCGTGCTCGTTCTCTGAGATCAGTCAAAAACAGCAGGCATGTCTGCTGTCTGCAGGCTTTCAGTCATGTGATGCAGTGAGGAAAATTATATGCAAGGGATGGTATGTATCCACCAGAATGCGCATAGAAGCATATTGATGTAATGTGCTGCTGCAGTGCAGTATAGTGCAACCTCCACCAGAGGGTGCTGGTGAGGGAAGAGAAGTTGTACACACAGCGTAGCAACACTGAATAGCAGCACAGGTGCCACAGGTAACGAAAGAGTAGTTAGACAAGCCAAGGTCATAGAGAGGTCAGCACAGTACACATGGGCAGTCAGAAGAATAGTCAGGGACAAGCAAGAAATCAGAGCCTACCGGGAACCTGGTAACCAAAACATGAGACGTAAGACGAAGTCGAGGTCAAACCAGAGTCGAAGACAGTCGGGACCGTGGTATCAGAAACGGAAAACCAGAGCCAAAGTCCAGAGATCAGATCGAGTCATACACGGGTACAGACAGTCAGAGGCACAAGGATCACTAATACAGGTCAGGGGCTCAAGCCTGGAAGCAAAACTATCACTAACACTGGTCAGCAGGCTGAGACAGATTGAAATAGCCCAGCTAGCTCCAGAACGAGGCTGATGAGATAAACCCCAGCATGACCAGTCTCGAGAGAGGAAAGAAGAAAGTAAATTCCGGACTGGACCATGACAGTACCCCCCTCTCAATGGGGGGCCACAGGACCCGCAGGCTTCCCTGGATGACGAGCGTGAAAGGCCCAGACCAACCGATCAGCATGGACCGAACGCGCCGGCACCCATGACCGATCCTCAGGACCGTACCCTTTCCAATGGACTAAGTACTGAAGTGAACGGCGGAGCATATGAGAATCCACCACTTGTTCCACCTCGTACTCGGTCTGGCCATCTACCACAACAGGCGGCGGATGTGAGGGAGACTCACCAGAGGAAGGCACTGACGGCTTCAGAAGTGCCTTATGGAACACATTGGGGATCCACAATGACGGATGCAAACGTAGGCGAAAGGTCATAGGATTAATCACCTCTAAAATTTCATACGGACCAATAAACTTGGGACTCAACTTAGCAGAGGGAATTCTCAGCCTTAGCCTTATATTTTTGGTGGATAACCATACCTTATCCCCCACCTGATAAACCGGCCCCACAGAACGTCGTTTATCCGCAAAAAAATTATATTTGCCCTGAGCCTCCCCGGGAAAACTCACCAAAATGAGGGTGAAACCCATAGTTGCAGAAGAATGGAGAAACACCAGTGGACTGACTGACACGATTATTGTAAGCGAAACTTTAGGTATTGCAGAGCACCAATCATCCTGTCTAGACGTGACAAGACACCGTAAATTCTGCTCCAAAGACTGATTGGTCCTTTCAGTCTGACCGTTGATCTCAGGATGATAGGCCGATGAAAAGGTCAGACTGATGCCCAGCCTTTTACAAAAAGCCCGCCAGAATTTTGCCACGAATTGCACCCCTCTATCAGACACCACACTGACAGGCACACCATGCAACCGGATCACATGCTCAATGAATAGTTTAGATAGAGTCTCAGCATTAGGGAGGCCTGTTAATGGTACAAAATGTGCTTGCTTATTGAACCTATCAACAACTACCCAGATCACAGTTTTGCCATTAGAGGGCGGGAGATCGGTGATAAAATCCATGGACAGATGAGTCAACTGTCTATCCGAAATTGGCAGTGGCACCAATTCCCCGGCCGGCCGGTTGCGGGAGATTTTTGTGAGGGCACAAGTTTCACAGGACGACACAAACCCAATGATGTCAGAAGTCAACGAGAACCACCAGAATAGCCTAGTGATGGCTTTACGAGTGGCAGAGATTCCAGGATGCCCACTCAAAGCAGAGTCGTGGAACTCCCAAAGCACCCTTAACCGATATTGGACAGGCACAAAGAGCTTATTTTCAGGTATGGATGATGGAGCAACAGATTGGGCCTCACAAATCTCCTGTTTCAATCTCGGGGACACCACAGCCACCACCACCCCATGCTGAAGAATGGAGGAAGGTGATATCGGATCTAGGCTGCGAGACAAGGCATCTGCTTTCACATTCTTGGACCCTGGTCTGAAAGTGATGGAAAATTGAAATCGGGGGGGGGGGGGGAAAAAGTGACCACCGTGCCTGTCTCGGAGTTAAACGTTTGGCGGACTTGATGTAAGACAGGTTCTTGTGATCAGTAATGAAAGTGATACGATGGACCGCCCCCTCTAAAAAATGCCTCCATTCTTCAAATGCCAATTTAATAGCCAATAACTCTCGGTTACCCACATCATAATTTCTCTCAGCAGAGGAAAATTTTCTTGAAAAGAAGGCACAGGGTATTAAGTTAGTTACAGTTATATGAAAAAGTTTGGGCACCCCTATTAATCTTAAGTTTAATGTTTTATAAAAATTGTTTTTTTTGCAACAGCTATTTCAGTTTCATATATCTAATAACTGTTGGACACAGTAATGTTGAGGTCCGCATTTTAGAGCAGTGGGATTATCAGAGTAACTCATGTTTATTGCGCATGTTAAGGTTTATACATGTAGTATAATTAGTCAAATTATTGCACTTTTTACCTCTACTCAGTTTTTTTTGCAAAGTTGGCAGATTACGTGCATCCTTGGCAGTGTCAAAAAAGGCACAAGCTAGGCAACCTTTGCCACTCCTGTGTAAACCCACTGTGCCACAAGCCAGACTAACCCTGGAGGGGCGTGACTAGGCAGCTACCTTGGTGTTGACTGGAGCCTCTAGTGGTAAGGTCAGGCTTGTGCAGCAGGTAGCTGCCAGGTACAACTCCAGGGTGACTTTGGCAGTAGTAGATGTCCCCACAGGGGGGCAGGACGCTAACGAGAGGTGCAGGTAAGTATTGTAGATAGCTGATTTTTAGACTGGCAAGTACTGGTGGGCATGGATAATGTACAGGAGGGCACGGCGGACACGCAGGCAGACAGGCACTGCAGGATCAGGAGCTGTTGCAGGAAAGGCAGGAACACTGGCAGGTACGAGTGGGATATAGGAACAGTTAGGAACCAGAACAGACTAGTGACAGTTTCAGGAAGGACCTGGACACAGGCAGGTATGAGTGGGATGTGGGGACAGGTAGGAACTAATACAGACTGGAGACAGTTTCTGGAAGGACTGGAACACAAGCAGGTACAAGTGGGATGTGGAGACAGGTAGGACCCAGATCAGACTGGACAAACAAGAAGCCACTGAGGCGGAGCGGGAGCAGTGCAGAGCTGCTGAGATGGAGAGGGAGCAGAGCAGAGGCGCTGAGGGGGAGAGGGAGCAGAGCAGAGCCGCTGAGGCAGAGAGGGAGCAGAGCAGAGCCGCTGAGTTGGAGAGGGAGCAGAGCAGAGCCGCCGGTGTGGGGAGGGAGCAGAGCAGGGCCACAGATGCGGAGAGAGAGCAAGAGCAGGGCCACAGATGTCGAAAAGGCAGCAGAGCCGCAGATGCGGAAAGGGAGCAGAGCAAAGCCGCAGATACAGAAAGGGAGCAGAGGTGCAGATGTGGAGAGGGAGCAGAGCAGGGCCGCAGATACAGAGCGGGAGCAGAGCAGGGTGGCAGATGCGGAGTTGGAGCAGAGCAAGGTCACAGATGTGGAAAAGTAAGCAGAGCAAGGTCATAGATGTGAAAAAGTGAGCAGAGCGGAGCCACAGATGTGAAAAGGGAGCAGAGCCATAGATGTGGAAAGGGAGCCAACAGGACCAGATTCCCACAAGTACTTACGGTGAAGTAACAAGTGTACACCAGGGGTGCTAACATTGTGGAACGACAACCGGATAGAGACAGGTGCAGGTACCAAAAAGGTGAGTTAAGGCATAGGAACAAGGATAGACACAGCAGGGTAGGGAAGATTCTAGACTAAGATACAAACAGGAACAGGAATATGACTTAGTTTAGGCAAGCTGCAGACCCATGGACAGTGCTGGTCACAGCCACAGTTGTGGGTGAGGATACATTGCTCATCATGGCTGCATCACTACGTGTCTGCAACATACAATGCAATATAACCTCCTCGTCTTCCTTCTCAGATAACCTACTTAGCTGTGTGCCTCTGAGTTCATGATAACTGGGATCTACCACCTCATCATCATCATCCTCTGTGTTATCACATTCCTTGCCCTTGGAGCAGGGCCGGCTCCAGGATTTTGTGGGCCCCGGGCAAAAGAGTCTCAGTGGGCCCACATACCACGATTCATGATGCACAGATATGGAGGAGAAATATAGATATACTACATAGGGCCTAGCCTTCCCCCTCATCCTTCACATAGGCAGATATGCACACACACAATACGCAGACATACACACACACACACACATCTACAGTACGCAGACATGTGCACTCACACACACACACATGCACACACACAAATACGCAGACATGCACACACACACAATACGCAGACATGCACACACACAATACGCAGACATACACACACACACAATACGCAGACATACACATACAGTACGCAGGCATGCTGCACACACATACAGTACTCAGACATGCACACACACAATACGCAGACATACACACACACACACAATACGCAGACATACACATACAGTATGCAGGCATGCTGCACACACATACAGTACTCAGACATGCACACACACACGCAGCACTCAGACATGCACACACACAATACGCAGACATGCGCGCACACACACAGACAATACGCAGACATACACACACAATACGCAGACATACACATACAGTACGCAGACATGCTGCACACACATACAGTACTCAGACATGCACACACATAATAAGCAGACATGCGCACACACACACAGCACTCAGACATGCACACACACACAATACACAGACATGCACACACACACACAGCACTCAGACATGCACACACACACAATACGCAGACATGCACACACACACAATATGCAGACATGCACACACACACAATACGCAGACATACACATATTGCCAAAGCTTGTGGGATGGTCGACCCTCTTGCTCCATTTTTTACTTTTGCTATGGAAGCGTTTCTTATCTGGGAACATTCACAGTTCTCTACCTTAATTTATTGATTATGGGCCAAATCTCCAGTCAGTGTTTTATCCATCCAGACACACCAGGAAAATGATCGTTCAGCAGACTGCTCCCGTATCTCTCCAGACTCCCCCCTCCTCTGGCATGTGGCTGTGGAGGGAGCACTGCTTGATCGATGGCCGTCACTTAAACATACATGGCCACCCACAGTGCACGCTGCAGCTGTGTCTGTTACTAATGATGCGGTCAGGCAGACACTGTGCCTTTAACTTTGCTTGTGTGTCCGCCCGGCCGCGTCATTACTAGCAGAAGCAGAGACATCTCTGCAGCAGCGTGCACTGTGCGCGGCCATGTTTATTTAAGTGACGGCTCAGCTCAAGTAGTGGCGAAGCTGCTGAGGGAGCAGCCCGGGCTCCCTGGTATCCTGGCCACGAGTGGACCCCCCCCATTTGTTCAGGGCCCCGGCATTTGCCCCGGTACGCCGGGTGCTGACGCCGGCCCTGCCTTGGAGTCGCTCTCCCCCTCTTCCTGCCCTGACAGCACAGTACAGTCCATGTGAGCCTCAGATACAGTGGGGCAAAAAAGTATTTAGTCAGTCAGCAATAGTGCAAGTTCCACCACTTAAAAAGATGAGAGGCGTCTGTAATTTACATCATAGGTAGACCTCAACTATGGGAGACAAACTGAGAAAAAAAAATCCAGAAAATCACATTGTCTGTTTTTTTAACATTTTATTTGCATATTATGGTGGAAAATAAGTATTTGGTCAGAAACAAAATTTCATCTCAATACATTGTAATATATCCTTTGTTGGCAATGACAGAGGTCAAACGTTTTCTGTAAGTCTTCACAAGGTTGCCACACACTGTTGTTGGCATGTTGGCCCATTCCTCCATGCAGATCTCCTCTAGAGCAGTGATGTTTTTGGCTTTTCGCTTGGCAACACGGACTTTCAACTCCCTCCAAAGGTTTTCTATAGGGTTGAGATCTGGAGACAGGCTAGGCCACTCCAGGACCTTGAAATGCTTCTTACGAAGCCACTCCTTCGTTGCCCTGGTGGTGTGCTTTGGATCATTGTCATGTTGAAAGACCGAGCCACGTTTCATCTTCAATGCCCTTGCTGATGGAAGGAGGTTTGCACTCAAAATCTCACGATACATGGCCCCATTCATTCTTTCATGTACCCGGATCAGTCGTCCTGGCCCCTTTGCAGAGAAACAGCCCCAAAGCATGATGTTTCCACCACCATGCTTTACAGTAGGTATGGTGTTTGATGGATGCAACTCAGTATTCTTTTTCCTCCAAACACGACAAGTTGTGTTTCTACCAAACAGTTCCAGTTTGGTTTCATCAGACCATAGGACATTCTCCCAAAACTCCTCTGGATCATCCAAATGCTCTCTAGCAAACTTCAGACGGGCCCGGACATGTACTGGCTTAAGCAGTGGGACACGTCTGGCACTGCAGGATCTGAGTCCATGGTGGCGTAGTGTGTTACTTATAGTAGGCCTTGTTACATTGGTCCCAGCTCTCTGCAGTTCATTCACTAGGTCCCCCCGCGTGGTTCTGGGATTTTTGCTCACCGTTCTTGTGATCATTCTGACCCCACGGGGTGGGATTTTGCGTGGAGCCCCAGATCGAGGGAGATTATCAGTGGTCTTGTATGTCTTCCATTTTCTAATTATTGCTCCCACTGTTGATTTCTTCACTCCAAGCTGGTTGGCTATTGCAGATTCAGTCTTCCCAGCCTGGTGCAGGGCTACAATTTTGTTTCTGGTGTCCTTTGACAGCTCTTTGGTCTTCATCATAGTGGAGTTTGGAGTCAGACTGTTTGAGGGTGTGCACAGGTGTCTTTTTATACTGATAACAAGTTTAAACAGGTGCCATTACTACAGGTAATGAGTGGAGGAATGAGGAGACTCTTAAAGAAGAAGTTACAGGTCTGTGAGAGCCAGAAATCTTGATTGTTTGTTTCTGACCAAATACTTATTTTCCACCATAATATGCAAATAAAATGTTAAAAAAACAGACAATGTGATTTTCTAGATTTTTTTTTCTCAGTTTGTCTCCCATAGTTGAGGTCTACCTATGATGTAAATTACAGACGCCTCTCATCTTTTTAAGTGGTGGAACTTGCACTATTGCTGACTGACTAAATACTTTTTTGCCCCACTGTATCTGAGTCTCATGAGGATCACCTCCCCCTGGGGGTTAACATCTGGTGGCAAGGGACAGTTGTACGGTTGAAGACTTGGGAAGCGATGGAGAAGCAAGGGTCATTTGGGTACCAGGCCACATTGATGCAGTAATTGATGCAAAAGGAGCCCCGACAAAGTATTGAGTGTATTTACTGAACATACATTTCAGTATGCCAACATTTTGGAATTTAAAATAATTTTTTAAGCTGGTGTTATAAAGTGTTCTAATTTACTAGGATAATGACTTTCGGGTTTTCATTGGCTATAAGCCATAATCAGCAACATTAACAGAAATAAACACTTAAAATAGAGCACTCTGTTTGTAATGACTCTGTATAATATGTGAGTTTCACTTTGTGTATTGAAAAACTGAAATAAATTAACTTTTTGATGATATTCTAATTTTGTGGGAAGCACCTGTATGTTACCATGGTTGTGTATTTTGATGATATCCTGACATGCTCCCCTTACCTTCCGTACCAAAGACAGCACGTCCATCAAGTTGTGCAGCGTCTCCGGGAGATCAATTTGTTTGTCAAATTGTCCAAATGAGCTTTTGAAAAAACTCCTAGCCTTTCCTTGGCTATACTGTATCCAATCAAGGTCTTGAAATAGATCCAAAGAAGGATCCTTCAATTCTATCCTGGCCCAGTTCTCAGGGTCTGTGTGCCATCCAGCGCTTCATGGGTTTCGCCAACTTCTACAGGCAATTTATACAGTGCCTTGCGAAAGTATTCGGTTCCCTGGAACTTTTCAACCTTTTCCCACATATCATGCTTAAAACATAAGGATACGAAATGAAAAATTTTGGTGAAGAATCAACAACAAGTGGAACACAATTGTGAAGTTGAACGAACTTTATTGGTTATTTTAAGTTTTTGTGGAAATTCCAATACTGAAAAGTGGGGTGTGCATTATTATTCGGCCCCTTTAACTTAATACTTTGTTGCGCCACCTTTTGCTGTGATTACAGCTGCAAGTCGCTTGGTGTATGTCTCTATCAGTTTTGTACATCGAGAGACTGAAATTCTTGCCCATTCTTCCTTGGCAAACAGCTCGAGCTCAGTGAGGTTTGATGGAGATCATTTCTGAACAGCAGTTTTCAGCTATTTCCACCAATTTTTGATTGGATTGAGGTCTGGACTTTGACTTGGCCATTCTAACACCTTGATGCGTTTATTTATGAACCATTCCATTGTAGATTTTGCTTTATATTTGGGATCATTGTCTTGTTGGAAGGCAAATCTCCATCCCAGTCTCAGGTCTTTGGCAGACTCCAACAGGTTTTCTTCAAGAATGGTCCTGTATTTGGCTCCATCCATCTTCCCATCAATTTTAACCATCTTCCCTGTCCCTGCTGAAGAAAAGCAGGCCCAAACCACGATTCTGCCACCACCATGTTTGACAGTGGGGATGGTGTGTTCAGGGTGATGAGCTGTGTTGCCTTTACGCCAAACATATCGCTTGGCAATGTTGCCAAAAAGTTTGACTTTGGTTTCATCTGACCAGAGCACCTTCTTTCACATGTTTGGTGTGTCACCCTGGTGGCTTGTTGGAAACTTTAAACAATACTTTTTATGAATATATTTGAGAACTGGCTTTCTTCTTGCCACTCTTCCATAAAGGCCAAATTTGTGCAGTGTACGACTGATTGTTGTCCCATGGACAGACTGTCCCACCTTAGCTGTAGATCTCTGCAGTTCATCCAGAGTGATCATGGGCCTCTTGGCTGCATCTCTGATCAGTCTTCTCCTTGTTTTAGATGAAAGTTTTAGAGGGACGTAGATTTGCAGTGGTATGATACTCCTTCCATTTCAATATGATCGCTTGCACAGTGCTACTTGGGATGTTAAAAGTTTTGGAAATCATTTTGTATCCAAATCCGGCTTTAAACTTCTCCACAACAGTATCACAGACCTGCCTGTTGTGTTCCTTGGTCTTCATGATGCTCTCTGTGCTTCAAACAGAACACCGAGACTATCACAGAGCAGGTACATTTATACGGAGACTTGATTACACACAGGTGGATTATATTTATCTTCATTAGGCATTTAGGACAAAATTGGATCATTCAGAGATCCACAGTAAACTTCTGGAGTGAGTTTGCTGCACTGAAAGTAAAGGGGCCGAATAATATTGCACGCCCCACTTTTCAATTTTTGAATTTACACAAAAATTTAAAATAACCAATAAATTTAATTCAACTTCACAATTGTGTTCCACTTGTTGTTGATTCTTCACCATTTGGTATCTTTATGTTTGAAGCATGATATGTGGGAAAAGGTTGAAAAGTTCCAGGGAGCCGAATACTTTGCAAGGCACTGTACTTCTTGTCTGTTATGGCTCCTAACTCCATCTTAACCAAGAAGGGGGCTAATACCAGAGACTGGTCTGAGTCGGCAGTGACAGCCTTCCAGCACTTGAAAGAGGCCTTCACAAGTACTCCGGTGCTGCATCACCCCGATTTCAATAAGCAGTGTTCCCTGGAGCTAGAATAAGAGGATAAACTGTGATAATGTCAGGAGAGCATTAGGACCGTGCTGCTGCACGTCTGAGTTAAGAGAAAAAGCCTGGGAAAGTGTTTGTGCAGCGGGGTGGGGTCTAGTGTCTGCTGTTTAGAAATGCTGTGAAGTGAAGCTTCCAGAAGGAGAGACTGCTATGATAGATGCTGTGTGTGAGGCAGCTGAGAAAAGGCAAAAAGACTGGACTCTGTAAAGACTGTTTGCTGCCAGCGTGTGTGTGAGGGTGTTAACCCCTTCATCTTGTGAACCTGTGGCTCTGCTGTGGAACAAGGACAGAGCATTCTTGAGAGCTGCGTGACTGTAAAGCTCTATGGAGTCCCTTTTGTGGTGAGCTGAGAAGCAATAGAAAACATCCTGTGCAGATTCAGGCAGTTTGCTCTCAGGAGAATTCGTGAGTGACTGCTGAAGGAGAGACGTATCCTGTACCTTCCGTGTTGAGAGGGACCCGGTCAAGCCCCGTTGAAGTGCTATCCTGTACCGTATCCTGAGGCTACAGAACTGTAAGTCTCCGGCGTGTGGGCTTGGCATCGGCCGACAAGATGTGGAGCTTTGTTTTTCTATACCTGTTTTGGCGCCGAAGATCTTGGAACTGGCTGCAGCCGATGCAAGTTATATGCCTGAGTAGAGACTTCTATCAGGTTAATGGTGCCATGCTAATAGATACCCATGTATCCCCAGATTAAGTGTTTTAGAGCTCCTGTTATATCTATAGGTATTGTTTTGTGGGTTTTGAACTATATATACTCAGTGTGCCATCCCTTGGGGTCCCGTAATACCACCTCAGCCAATTTACACCTGTTTTCTTAGTACCTGATTTGACCTATTGGACAGGTAAATTTATTTTATATCCCAGTGTAACACACTTTACAGAGGGAACCTTGAGATTGGCATATTGATTTCAGCTCTGGCTGAGTGGGTGTAGTCAATAAGGGGATTTCAGTCTGTTTCTTTCAAATACTAAATCTCACTCCTACTGTTATTTTAGTAAAGACAATATTGGGGTTTCTGCCTCAGTCTCGATTTGTGACCCACTGGATCTTATTAGGACCTCTGGTCATTACAGTAGATCGCTCATCTATCAGTGCCTGAGCACTGCTTCTGCAAACCTTGTTCGGGGAAGTCTGTCTCCTGCACTTTTCTGTCCATACTGTTTTGTCAGTTGAGCAAAATTATACTATTGGGAATCATGAACTTCTAGGTATCAAGATGTCTCTTTATGAGTGGTGACATCTTTTGGAGGGTGCCAGCACTCTGGTGATAATTTACATGAACAATAAAAATCTGACCTTTTGCAGTATCCTCGGTAGTTGAATCCCCGCCAAGCCAGGTGGGCACTCTTCTTTGCTCATTTTAACTTCGAACTGCATTTCTGTCCTGCAGAGAAGAATGTTAAGTCCGATGCCCTGTTTCTATCCTTTGATGTGACCAATTCCCTGGAGGAGCCTCAGCATATCATCAACCTGGCCTGGATTATTGAGGCATTCCATGTACTTTTAAAGGATATTCCTCTGTGGAAGACGTTTGTCCCCACTGCTAGAAGGAAGAAAATTCTGTCCAGGAAACATGAGTCAAAGTTAACAGGTTATATGGGCATGTGCAAGTCCACCGAGCTGATTACTCGCCACTTCTGGTGTTGTGAATTCTGTTGTCAGGCTCCCTCCTGTGGTCATGAATGGTACTTCGGCTGGTTCTGTCCATGGACTTTCTCTGGTGCCTGTGGGTGTTTCTGAGTTTCCTTCCACAGGTGACGAGGCTAATTCGTTAGTGGGCTGCTCTATTTAACTCCACTTGGATCTTTACCACATGCCAGCTGTCAATGTTGTACTATGGCTCTAGTTCGCTCCTGGATCATTCTGAGTTCCTGTTGCTCCAGCAGAAGCTAAGTTCCTCTGTGCTATTTTGCTTGTTTGCTATTTTTTCTGTCCAGCTTGCTTTTGTCAATATTGCCTTGCTTGCTGGAAGCTCTGGGACGCAGAGGGGCGCCTCCCGCACCATGAGTCGGTGCGGAAGGTATTTTTCCCTGCACTCTCTGCGTGGTCTTTTGTAGGTTTTTGTGCTGACCGCAAAGTAACCTTTTCTATCCTCGGTCTGTTCAGTAAGTCGGGCCTCTCTTTGCTAAATCTATTTCATCTCTGTGTTTGTATTTTCGTCTTTACTCACAGTCATTATATGTGGGGGGCTGCCTTTTCCTTTGGGGAATTTCTCTGAGGCAAGGTAGGCTTATTTTTCTATCTTCAGGGATAGCTAGTTTCTTAGGCTGTGCCGAGTTGCATAGGGAGCGTTAGGCGCAATCCACGGCTATTTCTAGTGTGTTTTGATAGGTTTAGGGATTGCGGTCAGCAGAGTTCCCACGTCCCAGAGCTCGTCCTTATTATTAGTAACAATCAGGTCCATTATTTGTCCTAACCACCGGATCATAACAGTACAGCTCGCCAAAAGTATTGATGCATCTCAATAGAGGGATAAGTGAAGCTCTGAGACCATTTTTTTTTCTTTGCAGCGTGTTCTGTCTCACTTTTCCCCTTTACCTCTGGGTGGTTCAGAACACAGGTGTAGACATGGACATTCAAGGTCTGTCCTCTTGGATGGATAATCTCACTGCAAGGGTACAAAACATTCAAGATTTTGTGGTTCAGAATCCGATGTCAGAGCCTAGGATTCCAATTCCTGATTTATTTTTTGGTGATAGATCTAAGTTCTTGAATTTCAAAAATAATTGTAAATTGTTTCTATCTTTGAAACCTCGCTCCTCAGGTGATCCTGTTCAACAGGTAAGGATCATTATTTCCTTATTACGTGGCGACCCTCAAGACTGGGCATTTTCCCTTGCGCCAGGAGACCCGGCATTGCGTGATGTAGATGCGTTTTTCCTGGCGCTCGGATTGCTTTATGACGAACCTAATTCAGTGGATCAGGCAGAGAAAATCTTGCTGGCTCTATGTCAGGGTCAGGATGAAGCAGAGATATATTGTCAGAAGTTTAGAAAGTGGTCTGTGCTCACTCAGTGGAATGAATGTGCCCTGGCAGCAATCTTCAGAAAGGGTCTCTCTGAAGCCCTTAAAGATGTCATGGTGGGATTTCCCATGCCTGCTGGTCTGAATGAGTCTATGTCTTTAGCTATTCAGATCGATCGGCGCTTGCGTGAGCGTAAAACTGTGCACCATTTGGCGGTACTATCTGAGCATGGGCCTGAGCCTATGCAGTGTGATAGGACTTTGACCAGAGCTGAACGGCAGGAACACAGACGTCAGAATGGGCTGTGTTTTTACTGTGGTGACTCCACTCATGCTATCTCCGATTGTCCTAAGCGCACTAAGCGGTTTGCTAAGTCTGCCACCATTGGTACGGTACAGTCTAAATTTCCTTTGTCCGTTACTCTAATTTGCTCTTTGTCGTCCTATTCTGTTATGGCATTTGTGGATTCAGGCGCTGCCCTGAATTTGATGGACTTGGAGTATGCTAGGCGCTGTGGTTTTTTCTTGGAGCCCTTGCAGCATCCTATTCCATTGAGAGGAATTGATGCTACGCCTTTGGCCAAGAATAAGCCTCAGTACTGGACCCAATTGACCATGTGCATGGCTCCTGCACATCAGGAGGATATCCGTTTTTTGGTGTTACATAATCTGCATGATGTGGTCGTTTTAGGGTTACCATGGCTACAGGTCCATAATCCAGTATTGGACTGGAAATCTATGTCTGTGTCCAGCTGGGGTTGCCAGGGGGTACATGGTGATGTTCCATTTTTGTCAATTTCGTCTTCTACTCCTTCTGAAGTTCCGGAGTTTTTGTCGGATTATCAGGATGTATTTGATGAGCCCAAAGCCAGTGCCCTACCTCCTCATAGGGTTTGCGATTGTGCAATTAATTTGATTCCTGGTTGTAAGTTTCCTAAGGGCCGATTGTTCAATTTATCTGTGCCAGAACACGCCACTATGCGGAGTTATATAAAGGAATCCTTGGAGAAAGGCCATATTCGCCCGTCGTCATCACCGTTGGGAGCAGGGTTCTTTTTTGTGGCCAAGAAGGATGGTTCTTTGAGACCTTGTATTGATTACCGCCTTCTTAATAAAATTACAGTCAAATTTCAGTATCCTTTGCCGTTGCTGTCCGACTTGTTTGCTCGTATTAAAGGGGCTAGTTGGTTTACCAAGATAGACCTTCGAGGGGCGTATAATCTTGTGCGTATTAAACGGGGCGATGAATGGAAAACTGCATTTAATACGCCCGAGGGCCATTTTGAGTACCTGGTGATGCCATTCGGGCTTTCCAATGCTCCATCAGTATTTCAGTCTTTTATGCATGACATCTTCCGAGAGTACCTGGATAAATTCCTGATTGTGTATTTGGATGATATTTTGGTCTTTTCGGATGATTGGGAGTCTCATGTGAAGCAGGTCAGAATGGTGTTCCAGGTCCTTCGTGCTAATTCCTTGTTTGTGAAGGGGTCAAAGTGTCTCTTTGGAGTTCAGAAGGTTTCATTTTTGGGGTTCATTTTTTCCCCTTCTACTGTCGAGATGGACCCTTTTAAAGTCCAGACCATTCATGATTGGACTCAGCCGACATCTGTGAAGAGCCTGCAAAAGTTCCTGGGCTTTGCTAATTTTTATCGTCGCTTCATCGCTTATTTTTCTAGTGTTGCTAAACCTTTGACTGATTTGACCAAGAAGGGTGCTGATGTGGTCAATTGGTCTTCTGCGGCCGTGGATGCTTTTCAGGAATTGAAGCGTCGTTTTTCTTCTGCCCCTGTGTTGTGCCAGCCAGATGTTTCGCTCCCGTTTCAGGTTGAGGTTGATGCCTCTGAGATTGGGGCAGGGGCTGTTTTGTCGCTAAAAAGTTCTGATGGCTCGGGAATGAAGCCATGTGCTTTCTTTTCTAGAAAGTTTTCGCCTGCTGAGCGCAATTATGATGTTGGTAATCGAGAATTGTTGGCCATAAAGTGGGCATTCAAGGAGTGGCATCATTGGCTTGAAGGAGCCAAGCATCGCATGGTGGTCTTGACAGATCACAAAAATTTGACTTATCTTGAGTCTGCCAAACGGTTGAATCCGAGACAGGCTCGATGGGCGTTGTTTTTCTCCCGTTTTGATTTTGTGGTTTCGTACCTTCCAGGCTCTAAGAATGTGAAGGCTGATGCCCTGTCAAGGAGTTTTGTGCCTGACTCTCCGGGTGTTTCTGAGCCGGCAGGTATTCTCAAAAAGGGGATAATTTTGTCTGCCATCTCCCCTGATTTGCGGCGGGTGCTGCAAAAATTTCAGGCTGATAGACCTGACCGTTGCCCAGCAGAGAAACTGTTTGTCCCTGATAAATGGACTAGTAGAGTTATCTCTGAGCTTCATTGTTCGGTGTTGGCTGGGCATCCTGGAATCTTTGGTACCAGAGATTTGGTGGCTAGATCCTTTTGGTGGCCGTCTTTGTCACGGGATGTGCGTTCTTTTGTGCAGTCCTGTGGGACTTGTGCTCGGGCTAAGCCCTGCTGTTCTCGTGCTAGTGGGTTGCTTTTGCCCTTGCCGGTCCCGAAGAGGCCCTGGACGCATATTTCTATGGATTTTATTTCGGATCTCCCCGTCTCTCAAAAGATGTCAGTCATTTGGGTGGTTTGTGATCGCTTTTCTAAGACGGTCCATTTGGTACCCTTGTCTAAATTGCCTTCCTCCTCTGATTTGGTGCCATTGTTTTTACAGCATGTGGTTCGTTTACATGGCATCCCGGAGAATATCGTTTCGGACAGAGGTTCCCAGTTTGTTTCGAGGTTTTGGCGATCCTTTTGTGCTCGGATGGGCATTGATTTGTCTTTTTCCTCGGCTTTCCATCCTCAGACAAATGGCCAAACCGAACGAACTAATCAGACGTTGGAAACATATCTGAGATGCTTTGTTTCTGCTGATCAGGATGATTGGGTGTCCTTTTTGCCGTTGGCTGAGTTTGCCCTTAATAATCGGGCCAGCTCGGCTACTTTGGTTTCGCCGTTTTTCTGCAATTCTGGTTTCCATCCTCGTTTCTCTTCAGGGCAGGTTGAGCCTTCGGACTGTCCTGGTGTAGATACTGTGGTGGATAGGTTGCAGCAGATTTGGACTCATGTGGTGGACAATTTGACATTGTCCCAGGAGAAGGCTCAACGTTTCGCTAACCGCCGGCGCTGTGTGGGTCCCCGACTTCGTGTTGGGGATTTAGTTTGGTTGTCGTCTCGTTATGTTCCTATGAAGGTTTCCTCTCCTAAGTTTAAGCCTCGTTTCATTGGTCCGTATAAAATTTCTGAGGTTATCAATCCTGTGTCATTTCGTTTGGCCCTTCCAGATTCTTTTGCCATCCATAATGTGTTCCATAGGTCGTTATTGCGGAGATACGTGGCGCCTGTGGTTCCACCCGTTGACCCTCCTGCTCCGGTGTTGGTTGAGGGGGAGTTGGAGTATGTGGTGGAGAAGATTTTGGATTCTCGTATTTCGAGACGGAAACTCCAGTACTTGGTCAAGTGGAAGAGTTATGGTCAGGAGGATAATTCCTGGGTTTTTGCCTTTGATGTTCATGCGGCCGATCTGGTTCGTGCCTTTCATTTGGCTCATCCTGGTCGGCCTGGGGGCTCTCGTGAGGGTTCGGTGACCCCTCCTCAAGGGGGGGGTACTGTTGTGAATTCTGTTGTCAGGCTCCCTCCTGTGGTCATGAATGGTACTTCGGCTGGTTCTGTCCATGGACTTTCTCTGGTGCCTGTGGGTGTTTCTGAGTTTCCTTCCACAGGTGACGAGGCTAATTCGTTAGTGGGCTGCTCTATTTAACTCCACTTAGATCTTTGCCCCATGCCAGCTGTCAATGTTGTACTATGGCTCTAGTTCGCTCCTGGATCATTCTGAGTTCCTGTTGCTCCAGCAGAAGCTAAGTTCCTCTGTGCTATTTTGCTTGTTTGCTATTTTTTCTGTCCAGCTTGCTTTTGTCAATATTGCCTTGCTTGCTGGAAGCTCTGGGACGCAGAGGGGCGCCTCCCGCACCGTGAGTCGGTGCGGAAGGTATTTTTCCCTGCACTCTCTGCGTGGTCTTTTGTAGGTTTTTGTGCTGACCGCAAAGTAACCTTTTCTATCCTCGGTCTGTTCAGTAAGTCGGGCCTCTCTTTGCTAAATCTATTTCATCTCTGTGTTTGTATTTTCGTCTTTACTCACAGTCATTATATGTGGGGGGCTGCCTTTTCCTTTGGGGAATTTCTCTCAGGCAAGGCAGGCTTATTTTTCTATCTTCAGGGCTAGCTAGTTTCTTAGGCTGTGCCGAGTTGCATAGGGAGCGTTAGGTGCAATCCATGGCTATTTCTAGTGTGTTTTGATAGGTTTAGGGATTGCGGTCAGCAGAGTTCCCACGTCCCAGAGTTCGTCCTTATTATTAGTAACAATCAGGTCCATTATTTGTCCTAACCACCGGATCATAACATTCTGGTGGCACTCAATGGTCAAGGATGTCTGGGACTTCATAGCTGCCTGTTCACAATGTGGATCTGCCCCTCTCCAAGAGTTGTAACACCATCTGGGCATCTGGGTAATGGAGGATTGGTTCTCTAAGATGGCTCATTTCATATGTCTGACAGGCCTTCCTTCTGCTCCTAAGCTTGCCACACAATTCTACCAGCATGTATTTCGTCTCCACGGTCTTTCTCTTCACATAGTCTCTGACCGTTGAGTCCAGTTCACTTCTAAGTTTGGAGAGCCCTGTGCAAACTGCTAAATATCCATCTGGACTTCTCTACACACTATCCACAGAGCAATGGGTAAGTGGAATGGGTGAACCAGATTCTCAAGAGCTACCTTTGCCACTTCATCTTTGCCAGCCAGGATGACTGGGTGCAGCTGCTCCCCTGGGCAGAAGTTTCCTACAATAACCATGTTGGGGAATTTTCCGGAGAATCTCCATTCTTCGTGGTATACTTTCAGCATCCTCAGGTACCCTCCCCTATGTCTGCTTCTTCCAGAATACCTGCTGCTGATTCATCTTATGGTGACTTCCTTCACATCTGGAGGCAAACCTAGTCCTCCCTCCATAAGGGCGTGTCCCAGATGAAGAGAAGTTCGCCACCTCAGTAACACCCTAGAGATAAGGTCTGGTTATCTTATCGGAATATTTGTCTGAAGGTGCCTTCATACAAGTTTGCTCCTTGGTATCTTGGACCATTCAGGATTCTCAGGCAAATCAACCCAGAGTCCTATAAGCGCCAGCTCCTGCCCAATCTTCTCATCCCAAATGCATTTCATGCCTCGCTCTTGAAATAGTCCTAAAGCGGTCCTCCGAGGTCTGTACTCCTGCCCCTATGTGCTATGCTAGAGGTCCTTCATATATGTTCGAGGTAAAGGACATTTAGGACTTTATTTGGCCTTCTCCAGAGCTCCCCTCTACTCACCGTGTGGATTCTTCTCGAGTCAAGCTTTTAGGCTAATCTGCCTCATGCAGCACTGCTGCATTTGCTTGCTGAATTCATTTATCCTTAGAGGGATGTGGCCGGTCTCTGCAAGAATTTAACAAGGTCCTGCAGACATTAGGTTCCCAGCCTATCCCGTGCAAGCAGGTCCTTTTTTAGGCAGCTCTGCCTTCCACGCCTCACCCTAACGTTGGTTCCTACCCCAATTGTTTATGTGTGTGTAGTCTTATGTATTCCGCTTCACTTTGCTGACCCAGCTAGTTTATCTGTCCTGCCTGAATTTTGCACTCCTGACCTCGGCTACTCCTACTGATTCTGTGCTGCCTGCCCTGACCTCGGACCGTCTGACCATGTTTAGTCTTTGCCCTTCTGTGCCATGCACATGTGCCTCTGACCCTCCGATCAGCTGCTTCAGTTCCCGGGACTTCCCTGGAGTGGTACCTGTCGACTGCCTGCTGCCAAGCCTAACCTCACCTCCAGAGGCTCTAGCAAAAACCAGGTAGTCACTTAGTTATGCCCCTCAAGGGTAAGCCCAGCCCGTGATGCAGTGGGTCCACATACGCCACTGTTACAGAAATGTTCGTTAAGCTGTGAGCCTGCTATCTGTACTACATAATCCTCAACAAGTTATCGCTCAGTAAAAAGTTTATTTTTGGCTGGTGTCCTCAACATCTGGTCCTGGTCAAGCAAAGTCACCAGTAACATGCGGCGTGCAAAGGCCTAGCGCCTTCATAGCACAAGTCCACACACCCAGCCAGGACCCTTCATGTAACATGCTGGTGCCTTAGAGATGAGTACCTCTTCACAAGACTCAGACTGTCCCACAGGAGAATCCTCCGATGGGCCTCATTGCAAGACTGAGCCACCACCCAATTACATTATCAGTACTTTGCACAAAACATTTGATTCTCCATATACAGACAGATGCAAAATCTTATTAATTTAACAATCAACCCAATTTGTTGCTATGAAATTTTGTGAATGGGGTCATATTTTGCTATTAGCTGAAAGTGGGGACCTGCAGTTGATGTTACTGGTGAACCCTTGGCATCCCATTCCTACACTGTGTGTGACCATATTTTGCATCAGTATGTGTAGAACAAAAAAGCAGTAAACCTAAAACACAGAAGACATACTAACATTTCAAGTCAACTGTAGTTTTTCACTCTTTATCTTCCACTCCTGGTTCTGACTTACACATTTTGATGCAAAATACTGATAATAAATAGACAATTATATAGTAGATTATTATTAAGGGTCACTTCCGTCTTTCTGTCTGTCTGTCCTTCTGTCTGTCACGGATATTCTTTGGTCGCGGCCTTTGACTGTCATGGAAATCTAAGTCGCTGATTGGTCGTGGCTGTTTTGCCGCGACCAATCAGCGACAGGCACAGTCCGGCGGCAACATGGCCGCTCCTTCCTCCCCGCAGTCAGTGCCCGCTCCATACTCTCCTCCAGTCAGCGCTCACACAGGGTTAATTGCAGCGCTAACCGACCGCGCTATGCCGCGGTGTAACACACTCGGTTAATGCTGCTATTAACCCTGTGTGACCAACGTTTTAAAAAGATCTAATGTTAAAAATAATTAAAAAAATAAAAAATCGTTATATACTCACCGTCCGTCGGCCCCTCGGATTCACAACAGGCCTTTCCCACTCGCGACGCTCCGGTAACCTGTCCATGCTGCGATCTCGCGAGATGTTGACGTAGCAGTCTCGCGAGACCGCTACGTCATCTTGCGAGACCGCAATGCACTCTTGAGACCGGATGCGCGAGGAGCATCGGTAACCACTTCGCTTGGATCCGGGGGCTCCGGAAGGTAAGTATATAACTATTTTTTATTTTAATTCTTTTTTTTAACAGGGATATGATGCCCACATTGCTATATACTACGGGGGCTGGGCAATATACTACATGGGCTGGGCAATATACTACATGGGCTGTGCAATATACTACATGGGCTGTGCTTTATACTACGTGGGCTGTGCAATACACTACGTGACTGGGCAATATGCTACGTGGCTGGGCAATATACTATGTGACTGGGCAATATACTACATGGCTGGGCAATATACTACGTGGCTGGGCAATATACCATGTGGCTGGGCAATATACTACATACTACGTGGCTGGGCAATATACTACGTGGCTGGGCAATATACTACGTCACTGGGCAATATACTACGCCACTGGGCAATATACTACGTAGCTGGGCAATATACTACGTGACTGGGCAATATACTACGTCGCTGGGCAATATACTACGTAGCTGGGCAATATACTACGTGACTGGGCAATATACTACATAGCTAGGCAATATACTACGTAGCTGGGCAATATACTACGTGACTGGGCAATACACTACGTGACTGGCCAATACACTACGTGGCTGGACAATATACTACATGGCTCTGTGCTGTATACTACGTGGCTGGGCAATATACTACGTCGCTGGGCAATATTGTTATGACCTGGTGGTTAGGAGCACCCGGAATGACCTGATAGTTAAACCTCATACAGGACGAGCTCTGGGATGTGGGAGCTCTGCTGACCGCAAGCCCTAATCCTATCACACACACTAAAAATAGCCGTGGAGCGCTCCTGACCAGACCTAGGCGCCTCGTCACAGCCTAAGAACTATCTAGCCCTAGAGATAGAAAATAAAGCCTACCTTGCCTCAGAGAAATTCCTCAAAGGTAAAAGAATCCCCCCACATATATTGACTGTGAGTAAAGATGAAAGTCACAAACGCAGAAATGAAACAAGTTTCAGCAAAGGGAGGCCAGACTTACTAAATAGACAGAGGATAGGAAAGGTAACTTTGCAATCAGCACAAAAACCTACAAAAGACCACGCAGAGTGTGCAAAAAGGACCTCCGCACCGACTCACGGTGCGGAGGGGCCACTCTGCATCCCAGAGCTTTCAGCTAGCAAGACAAAATCATGAAAACCAGCTGGACAAGAAAACAGTGAACAAATAAAGACTATCAGGAACTTAGCTTCTGCAGGAGAAGGCAGGTCACCAGAGAGATCCAGGAGCGAACTGAAGGAATGCAAAAAAACATTGACAGCTGGCATGGAGTAACGATCTGAGAGGAGTTAAATAGAGCAGCCAACCAAAGGATAAACCACGTCACCTGTGTAAGGAACCTCAGAAGCAGCAGCTTCACTCATAGCCACCAGAGGGAGCCCATAGACAGAACTCGCCGAAGTACCATTCACGACCACAGGAGGGAGCTCGACAACAGAATTCACAACACAATATACTACGTCACTGGGCAATATACTACGTCACTGGGCAATATACTACATGGCTGGGCAATATACTACGTGGCTGGGCAATATACTACGTGGCTGGGCAATATACTATGCGGCTGAGCAATATACTATGCGGCTGGGCAATATACTACGTGGCTGTGCTATATACTACGTGGACATGCATATTCTAGAATACCCGATGCGTTAGAATCGGGCCACCATCTAGTAATAATAATAATCTTTTTTTATATAGCACCAACATATTCTGCAGCGGTTTATAGTTTAACAGTTCATACACAACAGTCATAAGTAACAATGTTAAAGATAATACAATATTTATAGCAAAATAATACTGATCTACAATGAGGAAAATAAGTATTTGATACACTGCAGATTGTACAAGTTTTCACGCCTACAAAGAGGTCTGTAAATTTTATCTTAAGTACACTCAGTGTGGGACTGGGGTGCCAGGGGCCCACTGGTAACCAACTCCTGTGTCCCACTTTTCAACTACATGTAAAAGTGACATTATCCTCAGTCACAAATTTATATGAACTGATTAAGTGAATAAGATGCTGCCTTTGTCTGTACATATTAATTCAAGTACGGTATATTGTGCCAAGTACTGCTCATATAAGAGGGTGCTGAGGCCCACTCTTGCACAGAGTTCTCCTGTAGGCCAGTCCAAGCCTGGGTACACTTCAACTGTGAGAGATAAAATCTTTAAAAAAAATCCAGAAAATCACACGTATTAATTTTACATAATTAATTTTATTGCATGAAATAAATATTTGATAAAATAGAAAAACAGAACTTAATATTTGGTACAGAAACCTTTATTTGCAATTACAAACGTTTCCTGTAGTTCTTGACCAAGTTTGCACACACTGCAGCAGGGATTTTGGTCCACTCATCCTTACAGATCTTCTCCACATCTTTCAGGTTTCGGGGGTGTTGCTGGTCAATATTGAGTAGCTCTCTCCAAAGATTTTCTATTGGGTTCAGGTCTGGAGACTGACTAGGCCACTTCTGGACCTAGAAATGCTTCTTAGTTACCCTGGCTGTGGGTTTCGGGTTGTTTTCATGCTGGAAGACCCAGCCACGACTCGTCTTCAATGCTCTTATTGAGGAAAGGAGGTTGTTGGACAAAATCTCGTGACACATGACCTCATCCATCATCCCTTCAATACGGTGCAGTCATCCTGTCCCCTTTGCAGAAAAGCACCCCCAAAGTATGATGTTTCCTCCACTATGCTTCACGGTTGGAACTGTGTTCTTAGGATTGTACTCATAGACCTTCTTCTCCCTCCAAACACGTCGAGTAGAGTTAATGCCAAAAAGTTCTTATTTGGTAGCATCTGATCACATGAACTTATCCCATGCCTCCTCTGAATCATACAGATGGTCACTGTTGAATTTCAAATGGGCCTGGACATGTGCTGTCATGAACAGGCGGATCTTGCGTGACCTGTGGGATTTTAATCAATGACTACATTGTGTGTTACTAATGCTAATGTTTGAGATTGTGATCGCAGCTCTCTTCAGATCATTGACCAGGTTCTCCCGTGTTGTTCTGGACTGATTCCTCCTGTTAGCGCTATATAAAAATAAAGCTTATTATTATTTCAGGAAATAAAATGCAATTTATTTGTTTAAAAATCATACAATGTGACTTTCTGGTTTTTATATTTAGATTCGGCCCCTCACAGTTGAAATGTACCTATGATAAAAATTACAGACTTCTCCATTTTGCGCCTATATTACTGGTGCAACTCTTGGATCTTCCATGGTTCATCTGAACTGGAGCTAGATCACCATAGGTTTATTTACACCCATCTAAAAAATTCACCATATAAGTGTATATCGAAGTGTACAGAAATAGCAACTTAATTCACAGAAATTATACTCAATAAAACATTACTTTCATTAGTTACTAGTAAAAAGTCTGAGAAAAGAATAAAAAGGAGATGCTGTAGTTTAACAGTTCCCAAAGCGGTAAACAATACTTTTTGTAACAATTTGGACAGTATCAACCTGCAAAAACATAGGGAATAAGAAAAAGAGGGAGACGCGGTCCTGTTGCAAGACACCATTAAGGGAGAGTAATGCCCTGTTACCAGACTATTATCAGCCCTACCTAAATGTAGAGGTTGGCATCCTACAATGTGCAATTGACATCCCCACTCAATATGAACTCACCCTGATATTCCCTATATGTATAGCGGCAAACAATAACTAGTGGCTAATACAAAAAGTACGTAGCAGAACGCACAATAGTCAAAAATCCATATAAAGGCCAAGAACACCCCAGGGACCCAAGTATCACAATAGAGAATAACACTCCCTGTCCACATATACCAGGACATTGCGTGGAAGGTTTATATCTAGTGATGAGCGATTATACTCATTGTTCGGGTTTTCCCGAGCACGTTCGGGTGACTTCCGAGTATTTGTTAGTGTTCAGAGATTTAGTTTTCATCACCGCAGTTGAATGATTACAGCTACTAGCCAGGCTGAGTACATGTGGGGGTTGCCTGGTGGCTAGGTAATCGGCTAGGTAATCCCCATATGTAATCAGGCTGGCTAGTAGCTGTAAATCATTCAGCTGAGGCGATGAAAACTAAATCTCCGAACACTAACAAATACTCAGAGGTCACACGAGCGTGCTCGGGAAAACCCGAGCGAGTATACTCGCTCATTACTATTTATATCCGTATGCATTAAGAAAAAAAGTAATGCTACAAGACACTAAATAATATTTCCTTTACCAAGAGCATGAGCAGTATCATATTAAAAATTCCTTAGCCAAACGTACATACTGTAGTGTGCCATAATCAGTACCATATCAAAATTATTAAACCACATGTACATAGTAAGCTTTAAGCGATTCCAGAGGCGTATCTAGGGGTTCAGCTTAGGGGTGAAAAACATCTGAGTGGGCCCCTATCCAGTAGCCCTGATTACAACAGTGGAGGAACACTAATATTATCACCATATAGTGACATATAGTGGTAGATACCAGTCCTGCAGGCCATATAGGCGATCACAGTACAGATACAGTTGGTGACTTACAGCTGACGTTCTTTCTGATGGAGTTATTCACTTTTTCCGTCTTATCAATCTGGCCCAGACCGGCACGGCAACTTCTTCCATCTATGACTCGTCTACAGAGAATACAACAAAGACATCTGACGTCTCACATTTCCAGTCTGGTCCCCATCTATCCTCAACCTGCACAAACTCCTCATCCTGATGACACCCCAATACTAAGCCACTGCTGCCGTATGTGTCCCTATTACTGCACCTGCTGTAACGGTTCCTCTTACTACCTCATATAATAATGCCCACCAATATGCCCTTTCATAATAATAATGCCTCCTTTGTGCCCTCTAGATTAAATTGCCCCATAGAATAGGGAATATCAGGGCGTGTCCACATTGAGCGGGAGCGCCAAATGCATTGTAGGAAGCCAACCTCCACCTTTAGGTAGGGCTGATAATAATCTGGTAATAGGGCATTACTGTCCCTTGGTGTCCGGCAGCAGGACTGCCCCCCCCCCCCCCCCCCTCTTTTTCTTATCCTCAATCTTTTTGCAGGTTGATACTGTCTAAATTGTTACATGAAGCAATGGAGTTTTAGAAATTTCTTTAGAATTTTGACTTTTTTTTGCATTTTTGTGAAAACAAATGCTTCATGTGAGCATGTCCTTAACTTTTAATAGAAGTTTGGGAATTATTTTGCAATATTCACTCCATTTAGTATTTATGGTGAGGAGCGATGCAGTAGTTTTGGACATGGCATTCAGATCCTACTTGTGCTCCTTTGGTAAATGTCATAGTTTCTGATCATGAAGCGTAACATTACAATCCCCAGAATGAAAGCCCACGGGTACTGTACAGTGCATGTCACTATATGTTTTAGGAGATACAGACCTAGCAGTCTGACATAGGACAAAGTGTCATGTGAACAGACAGAAAGTAATCAAGCTGCAGACAATTCATTTTATGGTCATAGGCAATAATGTCACAAGGAGTCTGTCTCCATAACAGAAATTCTGTATAAATAGACTGTTACAAAAGATCTCTGTCAAGGAGACAGAGGAGATTTGTTAAAAAATAGAAGCATCCAGTTTTATTACAAATCTCCTTTTTGGGAAATGTAGTAGCATCTTAGCATATAATGTTCTGCACTAGTTTTGGTCATTTTTCTGCATTCATCATCACTGATCCAGCAACAGCAATTTGTATGACACTTTTAGGGTATGTGCACACGTTGCGGTTTTTGCTGCGGATCCGCAGCGGATTTGATGCTGCGGATCCGCAGCAGTTTTCCATGCGGTGTACAGTACAATGTTAACCTATGGAAAACAAAAACCGCAGTGCACATGCTGCGGAAAATTTCGCGCGGAATCGCTGCGGAAAAAAAGAAGTGGCATGTCACTTCTTTCTGCGGATTCTGCAGCGGTTTTTAACATGCACCAATAGGAAAGTGCAGTTGAAAACCCGCAGAGGAATCCGCAGAAGAAACTGCACGATAATCCGCAGTGAAAACCGCAGCGGTTTTGCACTGCGGATTTTCCAAATCCGCTGCGGAAAAATCAGCAGCAGAATCCGCATCGTGTGCACATACCCTTAAGAGTACTTGTTTTATAAATCCTCAAAAATTCACAATTTCACCCAATAAATGGCTTTAATTGTAGTACCCCGAGAACTTCCACGTCCTCTGCAGACTAGCCCGTCATGATGTTTTGTGGCGACATCCCCGGTGATTTCAGCTATATACTACTGCTCTAAATGAAGTGTACATCACAGAGTCTCCTTAGAAGAATATACTGTAGATACAACAGCGTCCCCTACTGGTTGTAACCTAAGTACATTGGCATGTAATAGGTTTCTGCCTAGAAGGCAATTATGAAACGCCTGTCAGGGCCGTGCGGCACTTGGAACCGGTCGGACAGTTCTTTGGGGAACTCACGAGGTCGTGACCCGACTCCGTGGCCCTGGCTGTGCCAAAAAATAGGGAATATGTATATGGGATTTAACGTGACGCCACCTGCGGTGTTCGGCAACGGATGGCCAACGCTGCTAAAGGAGACCGATGGGGCTGATGGTGACGCAGCTGGGATGGTTCTGCTCCCCACAGGTGGAGAGGGTCCCAGGGCTACCGATTTCGTTTATGTCAGGCTTCATGTACCTTGTGGTGCAGGACTCAGGGAGCAAGAGATCACTGAATGACACAAGGGCTGTAATTTTCTTTTCCTTTACTTGATGGTTGATAGTACAGACAGGGTAACAGATCGTAAAGGAGAGCCTGGCAGCCTGGAAGCAATTTTTGGATACACCTGGCCAGGTAGGTACGGAGGCCTTCCTTCTGCGCTGCCCTCCCTTTTTCTTTGCTGCCTCACAGCTCACCCTCCTTCTGCTATCTACTCTCTCTGTTTATAAAAACTAACTGTTGCCCACATGGCAGGCAGCTCCAGCCTATCACAGGTGCCGCTATTTTGTGTCGGCTCCAGGCTCTGGTATGCTGCTGTGCTGCCGGCGTATTAGAACAGGCCAGGAGACCTGCAGTCTCTTGCCCTCCGGATTTAGATGCTGGGACTTCAGTACCCACGCAATCACGGACTCCGGTATCTGGTTCCTAGTGCTCACCTCTGAGGCGAGTTTAATCACAGCTTCACTCCCCAGGTTCTGCTCTACTTCTCTCTTGACACCTGGTAAGGGGATCCCTCCTTGCTTCCAGGCATGACATTACTCCCTGTGACGGAGGCAATGCCACTGTGGCAACCGGACTCCTGGGGTGCCACAATTAGGATATATGGATGTCATAAAATTGTGTGGCCTTAGCACCCAGAATAAAGAGACATTGCAAATAGTGATTCCCAATCTGGAGGATTTAACACAAGTGTGTATTATATCATCACTCATGATTCATGAAATCTATGTGATATTACACATTAGGAAAACTGGCCATGACAGCTGATTTCTTGGGTTTCCAGCAACTAGCTAAACTCATTTTAGGGCTAAATGTAGACAAGACAGCCTTGAATGTGTCATATTTATCACAATGGCTTATGCTGTTTAATACAACCCAAATTCCAAAAAAGTTATTATGTTTGTAAAATGAAAATTGTTTGTAAAATGTAAAGAAAACAGGAATGTAATGATTTGGAAAACTCTTATAGCCATATTGTATTCAAAACTGAACATATATCAGAAGTTGAAAGACATTTTTCCATTTCATGTGAAAAATATGACTCATTTAGAAATTGATGGCAGCAACACATCTAGCATCCCCTTTTCTTTTTACATCTGTCTATAAACGCTCGGGAAGTGGGGAGCCAAAAATATATTTCATCAATATTCTATGGCACTCGCAACCAAATGTCACCATCTGCTGAGCAAACTGCGTAAGGTGGAACTAGAAGATGGGGGAAATATATCTGGAGAGACGAACTTGAAGCACCGGGTTAGGTGGTACTGTACCTCCAGGGGGTCTCCGTCAGGACTCTCGCTCTGTGCTGGCTTCACGCTGTCTGGACACGGCCCCCACCCCTCCTCCCTCTCCTGCTTCCTGGCTTGCGGCCAGCAGGTTCCCTGGCAGGGTTGTTAAGGTACCTTCACACTCAGCGACGCTGCAGCGATACCGACAACGATGTCAATCGCTGCAGCATCGCTGTTTGGTCGCTGCTGGAGAGCCGACCAACGGTGCCGGTAACCAGGGTAAACATCGGGTTACTAAGCGCAGGGCCGCACTTAGTAACCCGATGTTTACCCTGGTTACCATCGTAAAAGTTTAAAAAAAAACACTACATACTTACCTTCCGCTGTCTGTCCTCGGCGCTGTGCTTTCCTGCACTGACTGTGAGCACAGCGGCCGGAAAGCAGAGCGGTGACGTCACCGCTGTGCTTTCCGGCTGGCCGGAGCTCACAGTCAGTGCAGAGAAGCACAGCGCCGAGGACAGACAGCGGAAGGTAAGTATGTAGTGTTTTTTTTTTTTTTTTACTTTTACGCTGGTAACCAGGGTAAACATTGGGTTACTAAGCGCGGCCCTGCGCTTAGTAACCCGATGTTTACCCTGGTTACCAGTGAAGACATCGCTGAATCGGCATCGCACACGCCGATTCAGCGATGTCAGCAGGAGGTCCAGCGACGAAATAAAGTGCTGGACTTTCTGCAGCGACCAACGACATCACAGCAGGATCCTGATCGCTGCTGCCTGTCAAACTGAACGATATCGCTAGCCAGGACGTTGCAACGTCACGGATCGCTAGCGATATCGTTCAGTGTGACGGTACCTTTAGGCCGCACGCGCGGTCACTCCCGGTCTCTTAAAGAGACAGTGTGCATTTTCCAAATGTTGCCTCTAACCAATGGCGTGTGTTTAGCTATTATTTCTAGCCCTTCCTCCATAAGGAGGGCGCCGGAGCAACAAGTATCTACTGTTGCTAACTTCCGGTTCCTGTATCTTGCGCTTCTGTTTCTGAAGTATCTGCAAGGAGCTTCGCTTATTCTGTCTGTCTCCACAGATCTTCTGCTACCAGTTACCCGGTTATGCAAGACTGCATCCGCAGTATCTACACTGGACCCGTCTAGTCCTGCCAGTCCGCCAGCCTCACTTCCGGACCACGCCAGTACCCTTGGTGCCAGCTTCTACACCCGGTATCCTCCAGTCAGCTCTGCAATACCCGCTAACCTTGCTGGTCCATCTGTTCCGCTGGGACAGCCGCCACGAGTACGGGGTCTAACTGAAGGTAGCACCCGTGTCCTCCAGGCATTCCATTCTGTCCCTGTTCGAGGGGACTTACTACGGGTGTCTGGGGCTCACGCAGTAACGCCCCCTTCGGAGCCCCCCGGACTGTGGTCTAGTGGTTCCACATCAAACTTTAATAAATACGAATGTGAACGTCTACATCTGTGCCTCCGTTTCCATTTGTTACAGGCGCAGTTATAAAATATAAAAGGCTGGAGTGATAAGGCCGAAAGGGAGCTGGCACCAACAAGTGCAAAAAGGAGGATGTGTGAGAGGAGGAACACAGAAGCAGAGAGATGGAAAAGTGGCTGGAGACTGAGACAAGTGAGACATAGTGGGTCAAGCACCGAAGCCCAGGAATTGCGAGTCAAGACCTTAGACACAGACTCTGTTATCCAAGACTCAAAATCCAGTCTTCACCAGTTAAGAACCGATATCCTGACGCAATAGGTCAAGCACTGAAGGTGGAACGCTGATCATTCTAAGGGGCCGGACGTCTGTCGTGGTGACAGGTGACGTAAGTGAACTGGGCCATTACTTCCAGAGTAGACTTATGGTACAGGGCATTGGCCTGGCTGCAGAAGGGAGCAGGGACTGACAGTGTGAGAAACACACGCAGGATTTTAAGCTAAGAATTTGCAGCCTAACGAGAAATACCGATGACCTCCCCTTTAGTGTCTGTATAGTGATCAGAAGTTCTAGAAGGACATATTGCAGTGAAATGGCTATCGTTGTGAGTGACACCCGTGAAGTTAAAGCATAAGGACATAAAACTGTTCACACTGAGAGATAGCTAGATAGAACATAGAATAAGATATTGAAATTGTTATACTGTTGTTATCGCCATTGTTGCTAATATTGTGTGACTTGTTACCCTGTACCCGAACTACTGACTGTTTTCATAATTAAAGGGAATCTGTCACCCCAAAATTTGCCTATAAGCTAAGGCCACCAGCATCAGGGGCTTATCTACAGCATTCTGTAATGCTTTAGATAAGCCCCCGATGTAACCTGCAAGATAAGAAAAACAGGTTATATTATACTCACCCAGGGGCAGTCCCGATGCGGTCCGGTCCGATGGGCGTCACGGTCTGGGTCCGGCACATCCCATCTTCATACAATGACGTCCGCTTCTTTTCTTCCTGCCGCGGCTCCTGCGCAGGCATATTTTGTCTGCTTCGTTGAAGGCAGAGCAAAGTACTGCAGTGCGCAGGTGGCGGGAAAGGTCAGAGAGGCCCGGTGCCTGCGCACTGTAGTACTTTGCTCTGCCCTCAACAGGGCAGATAAAGTATGCCTGCGCAGGAGCCGCGGCAGGAAGTAAAGAAGAGAACATCATCGTATGAAGATGGGAGGCGCTGGACCCATACGCCGACGCCCATAGGACTGGACCACACCGTGATCGCCCCTGGGTGAGTATAATATAACCTAGTGCAGCGCCCCAGAGACCTGGTCGTTGCAGTATGACGCTTTGCCGCTGAGGGGAGTGATGGTACGTCTGATGGCACTAAAGGAGTTCTTCTGACCAGGTATCACCAGCACACATTACACTTCACACTCCGGCCACTAGGGGGAGAAAAAGGCTTTATTTATTGGGCCACTCCTCACACTGGTAAAACTAGGGGTTGGATAGGAAGTTAGTCAGAAAATGACTGGGTTGGATTCAGGCAACATCCCGTGGCAGGGGGTGTTGCAGGGAGAAGATTCAGGGGGGTCCCTGTCAGGCGTGGGAACCTGGCAGGTACCTAGCGAACAGAACAGAACGTTACGGAATCGCGCCTGCACTACCTTGCGGCGGTATCCTAAGAAAGAGACACGAAGCGAAGGATATTGTGGAACAGTGAGAAACGAGATCAAGCACAAAGGAAAGCCAGTAAGAGTCGTGCCCCGAGAACGGCAACATCCTACTGAGGTGCGTAGCCGGTGGCTGGAACACCGAGGAAGTAACTGACTCTATGCCTTACTTCAAACTCCGCAGGACAGTTAATTATAGGTTGGCTGTCTACCTTAAATTTCCTACGCAGACATAGGGGCAACGCGTGGAGAGGGGCGTCTCTAGGGTTCCGGAAGAGCTCCGAGCCTTCCCGTCATACGGGTGCGTCCTAGCCATAACATACCTGGGGGACGAGAAATTAGAAACATCTGGAACGAAAGAGAAAGGTATAGAAAGAACTAGAAAGAACGAACGACCGAGAACAGAAGTTGTGAGGACTATTCCGAATGCTCAGCAGGGTAGCACTACAACACATAGGCGCTAGTGGTAGGCAACGACTGCCACCTGCAAAGGGAACTCTGGATGTGCCATCGGACCGGCCGGTCTCAGACAGCCCTGTTAACTGTGCTCTGGATTGCGGATCCTGAAGTTTTCAGTAAAGAGGTAAAGAGACTGCAACCCTGTGTCCTCGTTATTGTCTGCACCCCACACCATCGCCATCTACATTACTGGGAAGCCCTGGGGACATACTTCACCTGTGGGAAGGTATACCATCTAGCTGCCATTCCATCACCCCAGCGGACCCCAAGCAGCTTCGGTCACCCTGACCGAATACCACAGGTGGCGTCACGAAATCTTGACAGACTTACATCACACCTTTCATTGGACGCCCCTTAGCAGGGTCATGGACCAGGTCCAGCCACCGTGACAACCCCAGACCTGAGACAGAAAGGACCGGTACTGAGTAACCTGTGGCCCTGTGTCTGGGGGCGCTCCACTAGCGTATTTAGCGTATCCGCTAAACGGATTGCACTAACGCAATGTGAACCTAGCCTTAGGAGGGGAACAGTGTCCTGCCTCCTCCTCACTGCACAGTGCAGTCACCTCCAGCCCCCTGCAGCCTGAGCTCCTACCTCGTCCTATCTCCTGTCCGGCTGCTCCTGTATGCATGGCTCAGGGAGAGAAGAAGCAGCTTCCTGAAGTCTCTTTAGCAGACACCACACAGCTGGCAATGTGTGTGCGTGTCTGCAGCATGCTCTGCTGGAGGCAGGAGGTACAGTGCCGGCACCCAGTGTCCCCGGACACATGCTCCTCTACAGAACAGACCGTGGCAGTGCAGGGAGATTCTGTCCCTGCTCAACTATATTGGCGTGCACAGCAGGCTAATATACGGTAGTTAAGGGTAGTGGAGCTCCAGGTGGGCCCTCTCTTAGCTCTGGGCCCGGGGCGACCGCACCCTCTGCCCCCCTGGTAGTTACGCTACTGGCCTCCTCACATCATTACTGAGCCACTGTCAAATCGGTCATGCTGGAGGATGTTGCTGGCAGCAGAATGTTCTCCATGATGTCTCCAGACTCGTTCATGTCTGTCACATGTGCTCAGTATGAATCTGCTCTCATCCGTGAAAAGCACAGGGCGGTGATGTCACCGCTATTCACTGAGGTTGATCTTGTCCAGGGTTTACAGTCTCGATGGTTGCATTCTGGCACCGTCCAGGTTGAAAACTATTTATCGCAGACATGGATTATGGCGTGGGACAGAACATCGGAGAGTTGAGGGATATGGTTGTTTTGTTTGTTTTTTTACAGGAGATGATGGCTTCAATGGAATGGGTGTTAGGTAAGTATAATTGTGTTATTTTTAAATAAAAAAGTAAAATGGTGTTTTTTTCATTTCAAATAAAGGACTTTATATTGGCTGTGTGTTTATTTACAGTATAACTATAGGACTAGTAATGGATATAGATACCTCTCCATTACTAAGCTATGGGCTTGATGCCACCTGACAATATAAAAGTGACATCAACCCCACAAATATTAACCCCACTTGCCACTGCCACAGGGCAAGTGGGAAGAGCCTGGCAAAGTGCAAGAATTGGCACATCTAATAGATGCGCCCTTTCTGGGGCGGCTGCAGGATGCTACTTTTAGGCTGAGGGGGCCAATTTCCATGTCCTCTTCTTGAATTCACGCTCGGGCGCAGGCGTACAAAAAAGGTCAGAGAGGCTCGGTGCCTGCGCACTGCAGTACTTTGCTCTGCCCTCAACAGGGCAGACAAAGTACGCCTGCGCTGGAGCCGCAGCGTGAAGACAAGAAGAGGACGTCATCCTATAAAGATAGGAGGCCCCAGACCGGACCGCGACGCCCATCGGACCAGACAGCCTCCCCAGGTGAGTATAATCTAACCTCTTTTTCTCATCTTTCAGGATACATCGGGGGCTTATCTACAGCATTACAGAATGCTGTAGATAAGCCCGTGATGCTGGTGGGCTTAGCTCATCTTCGATTTTGGGGGTGATAGGTTCCCTTTAATACAATGTCAGAACATCTAAATTAATCTGTAACCAACAGGAAATGCCCAATTGGGGACAGAATATAAAGCTGCACCAAAAAGGTGATAGGTGGACAAATGAAAACACCTGTTTTAACCCCTTCATGACCCAGCCTATTTTGACCTTAAAGACCTTGCCGTTTTTTGCAATTCTGACCAGTGTCCCTTTATGAGGTAATAACTCAGGAACGCTTCAACGGATCCTAGCGGTTCTGAGATTGTTTTTTCGTGACATATTGGGCTTCATGTTAGTGGTAAATTTAGGTCAATAAATTCTGCGTTTATTTGTGATAAAAACGGAAATTTGGCGAAAATTTTGAAAATTTCGCAATTTTCACATTTTGAATTTTTATTCTGTTAAACCACAGAGATATGTGACACAAAATAGTTAATAAATAACATTTCCCACATGTTTACTTTACATCAGCACAATTTTGGAAACAAAATTTTTTTTTGTTAGGAAGCTATAGGGGTTAAAATTTGACCAGCGATTTGTCATTTTTACAACGAAATTTACAAAACCATTTTTTTTAGGGACCACCTCACATTTGAAGTCAGTTTGAGGGGTCTATATGGCTGAAAATACCCAAAAGTGACACCATTCTAAAAACTGCACCCCTCAAGGTACTCAAAACCACATTCAAGAAGTTTATTAACCCTTCAGGTGCTTCACAGCAGCAGAAGCAACATGGAAGGAAAAAATGAACATTTAACTTTTTAGTCACAAAAATTATCTTTTAGCAACAATTTTTTTATTTTCCCAATGGTAAAAGGAGAAACTGAACCACGAAAGTTGTTGTCCAATTTGTCCTGAGTACGCTAATACCTCATATGTGGGGGTAAACCACTGTTTGGGCGCACGGCAGGGCTTGGAAGGGAAGGAGCGCCATTTGACTTTTTGAATCAAAAATTGGCTCCACTCTTTAGCGGACACCATGTCACGTTTGGAGAGCACCCGTGTGCCTAAAAATTGGAGCTCCCCCACAAGTGACCCCATTTTGGAAACTAGATGCCCCAAGGAACTTATCTAGATGCATAGTGAGCACTTTGAACCCCCAGGTGCTTTACAAATTGATCCGTAAAAATGAAAAAGTACTTTTTTTTCACAAAAAAATTCTTTTAGCCTCAATTTTTTCATTTTCACATGGGCAACAGGATAAAATGGATCCTAAAATGTGTTGGGCAATTTCTCCTGAGTACACCAATACCTTACATGTGGGGGTAAACCACTGTTTGGGCACATGGTAAGGCTCGGAAGGGAAGGAGCGCCATTTGACTTTTTGAATGAAAATTCCATCGTTAGCGGACACCATATCGCGTTTGGATAGCTCCTGTGTGCCTAAACATTGGCGCTCCCCCACAAGTGACCCCATTTTGGAAACTAGACCCCCCAAGGAACTTATTTAGATGCCTAGTGAGCACTTTAAACCCTCAGGTGCTTCACAAATTGATCTGTAAAAATGAAAAAGTACTTTTTTTTCACAAAAAAATTATTTTCGCCTCAATTTTTTCATTTTTACATGGGCAGTAGGATAAAATGGATCATAAAATTTGTTGGGCAATTTCTCCCGAGTACGCCGATACCTCATATGTGGGGGTAAACCACTGTTTGGGCACTCGGCAGGGCTCGGAAGGGAAGGCGCGCCATTTGACTTTTTGAATGGAAAATTAGCTCCAATTGTTAGCGGACACCATGTCGCGTTTGGAGAGCCCCTGTGTGCCTAAACATTGGAGCTCCCCCACAAGTGACCCCATTTTGGAAACTAGACCCCCCAAGGAACTTATCTAGATGCATATTGAGCACTTTAAACCCCCAGGTGCTTCACAGAAGTTTATAACGCAGAGCCATGAAAATGAAAAATAATTTTTCTTTCCTCAAAAATGATTTTTTAGCCTGGAATTTCCTATTTTGCCAAGGATAATAGGAGAAATTGGACCCCAAATATTGTTGTCCAGTTTGTCCTGAGTATGCTGATACCCCATATGTGGGGGTAAACCACTGTTTGGGCGCACGGCAGGGCTCGGAAGGGATGGCACGCCATTTGGCTTTTTAAATGGAAAATTAGCTCCAATCATTAGCGGACACCATGTCACGTTTGGAGAGCCCCCTGTGTGCCTAAACATTGGAGATCCCCCAGAAATGACCCCATTTTGGAAACTAGACCCCCAAAGGAACTAATCTAGATGTGTGGTGAGGACTTTGAACCCCCAAGTGCTTCACAGAAGTTTATAACGCAGAGCCATGAAAATAAAAATAAAAAATTATTTTCTCAAAAATGATCTTTTAGCCTGCAATTTTTTATTTTCCCAAGGGTAACAGGAGAAATTTGACCCCAAAAGTTGTTGTCCAGTTTCTCCTGAGTATGCTGATACCCCATATGTGGGGGTAAATCACTGTTTGGGCACATGCCGGGGCTCGGAAGTGAAGTAGTGACGTTTTGAAATGCAGACTTTGATGGAATGCTCTGCGGGCGTCACGTTGCGTTTGCAGAGCCCCTGATGTGGCTTAACAGTAGAAACCCCCCACAAGTGACCCCATTTTGGAAACTAGACCACCAAAGGAACTTATCTAGATGTGTGGTGAGCACTTTGAACCCCCAAGTGCTTCATAGAAGTTTATAATGCAGAGCCGTGAAAATAATAAATACGTTTTCTTTCCTCAAAAATAATTATTTAGCCCAGAATTTTTTATTTTCCCAAGGGTTACAGGAGAAATTGGACCCCATAAGTTGTTGTCCTGTTTCTCCTGAGTACGCTGATACCCCATATGTGGGGGTAAACCACTGTTTGGGCACATGCCGAGGCTCGGAAGTGAAGTAGTGACGTTTTGAAATGCAGACTTTGATGGAATGCTCTGTGGGCGTCATGTTGCGTTTGCAGAGCCCCTGATGTGGCTTAACAGTAGAAACCCCCCACAAGTGACCCCATTTTGGAAACTAGACCCCGAAAGGAACTTATCTAGATGTGTGGTGAGCACTTTGAACCCCCAAGTGCTTCATAGAAGTTTATAATGCAGAGCCGTGAAAATAATAAATACGTTTTCTTTCCTCAAAAATAATTATTTAGCCCAGAATTTTTTAATTTTCCCAAGGGTAACAGAAGAAATTTGACCCCAATATTTGTTGTCCAGTTTCTCCTGAGTATGGTGATACCCCATATGTGGGGGTAAACCACTGTTTGGGCACACGTTGGGGCTCGGAAGTGAAGTAGTGACGTTTTGAAATGCAGACTTTGATGGAATGCTCTGCGGGCGTCACGTTGCGTTTGCAGAGCCCCTGATGTGCCTAAACAGTAGAAACCCCCAACAAGTGACCCCATTTTGGAAACTAGACCCCGAAAGGAACTTATCTAGATGTGTGGTGAGCACTTTGAACCCCCAAGTGCTTCATAGAAGTTTATAATGCAGAGCCGTGAAAATAATAAATACGTTTTCTTTCCTCAAAAATAATTATTTAGCCCAGAATTTTTTTTTTCCCAAGGGTTACAGGAGAAATTGGACCACAAATGTTGTTGTCCAGTTTCTCCTGAGTACGCTGATACCCCATGTGTGGGGGTAAACCACTGTTTGGGCACACGTCGGGGCTCAGAAAGGAAGTAGTGAATTTTGAAATGCAGACTTTGATGGAATGGTCTGCGGGCATCACGTTGCGTTTGCAGAGCCCCTGGTGTGCCTAAACAGTAGAAACCCCCCACAAGTGACCCCATTTTAGAAACTAGACCCCCCAAGGAACTTATCTAGATATGTGGTGAGCACTTTGAACCCCCAAGTGCTTCACAGACGTTTACAACGCAGAGCCGTGAAAATAAAAAATCATTTTTCTTTCCTCAAAAATGATGTTTTAGCAAGCATTTTTTTAGATTCACAAGGGTAACAGGAGAAATTGGACCCCAGTAATTGTTGCGCAGTTTATCCTGAGTACACTGATACCCCATATGTGGGGGTAAACCACTGTTTGGGCACACGTCAGGGCTCGGAAGTGAGGGAGCACCATTTGACTTTTTGAATACGAGATTGGCTGGAATCAATGGTGGTGCCATGTTGCGTTTGGAGACCCCTGATGTGCCTAAACAGTGGTAACCCCTCAATTCTACCTCCAACACTAACCCCAACACACCCCTAACCCTAATCACAACCCTAACCCCAACACAAAACCAACCCTAATCCCAACTGTAGCCATAACCCTAATCACAACCCTAACCACAACCCTAATTCCAACCCTAACCCTAAGGCTATGTGCCCACGTTGCGGATTCGTGTGAGATATTTCCGCACCATTTTTGAAAAATCCGCGGGTAAAAGGCACTGCGTTTTACCTGCGGATTTTCCGCGGATTTCCGGTGTTTTTTGTGCGGATTTCACCTGCGGATTCCTATTGAGGAACAGGTGTAAAACGCCGCGGAATCCGCACAAAGAATTGACATGCTGCGGAAAATACAACGCAGCGTTTCCGCGCGGTATTTTCTGCACCATGGGCACAGCGGATTTGGTTTTTCATATGTTTACATGGTACTGTAAACCTGATGGAATACTGCTGCGAATCCGCAGCGGCCAATCCGCAGCCAAATCCGCACCGTGTGCACATAGCCTAATTCTAAAGGTATGTGCACACTGTGGAAAACGCTGCAGATCCGCAGCAGTTTCCCATGAGTTTACAGTTCAATGTAGACCTATGGGAAACAAAAATCGCTGTACACATGCTGTGGAAAAACTGCACGGAAACGCAGCGGTTTACATTCCGCAGCATGTCACTTCTTTGTGCGGATTCCGCAGCGGTTTTACAACTGCTCAAATAGAAAATCGCAATTGTAAAACCGCAGTGAAATGTGCAGAAAAAAACGCGGTAAATACGCCATAAATCCGCAGCGGTTTAGCACTGCGGATTTATCAAATCCGCAGCGGAAAAATCCGCAGAGGACCAGAATACGTGTGCACATACCGAAACCCTAACCCTAGCCCTAACCCTAGCCCTACCCCTAACCCTACCCCTACCCCTAACCCTACCCCTAACCCTATCCCTAACCCTAGCCCTACCCCTAACCCTACCCCTAACCCTAGCCCTAACCCTAGCCCTACCCCTAACCCTACCCCTAACCCTAACCCTACCCCTAACCCTATTCTAACATTAGTGGGAAAAAAAAATTTCTTTATTTTTTTATTGTCCCTACCTATGGGGGTGACAAAGGGGGGGGGTCATTTATTATTTTTTTTATTTTGATCACTGAGATATAATCTATCTCAGTGATCAAAATGCACTTTGGAACGAATCTGCCGGCCGGCAGATTCGGCGGGCGCACTGCGCATGCGCCCGCCATTTTGGAAGATGGCGGCACCCAGGGAGAAGACAGACGGGACCCCGGCAGGATCGGTAAGTATGATGGGGTGGGGGGGGGGCCACGGGGGGGAGGGGATCGGAGCACGGGGGGGAATCGGAGCGCGGCAGGCGTGGAACGGAGCACGGGGGGCGTGGAACGGAGCACGGGGGGGCTGGAACGGAGCACGGGGGGTGGAACGGAGCACGGGGGGGGTGGATCGGAATGCAGGGGGGTGATTGGAGCACGGGGGGGTGATTGGAGCACGGGGGGAGCGGACAAGAGCACGGGGGGAGCGGAGCACAGGATGGCGGGGAGCCGGACAAGTGTACCGGCCAGATCGGGGGGCAGGGGGGGCGATCGGTGGGGTGGGGTGGGGGCACATTGGTATTTCCAGCCATGGCCGATGATATTGCAGCATCGGCCATGGCTGGATTGTAATATTTCACCCGTTATAATAGGTGAAATATTACAAATCGCTCTGATTGGCAGTTTCACTTTCAACAGCCAATCAGAGCGATCGTAGCCACGAGGGGGTGAAGCCACCCCCCTGGGCTAAACTACCACTCCCCCTGTCCCTGCAGATCGGGTGAAATGGGAGTTAACCCTTTCACCGGATCTGCAGGGACGCGATCTTTCCATGACGCCACATAGGCGTCATGGGTCGGATTGGCACCGACTTTCATGACGCCTACGTGGCGTCATGGGTCGGGAAGGGGTTAAGATAAACTGATTACAGCCAGAAAATAGAATCTAAACACCCATAAAAGGTGTGTCTAATATGGCTCGGCAGAAAGAGTAGCTGACCACAAAACACAAGTTCAAGGGATCAGATCTATGAGCAAGACAGTTTCAACAACATGGTGGAAGAATATGTGTCCACACATCTCCACATACTAATTGAAGGGTGTGGCCCATTTAACTTCGGGGTCTCAAAATTGGACACATAGCCTGAGCTTTCCCTTTATGCCTTTGAGGTGCTAGACTGCCCTGCGGAAACTGTATTGTTACATTCATTAACCCCTTTACCCCTGAGGGTGGTTTGCACGTTAATGACAGGGCCAATTTTTACAATTCTGACCACTGTCAATTTATGAGGTTATAACTCTGGAATGCTTCTACGGATCCCAGTGATTCTGAGATTGCTTCTTTCGTGACATATTGTACTTCATCACAGTGGTAAAATTTCTTTGGTATGACTTGCGTTTATTTGTGAAAAAAAATGGAAATTTGACAAAAATTTGGAAAACTTTGCAATTGTCAAACTTTGAATTTTCTTACCCTTAAATCACAGAGATATGTCACAAAAATAGTTAATAAATAACATTTCCACATGTCTACTTTACATAAGAAGAATTTTGGGACCAAATTTTTTTTTGTTAGCAAGTTATAAGGATTAAAAGTTGACCAGCGCCTCTGACTTGCGGTGGATACCGCGTCCTCTACCCCTGGATCTCCTATTGGCGTGATCGGCTAGTTTAGCCCTCTAATAACGAGCTCTCCCTGAGTTGCCTCCTGTGCTCGACCGGCTAGCGTCAGCCCTCTACCTTTAAGCAGCCTACCCTGTTTTACTCCAATACCTGATGCAAATTCTCTAAACGATACAGGTGTACAATACACGCCCTTTGTCTCAAATCAATAGAGCACACTGATGAAGGTCTTTGCAGACCGAAACGTTTGTGAATATGAATACTGTATGCATTAAACATCCCCTTTTTTGCATCAGACATCTTGGCGTGTGCTGAGTATATTCTATATTACGTTAAAGGTCTGGGCACCTACTTTCACGCACCTCCAACCCGGGCTGTGCTGATCATTTACTCTACTGAGCAAATTCTTTTGGCCTGAAGAAATTGGCCTATAGTGATTCCTTGAATGGTGGATCTGGGATGGGAGTAAGCAGCCAGGAGAAAATAATTTGTGGATGTAGGCTTCCTGAATATATCGATGTGTAGACGTCAATCAGGGTATGTCAGGGTTTTAATGTCAAGAAATGATGTTACCATTATTATTATTAAGCTTACCCATCAGATTATACAGATCCTACCAGCTACCCTCCCAGATGAAGATGATGTCATCTCTGTACCTCATCCAGTTGTGAACTTGGTTCACTTCCTGGATGAGGTCACCCTGGAAGACTTCCCTCTCTCATGCCCGCCAAAAAATGTTGTCATAAGCGGGGGCACAACAGGCCCCCATGGCTGTGCCATTTAATTGAAGGTAAATCTGGTTATTAAATACGAAGGTATTGTGATGTACCAAAAATTCAAGCAAGGTTTAGATCAAGTCTGTCAGAGGGCTGTCCAAATTACTGGTACGAAGGAACCATTCCACTGCCTTCAATTCATCCCAGCATCTTATGGAGGTATAAAGGGACTCCACCTCTGCTGTGACAATAACCATGTTGTCCTCTAGATGCATTTGGTCAAGATGTTGTAGGGCAGATGGAGCGCCCCCAGACACAGGGCCACGACGTTTCGGTACCGGGCCTCTCTGGTTTGGTTCTGAGGCAGTCACGGTGGCTAGACCCGGTCCGTGACCCTGCTAAGGGGCGTCCAATGATAGTGATAGAGTACAGTCTGTCAGTAGTTCGTGACGCCACCTGTGGTGATCGGTCAGGGCGACCGACGCTGCTGTGGGGTCCGCTGGGGTGATGAAATGGCAGCTGGATGGTATACCTTTCCACAGGTGAAGTATGTCCCCAGGGCTTCTGTTATGGCTGGCAATCAGGCAACACAGCGTGCAGTGATCAGCGCACATACAGAGATCTGGCAAAAACCCAAAACAATAGGACGAGCTCTGAGACGTGGAATCTCTGTAGACTGCAGTACCTGAACTGTCCTCACACAACTGGAAGCAGCAGTGGATTGCGCCTATCACTACCTATGCAACTCGGCACTGCCTGAGGAGCTGACTAGCCTGAAGATAGAAATACAAGCCTGACTTACCTCAGAGAAATACCCCAAAGGAATAGGCAGCCCCCACATATAATGACTGTTAGCAAGATGAAAAGACAAACGTAGGAATGAAATAGATTCAGCAAAGTGAGGCCCGATATTCTAGACAGAGCGAGGATAGCAAAGAGAACTATGCAGTCTACAAAAAACCCTAAAACGAAAACCACGCAAAGGGGCAAAAAAGACCCACCGTGCCGAACTAACAGCACGGCGGTGCACCCCTTTGCTTCTCAGAGCTTCCAGCAAAAGATAATAACAAGCTGGACAGAAAAAACAGAAAACAAACTAGAAGCACTTATCTAGCAGAGCAGCAGGCCCAAGGAAAGATGCAGTAGCTCAGATCCAACACTGGAACATTGACAAGGAGCAAGGAAGACAGACTCAGGTGGAGCTAAATAGCAAGGCAGCCAACGAGCTCACCAAAACACCTGAGGGAGGACGCCCAGAGACTGCAATACCACTTGTGACCACAGAATTCACAACAGTACCCCCCCCTTGAGGAGGGGTCACCGAACCCTCACCAGAACCCCCAGGCCGACCAGGATGAGCCACATGAAAGGCACGAACAAGATCTGGGGCATGGACATCAGAGGCAAAAACCCAGGAATTATCTTCCTGAGCATAACCCTTCCATTTGACCAGATACTGGAGTTTCCGTCTAGAGACACGAGAATCCAAAATCTTCTCCACAATATACTCCAATTCCCCCTCCACCAAAACAGGGGCAGGAGGCTCCACAGATGGAACCATAGGTGCCACGTATCTCCTCAACAACGACCTATGGAATACATTATGTATGGAAAAGGAGTCTGGGAGGGTCAGACGAAAAGACACCGGATTGAGAATCTCAGAAATCCTATACGGACCAATAAAACGAGGTTTAAATTTAGGAGAGGAAACCTTCATAGGTATATGACGAGAAGATAACCAAACCAGATCCCCAACACGAAGTCGGGGTCCCACACGGCGTCTGCGATTAGCGAAAAGCTGAGCCTTCTCCTGGGACAAGGTCAAATTGTCCACTACCTGAGTCCAGATCTGCTGCAATCTGTCCACCACATAATCCACACCAGGACAGTCCGAAGACTCAACCTGTCCTGAAGAGAAACGAGGATGGAACCCAGAATTGCAGAAAAATGGAGAGACCAAGGTAGCCGAGCTGGCCCGATTATTAAGGGCGAACTCAGCCAACGGCAAAAATGACACCCAATCATCCTGGTCAGCGGAAACAAAACATCTTAGATATGTTTCCAAGGTCTGATTGGTTCGTTCGGTCTGGCCATTAGTCTGAGGATGGAAGGCCGAGGAAAAAGATAGGTCAATGCCCATCCTACCACAAAAGGCTCGCCAGAACCTTGAGACAAACTGGGAACCTCTGTCAGAAACAATATTCTCAGGAATGCCATGTAAACGAACCACATGCTGGAAGAACAAAGGCACCAAATCAGAGGAGGAAGGCAATTTAACCAAGGGCACCAGATGGACCATTTTAGAAAAGCGATCACAGACTACCCAAATGACAGACATCTTTTGAGAAACGGGAAGGTCAGAAATGAAATCCATCGAAATATGTGTCCAAGGCCTCTTCGGGACCGGCAAGGGCAAAAGCAACCCACTGGCACGTGAACAGCAGGGCTTAGCCCTAGCACAAATTCCACAGGACTGCACAAAAGCACGCACATCCCGCGACAGAGACGGCCACCAAAAGGATCTAGCAACCAACTCCCTGGTACCAAAGATTCCTGGATGACCGGCCAGCACCGAACAATGAAGTTCAGAGATAACTTTACTAGTCCACCTATCAGGGACGAACAGTTTCTCGGCCGGACAACGATCAGGTTTATTAGCCTGAAATTTCTGCAACACTCTCCGCAAATCAGGGGAGATGGCAGACACAATGACTCCTTCCTTGAGGATACTCGCCGGCTCAGATAACCCCGGAGAGTCGGGCACAAAACTCCTAGACAGAGCATCCGCCTTCACATTTTTAGAGCCCGGAAGGTATGAAATCACAAAATCAAAACGAGCAAAAAATAACGACCAACGGGCCTGTCTAGGATTCAAGCGCTTGGCAGACTCAAGATAAGTAAGGTTCTTATGATCAGTCAAAACCACCACGCGATGCTTAGCACCCTCAAGCCAATGACGCCACTCCTCGAATGCCCACTTCATGGCCAGCAACTCTCGGTTGCCCACATCATAATTACGCTCAGCAGCAGAAAATTTCCTGGAAAAGAAAGCACATGGTTTGAACACTGAGCAACCAGAACCTCTCTGTGACAAAACCGCCCCTGCACCAATCTCAGAAGCATCAACCTCGACCTGGAACGGAAGAGAAACATCAGGTTGACACAACACAGGGGCACAGCAAAAACGACGCTTCAACTCCTGAAAAGCTTCCACGGCAGCAGAAGACCAATTAACCAAATCAGCACCCTTCTTGGTCAAATCGGTCAATGGTCTGGCAATGCTAGAAAAATTACAGATGAAGCGACGATAAAAATTAGCAAAGCCCAGGAATTTCTGCAAACTTTTTAGAGATGTCGGCTGAGTCCAATCCTGGATGGCCTGAACCTTAACCGGATCCATCTCGATAGTAGAAGGGGAAAAGATGAACCCCAAAAATGAAACTTTCTGCACACCGAAGAGACACTTTGATCCCTTCACAAACAAGGAATTAGCACGCAGTACCTGGAAAACCATTCTGACTTGCTTTACATGAGACTCCCAATCATCTGAGAAGATCAAAATGTCATCCAAGTAAACAATCAAGAATTTATCCAGATACTCACGAAAAATGTCATGCATAAAAGACTGAAAAACAGATGGAGCATTGGCAAGTCCGAACGGCATCACCAGATACTCAAAATGACCCTCGGGCGTATTAAATGCCGTTTTCCATTCATCTCCCTGCCTGATTCTCACCAGATTATACGCACCACGAAGATCAATCTTAGTAAACCAACTAGCCCCCTTAATCCGAGCAAACAAGTCAGAAATCAATGGCAAGGGATACTGAAACTTAACAGTGATCTTATTAAGAAGGCGGTAATCAATACACGGTCTTAGCGAACCATCCTTCTTGGCTACAAAAAAGAACCCTGCTCCCAATGGTGACGACGATGGGCGAATATGTCCCTTCTCCAGGGACTCCTTCACATAACTGCGCATAGCGGTGTGTTCAGGTACGGACAAATTAAATAAACGACCCTTAGGGAATTTACTACCAGGAATCAAATCGATAGCACAATCACAATTCCTATGCGGAGGAAGGGCATCAGACTTGGACTCTTCAAATACATCCTGAAAGTCCGACAAGAACTCTGGGATGTCAGAAGGAATGGATGACGAAATAGACAAAAATGAAACATCACCATGTACTCCCTGACAACCCCAGCTGGTTACCGACATAGAGTTCCAATCCAATACTGGATTATGGGTTTGTAGCCATGGCAACCCCAACACGACCACATCATGCAAATTATGCAGTACCAAAAAGCGAATAACTTCCTGATGTGCAGGAGCCATGCACATGGTCAGCTGGGCCCAGTACTGAGGCTTATTCTTGGCCAGAGGTGTAGCATCAATTCCTCTCAACGGAATAGGACACCGCAAAGGCTCCAAGAAAAATCCACAACGTTTAGCATAATCCAAATCCATCAGATTCAGGGCAGCGCCTGAATCCACAAACGCCATGACAGAATATGATGACAAAGAGCACATTAAGGTAATGGACAAAAGGAATTTGGACTGTACAGTACCAATAACGGCAGAGCTATCGAACCGCCTAGTGCGTTTAGGACAATTAGAAATAGCATGAGTAGAATCACCACAATAGAAACACAGTCTGTTCAGACGTCTGTGTTCGTACCGTTCTACTTTAGTCATAGTCCTGTTGCACTGCATAGACTCAGGCTTACTCTCAGACAATACCGCCAGATGGTGCACAGATTTACGCTCGCGCAAGCGACGACCGATCTGAATGGCCAAGGACATAGACTCATTCAAACCAGCAGGCATAGGAAATCCCACCATTACATCCTTAAGAGCTTCAGAGAGACCCTTTCTGAACAAAGCCGCTAGTGCAGATTCATTCCACAGAGTGAGTACTGACCATTTTCTAAATTTCTGACAATATAGTTCTACATCATCCTGACCCTGGCATAAAGCCAGCAGATTTTTCTCAGCTTGATCCACTGAATTAGGCTCATCGTAAAGCAATCCCAGCGCCTGGAAAAAAGCATCAATATTACTCAATGCAGAATCTCCTGGTGCAAGAGAAAACGCCCAGTCCTGTGGGTCGCCGCGCAAAAAAGAAATAATAATCAAAACCTGTTGAATAGGATTACCAGAAGAATGAGGTTTCAAGGCCAAAAATAGCTTACAATTATTTCTGAAGCTCAGGAACTTAGTTCTGTCACCAAAAAACAAATCAGGAATCGGAATTCTTGGTTCTAGCATCGATTTCTGATCAATAGTATCTTGAATCTTTTGTACATTTACAACGAGATTATCTATTGAGGAGCACAGAGCCTGAATATCCATGTCCACAGCTGTGTCCTGAAGCACTCTAATGTCTAGGGGAAAAAAAAGACTGAAGACAGAGCTAAGAAAAAAAAATGATGTCAGGATTTCTTTTTTCCCTCTATTGGAAATCATTGAAATGGCTCCTTGTACTGTTATGGCTGGCAATCAGGCAACACAGCGTGCAGTGATCAGCGCACATACAGAGATCTGGCAAAAACCCAAAACAATAGGACGAGCTCTGAGACGTGGAATCTCTGTAGACTGCAGTACCTGAACTGTCCTCACACAACTGGAAGCAGCAGTGGATTGCGCCTATCACTACCTATGCAACTCGGCACTGCCTGAGGAGCTGACTAGCCTGAAGATAGAAATACAAGCCTGACTTACCTCAGAGAAATACCCCAAAGGAATAGGCAGCCCCCACATATAATGACTGTTAGCAAGATGAAAAGACAAACGTAGGAATGAAATAGATTCAGCAAAGTGAGGCCCGATATTCTAGACAGAGCGAGGATAGCAAAGAGAACTATGCAGTCTACAAAAAACCCTAAAACGAAAACCACGCAAAGGGGCAAAAAAGACCCACCGTGCCGAACTAACAGCACGGCGGTGCACCCCTTTGCTTCTCAGAGCTTCCAGCAAAAGATAATAACAAGCTGGACAGAAAAAACAGAAAACAAACTAGAAGCACTTATCTAGCAGAGCAGCAGGCCCAAGGAAAGATGCAGTAGCTCAGATCCAACACTGGAACATTGACAAGGAGCAAGGAAGACAGACTCAGGTGGAGCTAAATAGCAAGGCAGCCAACGAGCTCACCAAAACACCTGAGGGAGGACGCCCAGAGACTGCAATACCACTTGTGACCACAGAATTCACAACAGGCTTCCCAGTAAGGTGGATGGTGATGGTGTGAGGTGCAGGCAATAACGAGGACACAGGGTTGCAGTCTCTTTACCTTTTACTGAAGGCTTCAGTACACTCAGTACAGAGCACGTTCAAGCAGGCTATCAGAGACCGGCCGGTCCGATGGGCACATCCAGAGTTTCCCTCGCAGATGGAAATCGTTGCCTACCAATAGCGCCTGAGTGTTGTAGTCCTAACCTGCTGAGCATTCGGAATAGTCCTCACAACTGCTGTTTCTCTTCGTTCGTTCTCTACAGCTTTCTCTCTCTCTCTCGTTCTTTGGTTCCAGATGTTGCTAGTTTCTAACGTCCCCCAGATATGTTATGGCTAGGACGCCACCCGTTTGACGGGAAGGCTTGGAGGTCTTCCGGGACCCTAGAGACGCCCCTCTCCCACTGTTGCCCCCTATGTCTTCGTAGGTGTAGAAGGTAGACAGCCAACCTATAATCAACTGTCCAGCGGAATTTGAAGTAATGCGTGAAGTCAGTTACTCAAACCAGGGATTCAAGCTTGAGGAGGCTAATTTGCATATTCCAGGTGCCTTCTGGGAAAAGCGAAGTCTCCCTAAGCTAGAAGATCGTTGGGTACAGCCGGGACCAGCTGCTTGGAAAGCATCGCCAAACCAGGGATTCAAGCTTGAGGAGGCTAATTTGCATATTTCAGGTGCCTTCTGGGAAAAGCAAAGTCTCCCTAAGCTAGAAGATCGTTGGGTACAGCCGGGACCAGCTGCTTGGAAAGCATCGCCAAACCAGGGATTCAAGCTTGAGGAGGCTAATTTGCATATTCCAGGTGCCTTCTGGGAAAAGTGAAGTCTCCCTAAGCTAGAAGATCGTTGGGTACAGCCGGGACCAGCTGCTTGGAAAGCATCGCCAAACCAGGGATTCAAGCTTGAGGAGGCTAATTTGCATATTCCAGGTGCCTTCTGGGAAAAGCGAAGTCTCCCTAAGCTAGAAGATCGTTGGGTACAGCCGGGACCAGCTGCTTGGAAAGCATCGCCAAACCAGGGATTCAAGCTTGAGGAGGCTAATTTGCATATTCCAGGTGCCTTCTGGGAAAAGCGAAGTCTCCCTAAGCTAGAAGATCGTTGGGTACAGCCGGGACCAGCTGCTTGGAAAGCATCGCCAAACCAGGGATTCAAGCTTGAGGAGGCTAATTTGCATATTCCAGGTGCCTTCTGGGAATTTTTGCCTGTAGGATATTATTGCAAGAGAGCTTGGCTGAGTAGATTACACAAGAAGGAAAACACACAGCAAGTCAGCAGGATCTAGGAGCAACATGGCAGATGTGACAACCTACATGGTGAGCTGCAGCATGTGCTACATGTTCACAGACCGACCAGAAGAAGAATCAAATTTCACCTGTCAGAAGTGTAGACTAGTGGCCCTTTTAGAAGAAAAGGTGCGGGGTCTGGAAGAAAGAATAGCAACTTTGAAACTCATCAAAGAGAATGAAGACTTTCTAGACAGAACAGAAGCATCTCTACTGGTCACAGAAGGTGAAAAAAGTGTCAGAGAACCTTCAAAAGCAGATGAGTGGAAGCATGTGACCAAAAGAAGCAAGAAGACCATGGAGAAATCACCAACCACACAACTGAAGAACCGAGATCAAATCTTTGTAGAGGATGAAGATGGCACTCCTAAGGATGAAGCAATACCAGCAAGCAAAAAAGAAAAGGGCACACAGCAACAAGTGACAGCAAAAAGTACAGCCAAGAAGCAACGAAGAGGAGGTGGTGATGGCGAACTCAGTCGAGGGGTTCAAGAGAGGCCTGGATGTCTTCCTGGAGCAGAACAATATTGTATCATACAATTATTAGGTTCTGTAGAAGGACGTAGATCTGGGGATTTATTATGATGGAATATAGGCTGAACTGGATGGACAAATGTCTTTTTTCGGCCTTACTAACTATGTTACTATGTTACTATGTTACTCCTACGGTGATCCGGCCACCGACTACGCGCCTCAGTAAGATGTTGCCATCCTCTCTCGGCACGACTCTTACTGGCTCTCCTTTGTGCTGATCTCGTTTACACTGTTCCACAATATTCTTCCCCTCTTGTCTCTTTCTTAGGATACTGCCGCAAGGTGTGCAGGCGCGGTTCCGTAACGTTCTGTTCTGTCGCTAGGCACCTGCCAGGTTCCCACGCCTGACCCCCCTGTGTCTTCTCCCCGCAACACCCCCTGCCACGGGATGTTGCCTGGTTCCAACCCAGTCAGCTTCTGACTAACTTCCTCCCCAGCCCCTAGTTTTACCAGTGTGAGGAGTGGCCCAATAAATAAAGCCTTTTGATCCCCCTAGTGGCCGGAGTGTGAAGTGTAATGTGTTCTGGTGATACCTGGTCAGGAGAACTCTTTAGTGCCATCGGACGTACCGCTACTCGCCTTGGGGCCATACTGCAACGACCAGGTCTCTGGGGCGCTGCACAGACATGTTGTCCATGATATAGGAAGGCAGGGATATGACCAAAGGCTTCAAAAAATGGTCCACAAAGTCAGAGATACGTTCACAAAGGCCACCATTACTTGAGACTATTTGTCGTCCACGGGGTCCATGGGATCCTTGTGCAGTTTTGGAATAAGTAAAATGTAGGCAGTTTTGGATGATTATCTTGAATGTTGTCCAAAAGCTTTTTTGATATGATACCTTTATCATATGCTTTCTCCATGATTTCCATCAATTTAGCTTAGAAGGAGAATAGGGGGTTGTAAGTTAATTTACGATAACAGGCGGAATAATTTAGCAGTCTGTTGGCCTGTTTCTCATATAATGTTGATGGCCATAAAACCATGTTGCCCCCCTTATCAGCTGACTTATAAACCATGTCCCTCCAGGCTTTTAGTTCCTCCATGGCAGTTCTTTCCTTCCTGGTGAGATTGGAGGGTCCCTTTTGCTCCCGTGCCAGTGCCTCAATGTCCGTTGTAACGAGGTTTGTAAAAAAATCTATGGCTGGACATAATCCTAACAAGGGGAATTTGTTGGATTTCGAAAAAAGGTTGTGGGGGATGACACTAACCTCATTTGGAGTGTTCTCTTCTTCAAGTGATTTCAGTGCTTCTAGGACCTCCTGTTCTTAGTGGAAAGTTGATCAGGTGTAGTATCTTGGGTATGTAATTTTTTAAGAATAAGTTTCTTAGAAAATAGATGTGTATATTTCACTGATGTAAAAGCATTTAGACGACAAGAGGGGGAAAAAGTTAGGCCTCATGCCAATACAGTACCTTGAGTTGGATTGGTGATAGAGTATAATGTGATAAATTTACTACCTGGAACTTGTCCTGATTTCTACGACTCTTTTTAGCTTTACAAAACATATCAGGAAATTTTCTCTTCTGATTGCCACTTCTGAGATAATGCTCACGAGAATATTAATTATCGCTAGTGGAAGCATTACTCTCTACTCCAGACACACTGGATGTTTCCGATGTCCCTCCTGATCTCTGCCCTGATCTTGATTTTTCCTGATGTTATTGCCACCTCTATATCCAATCAGTATGACAATGATCAACATCACGTTGGAATATTTTGAGCTTATTTTGACTTATATCTTCTTCCCACTTAATAATGTCCTTCTCGAGTCCTTTGGACCGACCCGAAACGCACATTGGGGCTAGTGGTGTGTCTTTCCTACATCCTACAACAGGTAAGAGTCTGTAGTCATGGGATGGTGTGAGCTCCAGGAAGGTCTTGTAAGGCTAATTGCGTTAAGTACATTCCGTTAAACGGATCCGTTAAACGCATGTTCAGAAAAGAGCCAAATTTGTCGAAAATTCGGCTTCACGTTAACGCTTGTGTTAATGCATGTGATTGCGTTTATGTCATTTGGATGTCCGTTCGCGAAGTATCCGTTTGTCTGCATTTGTCAGTGTCAATAAAGTTGTTCTCTTTTTTTCTCCTTTTGTCAGCGTCGGGTGTGGGTGCATACACATTCTCCATTTTGAAAGCATCGAGTTTTTGTCGGTTTTTGACAATTATGAGAGACAATTACCTTTCACAACTGGTTCAGGACCCAACAAGAAGGGGGGCACTGCTAGACCTAATATTAACCAACAGGCCAGACCGCATATCAAATATAAGGGTTGGGGGTCACTTGGGAAATAGCGATCACAAAATAATAAGTTTTCATGTATCCTTTAAAAAGATGTGTAGTAGAGGGGTTACAAGGACACTAAACTTCAGGAGGGCAAATTTCCAACGGATGAGAGAGGATCTTGGTGCAATTAACTGGGACGATATCCTGAGACACAAAAATACACAAAGAAAATGGGAGACGTTTATTAGCATCCTGGATAGGACCTGTGCACAGTATATACCGTATGGGAATAAACATACTAGAAATAGGAGGAAACCAATATGGCTAAATAGAGCTGTAAGGGGCGCAATAAGTGACAAAAAGAAAGCATTTAGAGAATTAAAGGAAGTAGGTAGTGAGGAGGCATTAAATAAATACAGAAAATTAAATAAATTCTGTAAAAAGCAAATCAAGGCAGCAAAGATTGAGACAGAGAGACTCATTGCCAGAGAGAGTAAAAATAATCCTAAAATATTCTTTAACTACATAAATAGTAAGAAACTAAAAATGATAGTGTTGGCCCCCTTAAAAATAGTCTGGGTGAGATGGTGGATGAGGATGAGGAAAAAGCCAATATGCTAAATGACTTTTTTTCATCAGTATTTACACAAGAAAATCCCATGGCAGACAAAATGTCTAGTGATAAAAATTCCCAATTAAATGTCACCTGCTTAACCCAGCAGGAAGTGCGGCGGCGTCTAAAAATCACTAAAATTGACAAATCTCCGGGCCCGGATGGGATACACCCTCGAGTACTGCAGGAATTAAGTACAGTCATTGATAGACCATTATTTTTAATCTTTAAAGACTCCATAATAACAGGGTCTGTGCCACAGGACTGGCGTATAGCAAATGTGGCGCCAATATTCAAAAAGGGAACAAAAACTGAACTCGGAAATTATAGGCCAGTAAGCTTAACCTCTACTGTGGGTAAAATCCTGGAGGGCATTCTAAGGGACGCTATACTGGAGTATCTGAAGAGGAATAACCTCATGACCCAGTATCAGCACGGGTTTACTAGGGACCGTTCATGTCAGACTAATTTGATCAGTTTCTATGAAGAGGTAAGTTCCGGATTGGACCAAGGGAACCCAGTGGATGTAGTGTATATGGACTTTTCAAAAGCTTTTGATACGGTGCCACACAAAAGGTTGATACATAAAATGAGAATAATGGGGATAGGGGAAAATATGTGCAAGTGGGTTGAGAGCTGGCTCAGGGATAGGAAACAAAGGGTGGTTATTAATGCAGCACACTCGGACTGGGTAGCGGTTAGCAGTGGGGTACCACAGGGGTCAGTATTGGGCCCTCTTCTTTTTAACATATTTATTAATGACCTTGTAGGGGGCATTCAAAGTAGAATTTCAATATTTGCAGATGACACTAAACTCTGCAGGGTAATCAATACAGAGGAGGACAATTTTATATTACTGGATGATTTATGTAAACTAGAAGCTTGGGCTGATAAATGGCAAATGAGCTTTAATGGGGATAAATGTAAGGTCATGCACTTGGGTAGAAGTAATAAGATGTATAATTATGTGCTTAATTCTAAAACTCTGGGCAAAACCGTCAATGAAAAAGACCTGGGTGTATGGGTGGATGACAAACTTATATTCAGTGGCCAGTGTCAGGCAGCTGCTACAAAGGCAAATAAAATAATGGGATGCATTAAAAGAGGCATAGATGCTCATGAGGAGAATATAATTTTACCTCTATACAAGTCACTAGTTCGACCACACTTAGAATACTGTGTACAGTTCTGGTCTCCGGTGTATAAGAAAGACATAGCTGAACTGGAGCGGGTGCAGAGAAGAGCGACCAAGGTTATTAGAGGACTGGGGGGTCTGCAATACCAAGATAGGTTATTACACTTGGGGCTATTTAGTTTGGAAAAACGAAGACTAAGGGGTGATCTTATTTTAATGTATAAATATATGAGGGGACAGTACAAAGACCTTTCTGATGATCTTTTTAATCATAGACCTGAAACAGGGACAAGGGGGCATCCTCTGCGGTTGGAGGAAAAAAGGTTTAAGCATAATAACAGACGCGGATTCCTTACTGTAAGAGCAGTGAGACTATGGAACTCTCTGCCGTATGATGTTGTAATGAGTGATTCATTACTTAAATTTAAGAGGGGACTGGATACCTTTCTGGAAAAGTATAATGTTACAGGGTATATACACTAGATTCCTTGATAGGGCGTTGATCCAGGGAACTAGTCTGATTGCCGTATGTGGAGTCGGGAAGGAATTTTTTTCCCCAATGTGGAGCTTACTCTTTGCCACATGGTTTTTTTTGCCTTCCTCTGGATCAACATGTTAGGGCATGTTAGGTTAGGCTATGGGTTGAACTAGATGGACATATAGTCTTCCTTCAACCTTAATAACTATGTAACTATGTAACTATGTAACTTCTGCTAGCAAGATGTTTGTGTCTGAGCTCGTTAGATTTTGCTTGATGCAGTTGCGACGTCGGCAGAGAAAGCGTAGTTCTCAAAGATATTGGATCCATGAAATGAATTTCTTACGGAATACATATGGTGCCTTTCACACCCTGTATGTTCAGCTTCGGGATCATCCCTTAAAATTCCAACGTTATCTACGGATGTCCATTGAGACCTTTGATGTTCTGCTCTCGCATGTGAAGGATGAGATACCATGAAAGCATCCGTGCGGAGCAACGTTTAGTGGTGACTGTGAGGTAATTATAATTTTTTTTATCATTCTATTGACAAAGACAAGATCTAATGTATCGTGGGGCATAATTATGTAAATTTAGGCAATGGTATATTCCATTGTAACTAGCCTTTTTCTTAGTTGTCCTTTAAAATCCTAACCAATTTTTTTTTTTTTCCTTTTTGATTGCCGACAGATAATAATCTTTATTTTTTAATAATCTTTATTTTTATATAGCGCTAACATATTCCGCAGCGCTTTACAGTTTGCACACATTATCATCACTGTCCCCGATTGGGCTCACAAGCTAGAATTCCTATCAGTATGTCTTTGGAATGTGGGAGGAAACCGGAGTGCCCGGAGGAAACCCACGCAAACACGGAGAGAACATACAAACTCTTTGCAGATGTTGTCCTGGGTGGGATTAGAACCCAGGACCCCAGCGCTGCAAGGCTGTAGTGCTAACCACTGCGCCACCGTGCCGACAGATATCTGGCTACCGGAGAATCTTTTGCGTCACTGCATTATCAATTTAGACTTGGGAAGTCAACCATTTGCCAACTGGTTCGGGAAACTTGTGATGCCATTTGGAACAACTTGCAACCACTTGTGCTACCAACACCGACATCAGAAATGTGGCTAGTGATTTCCCAACATTTCGAGGATGTGGCTAATTTCCCCAATTGTATTGGTGCCGTGGACAGCAAGCACATTCGAATTCAGAAACCAGCGCATAGTGGGTCACTATACTACAAGTATAAAAAATACTTTTCCATTGTATTGATGGCTATTGCGGATGCAAGATACCGTTTTGTTGCTGTGGATATTGGTGCGTATGGCCGGACTAACGATTCTAGAGTCTTCAGAGACTCCAACATGGGGAGATGTTTGTACAGCAACAACTTTAACATACCCTCATCACGACCTCTTCCGGGGACCGAAGGCCCAAGTTTGCCCTATGTTTTAGTTGGGGATGAGGCGTTCCAACTCGGACAAAATCTCCTCAAGCCATACTCAAGCCGTAGTCTAAACTACACCAGGCGCATTTTTAATTATCGCTTGAGCCGGGCAAGACGTTATGTGGAGTGTGCCTTTGGTATTTTGACCTTAAAATGGCGAATCTTACTAACTTGCATGCAACTGCAACCTGAAAATGTGGACCGTGTAGTGAAGGCATGCATCTGTCTGCACAATTTTGTTTCCAGACATGAACCCCAGGTGGTTGACCCCGATGACTGTGATTCGAACCTCATCAGCATAGATTCGACTGCTGTTCGGTCTACAGCTGAAATTATGAGTATTCGTGATCAATTTGCTAATTACTTCTCACATGAAGGCCATGTTCCATGGCAAGACATACACGTGTGAAAATTGTTGAAGTCTGAAGTTGTAGCCTGATGTTTTGGTGAAATGTGTGGGGCTTTTTTTGTTTGTTTTAGTTCCCATAACCTTATGTCGTGTAAAAAGTTACATTCATGTTATGTTGTGTTAAAAGTTAAAGTCACACAAGAATATTAAATTTTAAACAGTTTACTATAAATGTTTAGGAATTTTTCCGAACAAAGAGTTGCTAGACATGTTTAACATATGGTATCCCATAGGGATAAAAATAAACATAAACACGAAATTGGGTGCAAAAAAAATTAAACAACAAAACTTTAAACGCTGTAATTGCACCTGGTTGGGTACAGTGAACAGGACTATAGACTGTGGTATTGCGCTGGCGTATTGTCTGCCCAACTGTATGATGGACTGCTACATTGCCTCTGATGTTCCATGCTCGGTTCACCCCGGCCTCTGTATTGAGGGTTGTAGGCCGGCATGTCCATGCTTCTTGTTCTCGAGGAAGTGGGTTCCTGTGGGCCCAAAAATTCCTCCACAAGGTCATTCAGTCTTTGCCTAAACATTATGTTTCTGTGTGCCGGGATATTTTGCACAACTGGCACATAGGACAAAAGCAGGAGCTTCCACTCATTGGCTGCATATACAGACTCACGGGATTGCAACTCTGTGATTTCCCGCCTCAGGTCTCTGTGTTCACTGCGACACATGTCCTCTACCCGTTGGAGTCCATCGACAATAATGGCATCAGCTTCATCTTTTTGTGATGCTCGCTTGCGTCCACGCTGTGCTTGCAACCGGGCACTCACACCAGAAGCCACAGTACTTCTCTCCACAGATTGTGGCTCGCTGATGCCAGACACATCTTTAGCGCCCGTCTGCTGGCTTGGTTCCAGTGGAGATGGCTCCAGTTCCTCCGGCTCTTTAGGCGCTGCGGTACTGCATATCGTTCTGTAACCGAAAAAATAAAATTAATTATTTTTATTTAAACTATTTTGTCTCGCACATATACATATTTTTACTTAAGAGCGCTGAGACATTGTTTTTTGCAGAAAGAGCAGTTGCTCGCAATGCACATACGGGGTGACCCGTTTGCCACCAGATCCGCTGGGAGTGTTTTCACTGTTGCAGAAGTCACGGACAAAGCGATCCCTTATCGATCTCCAACGGGTATGGACAGCATCGGCTTTAAATTAAAAAAAAAAAAAGAAAAAGATATATAAAAAGTAGATAGATAGTTGATAGATATATATAGATACTTGATAGAAAGTGGATAGTTAGTTGTTAGATAGTTGATATATAGATAGTAGATAGATAGTTGATACACAGATAGTTGATATATAGTGGATAGATAGTAGTTATTAGATAGTTGATAGACAAATAGTTGAGAAATAGTGTATAGATAGATAGTTGATAGATAGTTGAGAGATAGATAGTAGACAACAAGTGGATAGATAGATAGATTTTAGATAGATAGTAGACTGATAGATATGAGAGAAAAAGTATAATTTTTTGTTGATAGTTTTTTAATATATTTTGTATTTTTTAAATAAAATAAAAAATCAGTTTGACTGTTTGCATTCTTTACATTTTGCAATTTAACGTCACCAATATTTACCAATTATTTTCTTAGAGGTTGCCGACTTCTCCATGTATCGGGGATCAAAGTGGCATATAATTTTATCCCACAACTTCCGGTTCTTCACGATGTCATGGTGGGAGCTGTCGCTTTGGTCCCATATGGATAGAAAGTGGATAGATATATTGTAGATAAATATAGAATAGATAGATAGTAGAAAGATAGTGGATGGATAGTAGATAAATAGTCGCAATTTTATTTATTTTTTTCTGTCGATTTTCTTTTCTTTAGTTTCTTTGTGTCGAAAAGGAAAAGTACTAGTTTGATATTTACCACTGGCAGTTGTGGCGACGACAGACGGCGAGGGTGCTTCTTTTTCCTCTGTACTCCTTGTGCAACAACCTATGGTGTATTTTAAAGAAAAAATTTTTACAATTCTTGTATCAATAAATTTATGCTTGCAAAACAAAAAATGTGTGCCATGTACCTTTGAGGATTTTGCCTGTTTCTTTGGGGGGGGGGGCCTAGCAGGTTCAGGCTCCGAAGACTCCTATTTGCAATAAAAACATGATTATACACGTGCTTATCTCAATACACTGGAGTTTCACACAACATTATTGTGGTTTTTTAAAGTGCAAGCCTACCGATTGAGATGAAAAAAATGCAGACACGCTGCTGCTGCTTACATCAGTATCCGACATCTGCGTGCAAACAAAGCAATACATTTTTAGTACACAAACATCCGACGGACAATACAGACTCCCATGATGTATACAGAGATATATAATATATAGAATTGTACTTACATTTCCTGTGATCTCTTGCAAAACACTGTCACACTCTCAAAATGTGCTGCAGGCGTCTGGAAAATGTGTTGTAGGGTCACTCCTCCTAAATGGCTGAAATCATATTTCCTGTCACATGACCACATGGACCACCCTCAAGCGCTATTCAAACGTATGGTTCTATTTGGAAATGTTTCATGATTTGCATCTGACTGCGTTTGCAATAGCCTTCTATGGCAGAATTAACGCTTCCGTTAATCTTGCGTTAGCTTGGCCAGACCCGAAAACGCTGCAAGCCGCGTTCCAAGGTCAGTCATAAAAAAAGTTATGTGACAAACGCAAGCCAATTTTGGCATGCGTCACGATGCGTCAGACAATGCAAGTCTATGGGTGCGTTACGATGTCCGTTATATTGCGTTTTCACTACTTAAAAATGTGTCCGTTAGATGGACTCACCTAGCGCAACGTGCTAGCCTAACTCCAAGCACAGATCTATAATGGAGTCCAGGTACATCTCCCTCCTCACACTCGTAGGTTTACATTTGCACTGTGCGCCTTATTACAGTGAGTAGTTAAATAAGCTATTGATGTAGTATTGATGTTTTCGCCATTCTCTACCTGATCTTGTCTCTGAAAACTTATGAAAGTGATCTATAATGTATTACATGTATTGATATATGTCTTTATTGATATATTGTCTTTTTTGAGCTATTGAATACATTTTTACATTTTTAGATATTATACCCTGGACACATTGCTCTGTCTGGTATTTCATGTGTTCTTTTATTTGTAGGCCTCATTCCAATTACAGTAAACAGTAGAATCTAACGCTGGGAAAGTCACTCTGTCCCACCACTTTATACAGTGGGGCAAAAAAGTATTTAGTCAGTCAGCAATAGTGCAAGTTCCACCACTTAAAAAGATGAGAGGCGTCTGTAATTTACATCATAGGTAGACCTCAACTATGGGAGACAAACTGAGAAAAAAAAATCCAGAAAATCACATTGTCTGTATTTTTAACATTTTATTTGCATATTATGGTGGAAAATAAGTATTTGGTCAGAAACAAACAATCAAGATTTCTGGCTCTCACAGACCTGTAACTTCTTCTTTAAGAGTCTCCTCTTTCCTCCACTCAATACCTGTAGTAATGGCACCTGTTTAAACTTGTTATCAGTATAAAAAGACACCTGTGCACACCCTCAAACAGTCTGACTCCAAACTCCACTATGGTGAAGACCAAAGAGCTGTCAAAGGACACCAGAAACAAAATTGTAGCCCTGCACCAGGCTGGGAAGACTGAATCTGCAATAGCCAACCAGCTTGGAGTGAAGAAATCAACAGTGGGAGCAATAATTAGAAAATGGAAGACATACAAGACCACTGATAATCTCCCTCGATCTGGGGCTCCATGCAAAATCCCACCCCGTGGGGTCAGAATGATCACAAGATCGGTGAGCAAAAATCCCAGACCCAAGCGGGGGGACCTAGTGAATGAACTGCAGAGAGCTGGGACCAATGTAACAAGGCCTACCATAAGTAACACACTACACTACGCCACCATGGACTCAGATCCTGCAGTGCCAGACGTGTCCCACTGCTTAAGCCAGTACATGTCCGGGCCCGTCTGAAGTTTGCTAGAGAGCATTTGGATGATCCAGAGGAGTTTTGGGAGAATGTCCTATGGTCTGATGAAACCAAACTGGAACTGTTTGGTAGAAACACAACTTGTCGTGTTTGGAGGAAAAAGAATACTGAGTTGCATCCATCAAACACCATACCTACTGTAAAGCATGGTGGTGGAAACATCATGCTTTGGGGCTGTTTCTCTGCAAAGGGGCCAGGACGACTGATCCGGGTACATGAAAGAATGAATGGGGCCATGTATTGTGAGATTTTGAGTGCAAACCTCCTTCCATCAGCAAGGGCATTGAAGATGAAACGTGGCTGGGTCTTTCAACATGACAATGATCCAAAGCACACCGCCAGTGCAACGAAGGAGTAGCTTCGTAAGAAGCATTTCAAGGTCCTGGAGTGGCCTAGCCAGTCTCCAGATCTCAACCCTATAGAAAACCTTTGGAGGGAGTTGAAAGTCCGTGTTGCCAAGCGAAAAGCCAAAAACATCACTGCTCTAGAGGAGATCTGCATGGAGGAATGGGCCAACATACCAACAACAGTGTGTGGCAACCTTGTGAAGACTTACAGAAAACGTTTGACCTCTGTCATTGCCAACAAAGGATATATTACAAAGTATTGAGATGAAATTTTGTTTCTGACCAAATACTTATTTTCCACCATAATATGTAAATAAAATGTTAAAAAACAGACAATGTGATTTTCTGGATTTTTTTTTCTCAGTTTGTCTCCCATAGTTGAGGTCTACCTATGATGTAAATTACAGACGCCTCTCATCTTTTTAAGTGGTGGAACTTGCACTATTGCTGACTGACTAAATACTTTTTTGCCCCACTGTATACTGCGCAAGCGCAAGCACCTGTGCAGACACTCCCTGCATTACATTATAGCCATCTTAAAGAAAAACTGGCGTTGGAAAGCGACGACAGCGCTGGTACCGATGTTGGCATCACGATCTCACCTACTGATGAAGTCCACCACCACAGTGTCCCCATGCCCCCTGATTCCGCCGAATGTCCCACTGCTCCCAGAATCGACGCTTTCCGGCACCATTTTCTTGAAGAGATACTACGGCAATAGGCGCCTGCGCAGTCCGCGCTTTCCTGCACCATTTTCTTGAAGAGACACTGCAGCACTCGGCGCCCATCGACGATAGGTAAGTATGTCTTTTTTTTTATCGTAGCAGCATACGGCGCATATAACACTGTGGAGCATCTTATGGGGACCATCAACTTTTATGGAGCAGCATACGGGGCATATACTATGCAGCATCTTATGGGGGCCATCAACCTTTATGGAGCAGCATACAGGGCATATACTATAGCGCATCTTATGGGGGCCATCAACCTTTATAGAGCAGCATACAGGGCATAAGGATGGAAACAGCACATTACAGAATAGGGGAGCAGGATGGGAGCACATGACAGAAAGGGAGAGCAGGATGGGAGGAGCACATAACAGATTGGGGGCACAGGATGGGAGGAGCACATGACAGAACGGGGCGCAGGATGGGAGCACATGACAGAACGGGGGCGCAGGATGGGTGGAGCACATGACAGAACGGGGGCGCAGGATGGGAGGAGCACATGACAGAACAGGGCACAGGATGGGAGAACATGACAGAATGGGGGCGCAGGATGGGAGCAGCACATGACAGAACGGGGCGCAGGATGGCCGCAGCACATGACAGGATGGGGGCGCAAGATGGGAACAGCACATGACAGGATGGGGGCGCCGGATAGGAGCAGCACATGACACAATAGGGGCTCAAGATGGAAGCAGCACATGACAGGATGGGGGTGCAGGATGGGAGCAGCACATGACAGGATGGGGGCGCAGGATGGGAGCAGCACATGACAGAATGACAACATGCAGACGCACAAAGCAGGATAAGAGCACAGCATAGGGGCTGACATGACAAGAAATGGGCGCAGGATAATAGCAGCATATGACAGGATGGAGGTGCAAAATGGTAGCAGCACATAAAGTTAGGACACAGGATGGAAGCAGCTCATACTAGGATGTAGAACCTTTTACCAATACAAATGCATGCCACCCGGGCGTAGAACGTGTTCAATAGCTAGTGACAGTATGATGTTTTTTACCAAAAAACTCTATCTTGATCTCATCTGTCCACAAGACGCCTGCTTGCCCTCTAAAAATAGTGGGGGCTCTCTGCTGGCCCTCTATAAATTGTGAAAGCCACCTGTTGGCCCTCCAAGTTTCAAACTTTCGTATTAATACGAAAAAGAAAATTTGTCTACCTCAGATGGATAAATTATATTGCAGCAGCAATATACGGCTATGCAAAGCATTGCCGTCTGCTGACTCTCCAAAAATGCTTAGTGAGAGCTGGCTGCTGGCCCTTTAAAATTTGAGTGAGCACCGCCTGATGGCCCTCTGACAATAGTGAGGGCAACCTGCTGGCCCTCTAACAATAGTAAGGGCCACATGATGGCCCTCTAAAAATAGTGATGGCAACCTGATAGCCCTGAAAAAATGTTTTCTTGTGAATTTCAGAGTTCCTCCTTCATAAATTAAACAGGATATGTCTGATCATGTCTCTCACACCACATGGCCAGATAAGGTATTAAAATGATTAAATTTCCTGATGAATATTTTTTTCACCATTGAAAGCAATGCATACATGCAAAAACACAGCAAAGACATTGCGTGTGAACATAGCCCAAAGTGTAGAGGAACATTTTTTTCTCTTATTTGTTTTGCCTTTTATACAAATCATTATCATGGAAAGAATGTTTCTTAACATTTTTTCCCATAAAATCCACTTTATCTTCCGTTTTGTGTGTTTTATTGTCAGTCCATAAAAGTTGCGTGATACTCTGACCTCTCTGACTCTCCCAGCAGTGACCTGGGATTCAGAGATGCTTCAAGGAGTCTTCCCCATGCTGTTCCCATGCCATGTAAGCGCTGTTTCTATCGATTTTATCTTTCATCGGATCTCCGGACCTCTGTGGGTTGGAGCACCAGAAAAATGCTCAAGTTTCCAATTGCCTTCTATTATATTCGTTACTCGGGTCGAGCACCCGAGCATTAAGATTTGCTCAACGATTGGCATTTTAGTGCTCGCTCATCACTAATCCCTTCACTAATGAGAACATAATGGCATCGGCACTTGAGATCTGACCTTGAAACGGGCTTTGTCACATGCTACGCCGGCCAACCACATCCTTGCCAATACTTGTCATTGCTGTGATGGCTCTGGGAGTTACCACAGTCTAAAAAGCATTTTAGGCAGGGGAACCCAAACAGGAAACCGGACATACAGCAAAAAGTCTGTGTTCGAGGTTCGTCATGAACACTAGATCCGATAAGGACCCCGAGCTTTCCCATTCGGGTTCGCTCAACCTTATCCAAGAGGTAACACTGATTGCACTTTATTCAACAAAGAAATGAAACATTTTAACCAAAAAAGTTTTTTCTTTAATCAAACTGGCTTTGCATTGCAAAGGATGATATTCATGTTAAAAATTTGCAGCATAAATTGATATTAGAGATCATCAAATTTCCCGTGGGATTTTTTTCCTCTGCATATAGATGACTTTTGGTCAAATCTCATCCACTTTGCTGCTACTATGGTACGTTTCAGATTTTCCAACCAGAAAATCTGGACAGAGAATCCATGTAACCTATGTGCCATGCCATAAAAGAAATTTTAGTATAAGAAATAAATCCTGGTTTACTATATGATCAGTCTTACCATATGGTAAATGAAAATTTCTTAAAATAAATGAGGTTTCTTATAGGTAACACCTAGCTAAAGCTTTTTTTTAATTACAAACGGCAGACAATGAATGCAAATGTTCTGCCACCTTCTGGAAGATGAGAAGAAATTCACCCTAAATATCATGTTCCTTTTATACCTTGTATGTTTTTAGTATGTTTACTGAAAAAAAAGTTGACCTTTTCTACAGCATAAAATGGCAAATATGCATGTTTTTATTTGCAGGGGTGGGTTAAATGTCAGATTCTACAGTCATTAAAAGATAAAATATTTCTTATCCATCTCAAGTTGTGACATCATATACACTCCCTGACAGAAGTTATGTTGCTTATCCATGTTATGTAAATAAAAGCTTATAAACGCATGTTAAATTCATCCATTGGTTTTATAAATTATTCTTTTGACAGCTGAAACCCTCCGAAATGTGGTTTAGGTTACAAAAATAAATTGGCATCAATGCAGAAATATTGATCAGTTAATGGACACAGAATGGTCAGGTTTTTGCAAGACAAAAGTTTTGTCGCCCACAGAAAGTAATGTGATATTCAAACAAATAATCAACTTAAAATACAAATATATGTTGTATAACATTGGTGAATGAAGTTGTGGTGCTATTAGAGTCATATTTAATATTTTATGTGACTTCCATGAGCTTGAAGGACTGCATCCATGCGGTTCAACAATGATTCATACAATTCATTATTGAAGTCATCAGAGTTCATCTAGATTATTTGGTTTTGTCTTCCAAGCTTCCTCTTTCATCCTACGCCAAACATGCTCAATGATGTTCATGTCTGGTGACTGGGCTGGTCAGTCCTTGGGCACCTTGATCTTTTTTGCCTGGATGAACTTTGTTGTAGAGATGGATGCATGAGATGGAGCACCACCCTGCTGCAGAATTTGACCCCCTTTATGATTTGGAATATAAGAGGTGGCTAATACTTCTTAATATTTTTGGCTATTGATATTGCCTTCCACCTTGTAAACGTTTCACACACCCCCATACTGAATGTAACCCCAGACCATGATGTTTCCACCATCAAATTTAACTGTTTTCTGGGTGTATTTTGGATCCATACGGGCTCCAGTAGGTCTCCTGCAGTATTTGCGGCGGCTGTGGTGTAATTCTACTGAAGATTCATCAGAGAAATCCACCTTCTGCCACTTTTCCAGTGTCCGTCTGTTTAGCAGGCTGTGGGACTTTGCAAATGCCACACGGTTTTTTATTTGCCTTTTGTTTAGTGCTGGCTTCTGGGCACTGATTCGACCATAGATGCCATTTCGAGACAGAATCCTATAAACTGATCTAGTTGACACAGGGACTTGAGGTGACCAGCCCTGTTGGAGCTCTGCTCCAGTGGAAGAGGGTTTGCTTTGGATTTTCTAACCAACAAACGTTCCTCCTGAGCAGTTGTCTTGCGGGGTCTGCCAGAACTAGGCTTGTCAAACACATATCCAGTCTCTTCAAATCTTTTTTTAATTCTTTGTACTTGACGCTGATACACATTAAATGTGCCAGCCACTTGTGCAGTGGATCTGGTCTTCAGCCTCTTGATAATCCAGGCTTTGGTCGCAGGGTGGATTTTTGGCATGTTGTCAGAGCTCAAGTTGCAGTTCAGGTGAAGGTCTGGGGTGCTGGGTCTCTTTTTACACACACACACAAATTAACCGATCATTTACTGAGCACAGGTGAGGATGTTAACTAGGATTGGGTGCATTATATGACCAGGCAACAAAACTTTTGTCTTGCCAAAATCTGACCATTCTGTGTCCATTAACTGATCAATAATTCTGCATTGATGCCAATTTATTTTTTTAACCTAAACCACATTTCGGAGGGTTTCAGCTTTCAAAAGAATAATTTATACAACCAATGGATGAATTTAACATTAGGTTATAAGCTTTTATTTACATAACATGGATAAGCGACATAACTTCTGTCAAGGAGTGTATTACATCATATGTTGATATCACAATAAGGTCATTGAATTACATCATGTTAGCATCTATATACATGTCTATACTAGTGAGGTTAATAAGCAAAAACACACTTATGTCACCTCACTGCTCTATTCAGAGGATGTGACTCCATGTTGGATGTGCATGTCTTTAGGAGCAAGAAACTAATTATGATTAGTGAGTCTCATATCCTTGAATAAAATGTGTAAGACTCTGGTAAAACTTCCATAGTTGGCCATAAAAGAAGAAACTTTGCCCTCTAAACCACTGTCAGAGGCTTCTCACCCAGCAAAATAAGTTCTCCTGCTTTGCACTGATGAGTGGCAAACATCAGGAAACATGTCTGCAAATAGAGTTTCCGGTTTAGCTTCTTATCCTAAGTCATGGGTCAAGGCCCTATAACCCCTTTCATTTCATGTAAAAAAAGCAACAACAAAAAGAAACAAAATTGTGAATACTTCATAATTTGCTTAGTAAGAGCTCAAGAAGTGTAGCAGTGCCCTGTGTGTGGGCTAGACTATTTTTATTTTATTTTCTTGCCACCTATTAGCTGAGTAAAGCTATTTTCCTTGGACTGCCATTACTTTATAAGAGGTTCCATGGCATTCAGCCGACAAGTATTTCTGTAGTCCCGGAAACTATGAATTTTGAAGCTAATTTGACCCCAAAATTATCACAGTTGATAAAGTATAGTTCATATGCCCAGAAAAATCTGTAATTTTTCTTAAATTGCGATTGTGATTGCATTGTGCCGATGGTCTCCATGGTGACCCCAGGCCAAAAGATGGCAACATGATCACCCAGAGAAAGTGGCCTGTAAGCTAACGCTCACAGCAGGATATAACATGCTTCCTCCCTGCCTACAATGCACAGATATAATGTCATGCACCGCAAAAGCATTACAGAGTATTAGATCAGCAATCAGGGCAGGGAAAGTTGATGTCCCATCCTGGGACATTGTAAAAAAGTAATAAAAGCAAATTTATTAAAAATAGTAAAAATATAAAAATAAATAAATCACAAAATAAAGAAAAAAAGTATTAATCCAATAAATAAATACTCAGCAGAGCAGGAGCCTAAGTGTCATCAGCGCATCGGATGTGATTCTCTAGTGTGACGCCGGCCTTACATAGACATTTTCTCCCAATGTCCAACCGCCTAAGCAACATTTACAGTCTCCTGTTTTGGAATTAAAGGTGTAGAAATTCATAGCACCTCAGTATCACTAAATATTGCTAACATATACCATCGCTGCGTATAACGCATTATGGAGAGCATCAATCACAAAGAAGTGATCATTATGTTATAATCTTTACTGGTCAAATCCTTGTGTTGCGCTCAGATTACTGGCTTCACTTACTAAATTCTAAATACATTTCTCCTTTTCAGCTCCTCCAAGAAGATACAGTCCAGCGATTAGGAGTCCATGGTGACATCCGAGAACACCACTTCTTCCAGCGAACTGATTGGGTCTCTGTGGAAGCCCTTAGAATGGCCCCACCATACATCCCTGTAGTAAGTAATGGGCAGAATTGTCCATGGATCTGAATAAGATTCTCTCACATAATCTTCTATGCTTGTGGCTCAGAGATACATTATGTTTAATGTTAGGGTTGGAAGATAATTTGGATGGCGTTAATCTTTAAATTACTATTATAAAGGACTGAACACTTTTGCAGGTTTGATGCAAATATTTAGTTAGTTCTAAACTCCATAATGTGCAAGCCATTGAATAAGGCAGGGCATTGCATAGGCATCTGCAGCTTGAGCTAAAGAAGAGAACCCTTGACTTAAAAGATTGAAATGAGCCCTCCATAAGGATCAGTTCACAAAGTTTTGATAATATTTCATGCAGACCTGGAAGTGAATCTAAAGAGTAGTTTACATTTTTCAATAAAAAAAAACTTCTTCTTATAGTCTCCACTGTTGATTTTGGCCAGAAGTAAAATAAACCAAAAAATATGAACCAATTTTGTAAAAAAAAAACAGTACTGATGGAGCTAGCCCTGTCTGCTAACAGGTCAAAGTTGAGAGTTGAAGTGATAAGTACAGATTACACTGCATTTATTTAAAAACTTCTCATTCTAACCATACTTGAGCTCTCGCATGGTAATGTACACATAATTCTGCATCCTATGCTTGATGAGACAGATGTATGATTGACCACGGAGTTGATTAGTAGTACTTCATCTTATTGAAGTGACTAGACTTGTGGTGCTGTCTGTAAGATATTATTTTTGCATTTAAAAACTTTCCTTTGATATTACCGTATATACTCGAGTATAAGCCGAGATTTTCAGCCCAAATTTTTGGGCTGAAAGTGCCCCCCTCGGCTTATACTCGAGTCATGGTAGCGGTGGGGTCGGCGGGTGAGGGGCTGAGGGCGCTGGGGTATACTTACCTAGTCCCAGCGATCCTCGCGCTGTCCCTGCCGTCCCACGGGCTTCGGCGCTGCAGCTTCTTCCTCTCTTCAGCGGTCACGTGGGACCGCTCATTACAGAAATGAATAAGCGGCTCCACCTCCCATAGGGGCGGAGCCGCTTATTCATTTCTCTAATCAGCGGTGCCGGTGACCGCTGATAGAGAAAGAAGCTGCGGCACCGAAGACAGGAGGGGACAGCGCGAGGATCGCCAGGACTAGGTGAGTATGTTATATTCACCTGTCCACGTTCCAGCCGCCGGGCGCCGATCCATCTTCCCGGCCGGCGCCTCCATCTTCCCGGCGTCTCTGCTCTCTGACTGTTCAGGCAGAGGGCGCGATGACGCATACAGTGTGCGCGGCGCCCTCTGCCTGATCAGTCAGAGCAGAGACGCCGGGAAGATGGAGGCGCCGGAACGAGACGCCGGGAGCTGCAATCAAGGGAGGTGAGTATGTGTTTTTTTTTCTTTATTGCGGCAGCGGCGGCACAAATTTATGTGGAACATCTATGGGGCACAGTGAACGGTGCAGGGCACCGTATATGGAGCACATCTATGGGGCACAGTGAACGGTGCAGAGCACCGTATATGGCACAGCACAGCACAGCTATGGGGCACAGTGAACGGTGCAGAGCACCGTATATGGCACAGCACAGCTATGGGGCACAGTGAACGGTGCAGAGCACCGTATATGGCACAGCACAGCTATGGGGCACAGTGAACGGTGCAGAGCACCGTATATGGCACAGCACAGCTATGTATGGGGCACAGTGAACGGTGCAGAGCACCGTATATGGCACAGCACAGCTATGGGGCACAGTGAACGGTGCAGAGCACCGTATATGGCACAGCTATGGGGCACAGTGAACGGTGCAGAGCACCGTATATGGCACATCTATGGGGCACAATGAACGGTGCAGAGCACCGTATATGGCACAGCTAGGGGGCATAATGAACGGTGCAGAGCACTATATGGTTCACACCTATGGGGAAATATGAACGGTGCAGAGCACTATATGGTTCACACCTATGGGGAAATATGAACGGTGCAGAGCACTATATGGCACAGCTATGGGGAAATAATGATCTATTTTTATTTTTGAAATTCACCGGTAAATGCTGCATTTCCACCCTAGGCTTATACTCGAGTCAATAAGTTTTCCCAGTTTTTTGTGGCAAAATTAGGGGGGTCGGCTTATACTCGGGTCGGCTTATACTCGAGTATATACGGTAATCTTTTTTTTTTCCAAAACTTCAAGCCAAGCCTGTTTTGATTAGTCACCAGGTTCACCATTACTTTTTCTGCATGTTTTTCTGTAGCCAACTAAGCCTAATCCCAGGTTCCGTACTTTTAAGCTTAAGAAGATCCAAGCGGCAGAGGCTCCATTATCTATAACACCAGACTATCAGGCCATGTTCAGAGGGTTTTCATTTGTCAACTGGAAAACCCTCAACAAGATACCAGCTCAATAATATCAGAGCTAGCTGTGTGCCCTAGCTTCCAGAAGACCATGCAGAGAAAACCAGAAAATTGGATGTCCAACACCATCAGGGACTTCCATATGGATGAAGACCTCTATTACTCTGAAGACACCTGACTGGAATGAAAGACACAAGGAGGAGGATAAGTGAAGCCAGCAGATCTATCCAGCAGCTGGCGGTAAGTAAGCGCTATAACACCTGCGTGTTTTTTACGTACCAGTAAGTGGATTTTACCAAGCTTGTGATAGCACCAGCTTCTAGTACTGTCTTAGGCATAGGGAAAATACAAACGTCTGTGATGACTGGCTATGAAAGGGAGATGAGTTTTTTTAAAATCATTCTTTAATCTTAATATCTAAGCAGATGCCTATGATAGTTTTAAATTTACTGTAATTGAATTTCCTTATACTGCTGGACTGCTGGAATATATCCTGAGGTCTGATGAGACCAAGATAAACTTATTTGGTTTGGATGGTGTCAAGCATGTGTGGCAGTAACCAGGTGAGAAGTACAAGTGTTTCTTGCCTACAGTCAAGCAAGGTGGTGGGAGTGTCATGGTTTGGGGCTACATGAGTACTGCCGGCTCTGGGAGCTACAGTTCATCGAAGAAACTATGAATGCCAACACATCCTAAGACATACTGAAGCAGAGCATGATCCCCTCCCTTTGGAAACTGGGCCACACAGCAGTATTCTATCATGATAATGACCCCAAACACAGCTGCAAGACCACCACTGAATTTCTAAAGAAACTGAGGGTAAAAGTGTCAAACTGGCCAAGCATGTCTCTAGACCTAAACCCTATCTAACATCTGTAGAGCTTCCTCAAATGGAAGGTGGAGGAACACAAGGTCTCCAACATCCACCAGCTCCGTGATGTCGTCATGGAGGAGCGGAAGATGATTCCAGTGGCAACTTGTGAAGCTCTACTGAACTCCATTGCACAAGAGAGTTAAGGCAGTGCTTGAAAATAATGGTGGCCACACAAAATATTGACACTTTGGGCAAAACATGTCCATTTTCACTTAGGAGTGTACTCACTTTGGGTGCAAGTGGTTTAGACATTAATAGCTGTGTGTTGAGTTATTCAGAGGGCACGCCAAATCTACACTGTTATACAAGCTGTACAGTAACTACTTTACATTGTTTCAAAATGTCATAGTTTCAGTGTTGCTGCATGAAAAGATAAAATAAAATATTTACAAAATGTGAGGGGTGTACTCACTTTTGTGATATATTGTAGTCTAAGTGCTCAGGACAGAGATAGGCAGTTCCTGTAGGTACAATAGGACAAGACACAGTTAATGATCGGGAATAACCCAGATTGGGAGGGGCTTGGGCAAGTAGAAAATGGAACTGCTTCCTGGTTTAGTCTGATAGACAAAGCAATAGAGCGTTTGTTTAGAGACAAGGCTAAGTTCAAACGGCAGTGGAATGGGGGTGTCACGGGTTTTCCTGAGTTAAGGCTCTCAGCTGTGTACTGTTAGCCACTCCAATTCCCTATATAAACTTGGCTCTGGCTAGAACTGATTGTCAGAACTAGCTTATGCTACATGGCTGGATGTTGTTGGTGGTTGTTATTGGAGGAGGCGTTTGGTGGATTTATCCGTGACTATTGCTAGGTTTTGAGTGTGTGATAATTTCCTTTCTTCTCCTACTTTGGTTTAACCCCATCCTCCACTCCCCGATGTTTACCTCTGTTGCTTATGTGTGTATATTTGAAAGATTAGTATTATGTCTTGTTTACTAACAAAGTAATACAAACAGGGATAAAGGAAAATACCAATCATGCAAATATACTCACACAAACAGCAGAGGTATACACCGGAGAGTAGAGGATGGGGTAAAATTAAAGTAGGAGAAGGTTAGGTATTAGCACACACCCAAAGCCTAGCATCAGTCTCAGATAAATGCACCAAGGGCCTTCTCAAACAACAACCACCAACCACCATCTACTAACCATGCAGCATAAGTTAGCTCTGTCAATGAGTGCAAGCCAGGGCACAGATTATATAGGAGAAAGGTAGTGGCTAATAGTGAACAGCTGATAGCCTTAATGCAGTAAAGCTTCCAAGAGTAGATTAACCCCTGCGCTGCTAAAAGAAACCCAAACTGTTTAATATGAAGTGCTTCTAAACAGTGCTTGAGTAGCAGAAATCAGACGCTACGGTCTTCCGTCTTCTCTCTGCCGCTGTAAAACCCATGACAGTACCCCACTGTCATGGGGGTATTGGGTAAACTAAAGCTGATTACCCGAGCCCCTGCGATATCCCTCAGACTAGGGAAAACCCTGTCTGTCCCTCTCCCAGAATTTACACTGATGGTGTGCTTGTCTGGGCCGCCAGGCCTGACCCTGACTCCTGTTTCAGCCCTATGCTGAAACCTCCACCCACCACCCAGTGATAAGACCACACAGCAACCTACACAAAAAGTACAGACAGGGAAAACTAAAAACGCACCACGCCGCAGACACACAGGAAAACACTATAAGGTGCACAGGGCAAAAATAAACACAGATATAGGAAGGAGAAATATGACAAAGGATTATACACCACCAGATACGATACTTCAACTCCTAGACCACCACTCCAGACCGAGATCACCAGGCACAAGACACAAGCTATAATCGGCGACACCCAAAGTCCAGAATGACTATTTAAAGGCCACTGGCGTGACCCAACCTCCTACCAGATTACCAGCCAGATTAACCCTGGATAACCTGGATAAAATCTAGCCAGCGCCACAGAGCGTATAGTGGACAAATGTGGAATTACCGCTGTCTGTCGGATGCCCTAGTGTGAACAGCGTCCGACATGACACCCACCTTCTACGAGGGACCTCTAGAACCTCAGATCCATGTTTATCAGGGTGTGCCACGTGAAAAGACCATATCAACCTAGCAGCATGGACATCAGATGCTGGTACCCACATCCTCTCTTTAGGACCTTATCCCTTCCAATGTCCCAAATACTGAAACGACTGACGAGCTAAAAGAGAATCAACAATCTCAGCTATTTGAAATTCTAAATTTCCATCCACAATTACCGGAGATGGTGGTAGCGATGATGGTACAGAGGATGCAATGTATTTTTTGAGTAGAGATCGATGAAATACATTATGAATCCTGAAGGTGGGCAGCAAAGCAAGGCAGAATGCTACAGGATTAACGAAGGTAACAATCTTATAAAGATCGATGAACCTGGGACCCAGTTTCCAGTTTCCATTTTCCTCAACTTAATGTTCCTTGAGGACAACTACATCAAGTCACCAACACAGAGGTCCGGACCCACCAAATGTCTCCGATCAGCCACATCCATCTTCCTCAAATTATAAAGAACCCCTTGCCACACAGACGTAACTGATGATGAAAACCGTTCATCTTCAGGTATTACAGAAGAACAATTCAATTTCCTATTAAATGAGCTGAGGATGAAACCCCTATGCCTTGAAGAACAGGGACTTACCAGTAGACTCATGACAATGATTAATTGCCGCAATTTCAGCTAGAGGTAAGTAGGTAACCCAATCCTCCTGATTCACAGACACAAAACACATAAGATAAGTCTCAAGATTCTGGTTAACCCCATTCAGTTTGCCCATTAGACTGCGGGTGAAATGCTGAAAAGAACGACAGATGGATCTCCAAATGAGTGCAAAATGCCCTATTGAGAATCACCAATAGTTGGAGAGACCCAGACAGATGAGCATGAGAGGTTGCAGAATGCGCTCAGACACTGTAGGCGGCTACATACTCCCAAACATCCTGATTCCCACCCAACTTCATGGGCTCCTCAGATGACAAGGCCAGGTTTTCCTTGGCTCCGGACCTACCGCACATTGTGGTGTCTCTTTAGGTCTCTGGCAAAGACGGCAATCCACCCGGAGTGCCAGAGACATGGCCTGATGAACACAGCATCAAACCTGCAGCATTTACTAACTGTGGAAATATACCCTTAGAGCTTTAATGCAGTAAAACTTCCGAGCATTGAACTGAGCAGATAAACCTCTGCCCTGCTAAAAGAAACTTGCACCGTTTAATATGAAGGTGAAGTGCTTCTAAATAGAGCAGGAGTAGGAGAAATCAGGTGCTGCGGTCTCTGGCTCCTCTCCGTCAAGGTAAGCCAGTGACATGCAGAGCTCGGAATGCTGAGCTGTTGATAACCACATCAACACCACTCATTGGCAACTTTCTGTGTACAATGTGTAGTGAGTGACAGAAAGCTGCTAATCAATGGTCGGATCATGGTCGGACTAGGTAGCACGAGACATCTAGTCCTCTAGTGATCATTTCTTGCTGATAAAACACCGATTTTATTGAAACAGCAAAACACAGCCTGGTTAGCAAAAAAATCACTGGAATCAGGATCTCTTGACCCTATATCATGATGCTCTCAGATTACATATAAGAAACTTGCTGACAGATTCCCTTTAATTTATATACTCAATACTTTAATGTACAATATTCAAGATTGTTTAAATTACACTACAAAGTTCATAGTAAGCAGTAACAATGAAGAACTAATAAAACTCATAAATTCACAGCCCCGAACTTACTATCATGTACAAAGACCGATCTGACCATTAAGATTATAATAAAGAAAATTACATTGTTCCTACCCTGCATTCAGCCAGTAGATCTTCTAAATGTGGGTTCTCAGTGAGAAGATTTATAAATAAAATTACTTTTCTAAGAAAATAGGACAATTTGATAAAGTTTTGTGTTTTAGTCTCTATTCGGTAATAAATTTTCATTTAAACATTTGTAGCGGCATGGTTAACTGGTTTTCCAATTAGTTTGACAGATGAGGGGGAGTGTGACCCTTGTAATACTTCGACATTATTCCTTAACACACAATTCTAATATGTTTCCAGGCAACTGCAAACAAACTGCAATAGTGAAGAACACAATATGTTATTATAAAGGGCATCATGGCAATATATGACAGGTATGAGGGGTAGTGTCCATCTGTAGCAGATCAGATTGATCTGATAACAAAGGCTACATTCACATTTGCGTTGTGCGGCGCAGAGTTGGCGACCCAACGCACAACGCATGCAAAACGCATGCACAACGCAGCGTTTTGTGACCCATGCGCTCATTTTTTGCATGATTTTTGGCGCAGAAAAAACTGCATCATGCAGCGTCCTCTGCGCCCTCACAGTTGCGCCAAAATGACGCATGCGTCACAAAACGCAAGACAACGCATGTCCATGTGCCCCCCATGTTAAATATAGGGGCGCATGACGCATGCGTCGCCGCGGCTGCGCCCGACGCTGCGCCGCACAACGCTAATGTGAACGTAGCCAAAGTCACACAAATTATCTCCCAATTTCCAGCACCAATGCATGTTATTTATGGCAACTGGAAACTTTATGCCCACCCACACCAGCACGGGCATGCTGGCTTATCTTACTCATGTTTCATAAAAATCATAAAAAATAAACACTGACATAAAGAAATGTAACAAATTAATAAAAAAGTAACAAGCATAAACACATAAATTACTTTGCATTCCTAAATATATTGGGTAAATATTTACAACAGTTAAAATTGTGTGAAAGAACGTGTAATGTTATTAATGTAAGAGAGTGACTGCTGACCCATACAGCTACAAAAGCTTACAGAATGCACAAATTCAGAAAAGACAACATGTACAATGGAAATTAGAATGGATGGGTAAACATATTAGTGACATATGACCGGACAAATGCTCTGCGCTTCAGCGATGAAGCTTGAAAGACCAGAAAGTAGATGTAAGTGGAGCTAAGCCTTAGCCAAGTGCTACTGAAATTCACTGCAAGTTGATCATAGTCATGATTAATACTGTGAAGGACAAACCTCAGGAATATATTGAAGGGCATCATAAAGATGAAGATAGTTATTACATTTTGAGGAATAGACAGGGACACCGGGAGCAAATGCGATCATGATACATGAACTTAAAAATAAACCAATACAGCGTTGTACTTTCCAGCTGCCCATAATGTGAATAATCATAAACCGTTTATCAGGGGTGTACTGTCCATGGCAGCAGACCATAGGGAATTGGGGAGGATCCGGTGCCTGCATCTGTATTTTAGTGGTATACCTGCATTCTCAGAACACAGATTCCTTTAAATACAATGGTGGAGGAGAGAGTGGAGGACTCGCTCCTTTGCCATTCAACCTATGCATTTGAGACTCAGCACAGCAGGTGCAATGATATCACTAGATCGTGCCTGCTGTGCGGAGGCTCATTACCACTGTTGCATAAAGCAAAGCAGTGCATTGGGGTAATGTGGCTAGAGGATTTTTTTTTAATTATATTGTCAGCCAGTACTTGTGGCGGCTGTGGAGGCCTCATACTCAAACACAGTATAATGCCCCCACTAACCTTTATACACAGTATGCTACCCCATAACCCTACTATATGCAATATTATGATCCCGCAGACCTCCTATAAAGAGCTATTGTAACAGAACTAGGAAAAAAGTGGTTGATGGTGTGTACATTTTCTCTAGGTTCCTGTCTTAGACTTCTTTCACACGTCTTTATATTTCTGGTACTGGAAACACTAGTAACGGAGATATCAGTGCCCATGTGTTTCATATTTCTGATATATGTGTGGCAACTGTGTGACTCCCGTGTGCCGCATCAGTATCACACATACCGCTGCCTGAGAAAAGCTGGCACAGTTTGTGCTGTTCTCAGGTGCCAGGTGCTGAAGACAGCTTACATCATTGTCCCCTGCTATGCTTGCGATCAGCGCGAGCAGGGGAGAATGTTGACAGCTGTATTCAAGCGAAAAATTAAGAATAAAATTAAAAACAACAATATCCCTCACCTGTCCGAAGTTGAAAGAATCCATAGTGTCCCACGCCGTGAAGCATATGTGCGACATGTGCTTATCAACATGAGCGGTGGCTGGAGGTGACCGTTCAAGCTGAAGAGCTGCAGTGAGAGCAGGCCTAATGGTGAGCTGTGGTGACCTCAATTAGATTGCCGCTAGCACCATGAGAAAAAGTGTCACGGTGCAGTGGTAACCTCAATGAGGTCAGGGCTTTTCACTGACGCTGTGCTCTCAACAGCTCATTCTCCAGTGGTTTTCAACTTGGAGAGTTTAACCTTATGTGGGAAAGAAGGTCGGATAGGTGAGGGATATGTTTGTGTTTTTTTTACATGAGACCAGGGCTTCAATAGAAAGGGCGCTAAGTGAGTATAATTGTGTTTGATATTTTTATATAGAAAAGTAAAACTGTATGTCTTTTTATTTCAAAAACAATACTTTATTCTTGCTGTGTGTTTATTTACTGTACAATATGACTATGACTAGAGATGACTATAGGTGTCTTATAGACATCTCTCCATTACTAACCTGTGTGCTTGATGTCACCTGACAATACAAAGTTGACATCAATTCCACAAAGAAAGAGCCAGGCAAAGTGCCAGAATTGGCGTATCTGAAAGCTGCGCCTTTTCTGGGATGGTTGCAGGCTGCTACTGCTATCTTTATGCTGGGGAGGGAAATATCCATATCTATGGCCCTTATCAGCCTGGGACTAGCAGCCCCCAGTTGTCTGCTTTAGCTTGGTTAGTTATAAATAATGTTGGGGACTCCATGCCATTTTAAAAAATTATTTAATTAAATAACGAACTATGTTTTACCCCTCTATTCTGCATAACCTGCCTTGCTAAAGTGGACAGCTGAGGTCTGCAGCTCGCATCTTTCATTTTTGCCATACTGGCTATCAAAAATACAGGGGAACCCACAACATTTTTTTTTATTATTTATTTATAGTGCATGCACTGGCTGACGAATACTCCCATCAGCTGGCATCTGCTCTCACTGCTATCAGCGACAGCAAGTGTCAGCTGATGGGAGTAGTAATCTCATCAATCAGTTGACTTCTGTGACCAAAGGGAAATTTTGTCTTCAGACAGGTGGGGGATATTGTTGTTTTTTATTTTTGTTTGTTTACAGGGAACAAATGCTTCAGGAGATTAGGTGTTAAAGTGAATAGAATGTGATTTGTTATTTTATTCTTAATTTTACACTTGAATACAACTCTCAGCATTGTCCCTAAATCACGTTGAATGCAGGCATGGGACAATGATCACAGCTTTTTTCAGCACCTGGCACTGGGGATCAGTGGGAACAGTACCTCTGATTCCCAGGCGTTGATACATGTCACACTGATGACACACAGATGTCAACCATGTGCCATCAGTGTGTACGTGTGCGGGACGTTTTGCTGCACATGTTGCTGTTAACAACGAACATGTCTGTGTTTTTTGCCCACGGAGACATGATACATGGACACAGACTGACATGAGGTAGCAGTCAACTGGCCTAAGATTTATTTTGTATGCTTTGTTTTTGTTTTGCTGTTGTTCGAAACCAATAAAACTAGTCAAATGTATCAAACCTGCAAGGGGTGAACTGTGCCTTGGAATTCCTGAAGAGCCTGTTTAACCCAGGACATTGTAATCCCATAAACTAAATCCCTAATCCTGTAACACTACACATGTTTGATAGCCCAAACTATAAAATAATGTTATTTATTCCGCTCATTAAACACTGCTTTTACAGCTTGTTGATGATAAAATAAAATCAGTTGAGGCTCAATATAGCAAAACATAAAAAAACAAATGTTTTGAAAAAATTGGATTTTATTGTAAAAAAAATAATAAAATATAAATAACCTATACATATTTGGTATCTCTATGTCCATAATGACCCAAACTCTATAAAATAAGCATACAATTTATCCCCACCCACTGAACAGTATAAAAAAAAATGTTCTCAAATTGTCAGATATTTCCAAAACGGTACCAATAAAAACTATATCTCACAAGAGTAAGAACTCATACAGTTCCTTAAAAAGAAACTTAAAATGTTATTAATGATGTCTCATTAATAGTATTGACATATAGAATAAAGTTAATGTGTAATTTATTCCATAGAGAAAACATCAGAAAAAATAACCCTTAAAGGGCCTCTGTCACCCCCTCCAGCCGTTAGAAACTAAAAGAGCCACCTTGTGCAGCAGTAATGCTGCATTCTGACAAGGTGGCTCTTTTAGTTATTGGTGCAGTCAAAGCAGAAATAAAGCGTTTTATAATTTTGCAAAAATACCTGTCTCTAGTCCTGGAGGCAGGTCTAAACCCCCGTGCTGCACACGCCACACTTCAGTCACTCAAATCTTCTTCGGGCGCCGGGCGCCGCCCCCTCCGTTCTGTTTTCAATCAAATCCGGCGCCTGCGCTGTTTAGTACTGGCTGGGGCAGGCGCAGTGAGCTCTGGCTGTCTGACCTCACATGCAGTCTGCGCCTGTGCGGCCACCCAGCTTGTGAATCCCAGCCCGGCACTGTGCATAATGCATAACACACTGCGGTGCTGGGACTCACAAGCTGGGTGGCCGCACAGGCGCAGTTTGCGAGACTGCATGTGAGGTCAGACGGGCAGAGCTCACTGCGCCTGCCCCAGGCAGAACAAAACAGCGCAGGCGCCGGATTTGATTGGAAAACAGCACGGAGGGGGCGGCGCCCGGCGCCAAAGAAGCCTTGAGTGACGGCAGTATGGCGTTTGCAGCAGGGGGGGTTAAGACCTGCCTCCAGGGCTAAAGACAGGTATTTTTGCAAAATTATAAAATGCTTTATTTCTGCTTTAACTTCACCAATAACTAAAAGAGCCACCTTGTCAGAATGCTGGATTACTGCTGCACAAGGTGGCTCTTTTAGTTTCTAACGGCTGGAGGGGGTGACAGAGTCCCTTTAATTGGGTAAAAAATTGAAATTTTCACTTTTTGCCATCTGCCACATTTTAATCTCTTGAAGACCATTCGGGGTCAAAATAGTCGCTATACCTCTAAATACATTTAAACAATGCAACAAAGACATTTTTAGGCAAAATACTATACATTTTATTACACTTGTAGACATACAAAAAACACATGGATTAAAAAGGGATGAGCAACCAGTAGCAAAAATACTTATTATATAAATTGTATCTAGTATATACTGGGGTAGCTATAATAAGGGTATGCAGAAAGTGCTAATTAGAAAAAATCCAAATTGATAATAGCATAAAGAGAAAACACTGGGAAGTATATTATTAATATATACTAATAGTCACTATGGACATATAAAATACACTTACAGCCTATCTCAATGAACAGCACTTAAACAAATAGCAATATATAACAATGTTCATCTGCATCAATAGTGATATCCAAAAGTTCTATTTTACTCGTGTCATATGTGAAAGTCAATTTAATGTTACAAGGATTTGTATTTAATTGGTCAATGAATTGCTCTGGTTGAGTCACAGTACCATGCTATATTATGAATAAATTCTAGATGCACATGGTCTGCATCCTGCTTTCCCCCCCTCAGGCAATCAAACCTGCTCACAGAACACCAGGAATAAGTTTGCATATGAGGGCACACAAGCCACACCCATGGCAGTGCCATATTTCGGTAAATAAAAATTATCCCTAAAAACACAAAATTGTGCATAAAGACAAAGCGGTGCAACTCAAGAACCAAATCACAAACTTGACTGTCCCAGTTGTAAGTTGCAAATTTAACGACTATTATTTGAAATCCTTAGTTGAAGCATTACCCTAATTTGTTAAGGATACAGCTGACATGCTAAGGAGGGTCAGCGAGATCTTTTATGGAACTAGATATGCTGTTGCTGGTTACTGTCGACATTGAATCCTTCTGTAACTGCATAAAATCACAATGATGGTTTGAACGCTGTCTGCTTTTTTTGGGGACTTCCAACTGGGACAGCCAATTTTGTGATTTGAGTTGCTCCGGTTTGTCTTAACACAGATTTTTTTTGTTTTAAAGGATAGTTTTTAAAGGGAATTGTGATAAAGTCTGTCGTGATGCCACCTGTGGGGTTCTGTCAATAGGAGGACCGACGCTGCTTTAAAGGGGTCCTCGGAGGGATGTTGTTGCAGCAATGATGGTGACGCTTCCCACAGGTGAAGCGGTGTCCCCAGGGCTCCCAAGGTGTATGGCGATGATGGTGTATGCCGGTCAATGAGTAAAGGACACAGCGTTGCAGTCTTTACCTGGTCTACTGAAGATGTAACAGGCCTCAGTCCAGGGTACCGGCAACAGGTACATTAGGTGTCCAGGCAGCCCGGAAACAAGTGAAATCCCCTTGGCAAGTCAGGTTGGGAGCCTTCTATATTACGCTCGCTATAAGTCCCTTGCTACCTGAAGTGTCCTAACAGGGTCCTGGTTCTTTCCCCTTGTCCTGGGACAGGTACCTGTATGGTAGGCAGCTTGAGACATTCCTTCTGGGGTCTCTGCACGGTGACTCCAGGCTCCAGAATGCTGCTGTACCACAGGCTAAATTAGGGCAATATACATGTAGTTCTGTGCCCTCCGGTTCTGCTATGGGGCTTGCAGCTCCCCACAGCCTCGGGCTCCCGGTACCCGGTCTCTGCGTTCTGGCTCCTCAGAGGCCCACTCGTAGCCTCCTTGAGCCCTATGCTCTCCTCCTTCACTGTCTGCTCCAGACTGAACTGACTCCTCCTCCAAACCAGGATCTTTATTCAGGGAAGCTGCCCTAAAACCGGGTTTTGAGCTCCCCCTCCTGGCCTGGATTCAGAAGGTGTTGTGTGTGAGATTACCTGCCAAAGAGATCCCTCTTGTTTCCAGGCATAGCACTACCCTCCCCAAGAGGAAGGCAGCACTAATGTGGTACCCAAACTCCTGGCGTGCCACATTTAGATGGTGCTGTAAACTCATGGAAAACTGCTGCGTATCCGCAGCTAAATCCGCAGCATGTGCACATACCCTTAAAGGGACTGTCCAGTCTTTTAATTGAAGCCTGCAGTCACGCTATGTGACTGTATATTTCTAAATCCTTACAGCGCTTGCGCCGCTTGCTGGAGGGATTTTTCAGTATTACGGACGAGAGTGGGCAGTCACGTGATGCAATTTGCATACAAATGCTTAACCTTGCTCAATAGAAGTGAATTGAAGGCTCAGCACTAATAGTCTGAATGTGGCCGAATGTATGCAAATTGCGTACTTGCAGTCATGTGACTGCCATTTCTGCTAACAACACTGGAGAATCCAGTAGAAGGGAAGAGGGAATATACACATGGGAAGAGGGAATCAATATCACCATTACACACTGAACGGGAAACCACTGGGTAAATCTGACAGGGAGAAGGACTTGGGGATCCTAGTTAATGATAAACTTACCTGGAGCAGCCAGTGCCAGGCAGCAGCTGCCAAGGCAAACAGGATCATGGGGTGCATTAAAAGAGGTCTGGATACACATGATGAGAACATTATACTGCCTCTGTACAAATCCCTAGTTAGACCGCACATGGAGTACTGTGTCCAGTTTTGGGCACCGGTGCTCAGGAAGGATATAATGGAACTAGAGAGAGTACAAAGGAGGGCAACAAAATTAATAAAGGGGATGGGAGAACTACAATACCCAGATAGATTAGCGAAATTAGGATTATTTAGTCTAGAAAAAAGACGACTGAGGGGCGATCTAATAACCATGTATAAGTATATAAGGGGACAATACAAATATCTCGCTGAGGATCTGTTTATACCAAGGAAGGTGACGGGCACAAGGGGGCATTCTTTGCGTCTGGAGGAGAGAAGGTTTTTCCACCAACATAGAAGAGGATTCTTTACTGTTAGGGCAGTGAGAATCTGGAATTGCTTGCCTGAGGAGGTGGTGATGGCGAACTCAGTCGAGGGGTTCAAGAGAGGCCTGGATGTCTTCCTGGAGCAGAACAATATTGTATCATACAATTATTAGGTTCTGTAGAAGGACGTAGATCTGGGGATTTATTATGATGGAATATAGGCTGAACTGGATGGACAAATGTCTTTTTTCGGCCTTACTAACTATGTTACTATGTTACTATGTTACTATGATTCCGAGGTCTGCAGTCCCATAGAAAATGTGAAAAGACCGGACACCCCCTTTAAGAGCTGCCAGGCCACCAAGAACAGAGCTTCATCACCATTCCATACCCTACAGGAGCAATCAAGAGAATACTGTTGTCATTTACATTCTCTGCTTTATTAAAACTGAACAAGAAACTGAAAGAGAATTAAAATTATACATTTAAACATCAAACATGAGAAATCATTTGGTACAAATCCGAAAGAAAGATTAGAAGCATTGCAACTGCTGTTTTGTTTCGTAAAATACAGATGTGCTGCAAGGTAGGAACTATACAACCTCTTTGTGAATAAATGATTCCCTGGAAAAATGTAATAATACAGAAGATTATCTTATTCTGCTAAGATCTATTACATTTAATATTTCCTGTTTACAGACAGCAGAGCTGTATTACTTGGTGGTTTCTTACTAGACACTTTTTTTTAATGTTCTGATTATTACCGGTATATCTGAGAAAAAAAATGAATCACAGATGCTAAAGCCACAATTTTATATAAATTTAATGTATATTTTATGTTTTTTGAAAAACGATCTGTTGTTCTCTTTATTATCTCGCTCATTGTAAATATAGTAATGGCTCTCAGCAGCATTATACAATATACAGCATACAATATTGATATGAGACCAATACTGGGATTAGCAATAACTCTAAAATGTACAGTATTTTATTGTCAGATGAATTACAGTAATTCACTAGCGTAACATTAATGTTCTCAATCAAAGATACACATGAAGTAAACTGTATTTCACATAACACTAGGGTATAGCAGACTATTAAATGGGAAAGTCTCCATTTAAAGAAGTCGCTTGAATATACTGTAATAGCAGCTTATTAAAATATTAATAAATAACAAAAAACTGACTGGCCCTTCCAAATCAGACACTTGGTGTGTACAGGTGCGAACTAGGAGTAATATAACAAACAAATAAAGTTGCACTCTGTAGTGCTAAAGCATGTTATTAGTGCAAAAGACTGCAACTTTGTTTGTTTGCTATACATAGAGATGGCTGCTCCTACTTCACTCCTGTACACACCAATTTTCTGATTTGGAAGTGCCAGTCAGTCTTTTGTTATTTGTATATTGGCTCTCTGACCGAGCTCTCCGCCCTCCAGCCTGTGACGGTTTTAATAGCAGCAGGATCCTACCTACCCAGAAATTCAGGCCTAAGATAGGTATCCACACAGATAGGCTCCCAGCAAAACCAGAGACCACCTTACAGGCTGCTGCGCATGCATGAATTGGCCAAATTATGTGCTAAGCATCTCCATTTTTTCTTATTAGCTAGAGAAGCAATGATATTCATATTTCATATATTTCATATTTGCATGCTTTAGCACTACAGAGTGCAACTTTATGTGTTTGTTATTAAAATATTAAGTCCGCTTACCCATTATCCTAAAATTACTGCCATTTATCCATTGAGAGTTATCAAACAGTTAGCAAATTCTTAGTTATAAGTCCGCGCAGTACAATGAGGAGTACTCAGTACTATTAGTCAGCCTTTTGAATGTTTTTTTATATAGCTAATCAAAACTTTATAGCAAGAAGGGGCCCAGAAAGGAGGACATTATACCAAGAAGGGGCTAAGAATAGGGGACATTATAGCAGAAAGGGAACCAAGATGGAGAACATTATTACAAAATAGGGTGCATTATATCAGGAAGGGTCCTAGGATAGGGGACATTATTACTGGAAGGGGCCAAGGATGTGGGACATCATTACATGATGGGGGACACTATACCAAGAAGAAGCCCAAGATGGAGGACATTGTTACCTGATGTGGGATATTACACTAGTAAGGGTCCCAGGATGGTGACATTATACCAGGAAGGGTACCAGGATGGGAGACATAACAGGGTAGGGTCCATGTAGGGGTGCATTACTAAAAATCATCCTGTTTATCTACTGTGGGAATATAGCTCATCAGGGATCTCTGCTTTGGCCCAAGCAGGTGGCTATGGAGTCACAACGAACAATAGCAGGCTAGCGAGTTCCACACAGGTATGTGTCAGGTGTATTTATTGAACACATTTGCCGTACAATGTTATACGTGCCAAACATGAAATAAAATGTCTAAGGCCGTCTGGCCACTGACTAGCAACAAGATACTAACTGCAAAATAAACCTACACAACAAGAAAGAAGTTTGTGCAACCTTACTGTGTCAGCTCCCAGACCAGCAGATGAGAGACTGAGATCCCAGCAGTTCTTGATTATATCAGCTGAAGCAAAATCTGGATTGTATGTGTGGATCAGCTTTCAGGCTGATCACTAAAGAAACCAGGACCGGATTACAGAGAAATAAACAGCTTCACAATCAATACCATGATACATATGAAATGAAACGGGGAGAAACATATCTGTTTTCTAGTACTTCTCCCCTTGGCACCTCACATACCCCCTTCCTTTGTTCGAGCCTGTAGGGTCGGACACGATGAGTCACTAAGCAGTGTGTTCTGGATAACGCATCTGCATTCCCGTGCGCTGCGCCTGCCCTGTGCTCAACGGAAAAGTTAAAAGGTTGTAATGCCAAGAACCAGCGTGTCACCCTCGCATTGCCCTCTTTTGCGCGGGACATCCATGTTAGGGGTGAATGGTCCGTTACTAGCCTAAATTGGCGACCTAGTAAATAATAGCGTAAGGTGAATAGGGCCCATTTCACAGCCAGGGCTTCGCGCTCAACCACGCTATAATTCTTTTCTGCCCTGGTAAGCTTCCTACTCAGATAGCTTACTGGGTGTCCCTCGCCATTCACTTCCTGTGACAACACTGCACCGAGGCCGACACCAGAGGCGTCCGTTTGGACAATAAACTCCCGTTTAAAGTCAGGGGCAACCAACACTGGTTGGTCACAGAGGACCATTTTCAAATACTGAAAGGCCTTCTCTGCTTCTGTGTTCCACTTTATTGTGATAGATTTCGAGCCCTTGGTAAGCTCTGTGAGAGGGGCTGCGATGGTGGCAAAATTTTTAATGAAGCGCCTATAATAGCCAACGATCCCTAAAAAGGCTCCGACCTGTTTTTTGTTGACCGGTAGTTGCCAATTCTGAATAGCGTCCACTTTATTGGTCTGTGGCTTTACGACTCCTCGCCCTATGCTATATCCCAGATAGCGAGCCTCTTCCAATCCCAAGGTACATTTCTTAGGATTGGCAGTTAACCCAGCAGTTTTTATCAAGTCTAAGACGGCTTGTACTTTTGACAAATGTGTGTCCCAGTCATCACTAAAGACAATGATATCTGTTGTGAATTCTGTGGCTGAATTCACTCCTGTGGTCACAAGTGGTACTGCAGCTTCTGGGCTTCCTCCCTCAGGTGTTCTGGTGAGCTCGTTGGCTGCTTTGTTATTTAACTCCACCTGATTCTGTCTTCCTTGCTCCTTGTCAATGTTCCAGTGTTGGATCTGAGCTTTGGATCTTTCCTGTGGCCTGCTGCTCTGCTTAGATAAGTGCTTCTTTGCTTTTGTTGCTATTTTGTCTGTCCAGCTTGTCTATTCGTTTTGCTGGAAGCTCTGAGACGCAAAGGGTGTACCGCCGTGCCGTTAGTTCGGCACGGTGGGTCTTTTTGCCCCCTTTGCGTGGTTTTTTGCTTTAGGGTTTTTTGTAGACTGCAAAGTTCTCTTTGCTATCCTCGCTCTATCTAGAATATCGGGCCTCACTTTGCTGAATCTATTTCATCCCTACGTTTTGTCTTTTCCTCTTGCTAACAGTCATTATATGTGGGGGGCTGCCTTTTCCTTTGGGGTATTTCTCTGAGGCAAGCCAGGCTTGTATTTCTATCTTCAGGCTAGTCAGCTCCTCAGGCTGTGCCGAGTTGCATAGGTAGTGTCAGGCGCAATCCACAGCTGCCTTTAGTTGTGTTTAGGATAGGTTCAGGTATTGCGGTCTACAGAGATTCCACGTCTCAGAGCTCGTTCTATTGTTTTTGGGTTATTGTCAGATCACTGCATGTGCTCTGATTGCTGGCACACTGTGTCACTGGATTGCCTACATAACAGATATCGTCCAGGTATGCGGACGCATACTGGACGTGGGGTTTAAGGACAATATCTATTAGACGTTGGAAGGTGGCTGCAGCACCATGCAACCCAAATGGCATATCACGGTACTGGAACAGTCCCTGGGGCATTACAAAGGCCGTTTTCTCTTTGGCTGAATCCGTGAGGGGAATCTGCCAATAACCTTTTGTTAAGCCGATAGTAGATATGTACCTGGCCGAACCCAGTCTCTCTATAAGTTCATCAACTCTTGGCATCGGGTAGGCATCGAATTTCAATACCTCATTTAATTTCCGAAAATCATTACAAAACCTAATAGTCCCATCGGGTTTGGGGACTAGCACGATTGGGCTAGCCCAATCACTCCGGGACTCTTCAATGACTCCAAGTTCTAACATTTTCTCGACTTCCTGGGCAATGGCTTGTCTCCGAGCCTTCGGAATTCGATATGGTTTTAGTCGTACACGGACCTGTGGATCAGTAACAATGTCGTGTTTAATTAAGTGAGTACGACCAGGAAGCTCTGAAAAAACCTCTGCGTTTTTCTGTATAAATTCCTTAGTCTCTCGTTTTTGACTTTCGGATAGTGTCTCTGCAATACCCACCTCTGGCAATGCTACCTGGGGGTCATTTACCACAGATAGGGGTGCCCTACGAGGTCCATCATTAAGGGTGGCTTTTGTCATTAGACTCTCCCTATCCCGCTAGGCCTTAAGCAAGTTTATGTGGTAGATTTGTTCGGTTTTCCTCTTGTCTGGTTGATATATCTTATAATTCACTTCACCTAGTCTCTCCAACACCTCATATGGGCCCTGCCACTTCGCAAGAAATTTATTTTCTACAGTAGGTACTAATACTAACACCCTATCTCCGGGTTGAAAGACTCGTGTTTTAGCCGCTCGGTTATATACCGTGCTTTGGGCCTGTTGCGCACGTTCTAAACATTCCTTAACTATTGGCATGACCGCCTCAATTCTATCTTGCATAAGCATTACGTGTTCAATTACACTGTGATACGGAGTCACCTCTTGTTCCCAAGTCTCTTTAGCAATATCTAACAGGCCTCTAGGACATCGCCCGTAAACTAACTCAAAAGGCGAAAAGCCTGTGGAGGATTGGGGTACTTCCCGTATAGCGAACAGGAGATATGGTAGGAGAGCATCCCAATCCCTCCCGTCCTTATCTACCACCCTTTTCAACATTCCCTTCAGGGTTTTATTAAATCGCTCCACCAACCCGTCAGTCTGAGGGTGATATACTGAAGTACGCAAGTGGGAGATTTTTAGTAGCTTACACAAGTCCTTAAGTATTCGAGACATAAAGGGGGTCCCCTGATCCGTTAGTATTTCTTTCGGAATGCCGGTGCGAGAAAACATATTAACAAGCTCCTTTGAAATTGCTTTCGCATTGGCATTCCGCAGAGGCACTGCTTCAGGGTAACGAGTGGCATAATCTAGTACTACCAAAATGTACTGATGTCCCCTGGCAGATTTAACTAATGGACCCACTATATCCATTGCTATCCTCTCGAAGGGCACCTCTATTATTGGTAAGGGCACAAGGGGGCTTCTAAAATGTGACATAGGTGTGGTCAATTGACACGTAGGACAGGACTGACAATACCGGGTCATGTACCCCCCTAGACCCGGCCAAAAGAAACGCTGCAGAATACGGTGTTTTGTTTTTTCTCCGGCCAGGTGTCCCCCCAAGGGATGTTTATGTGCCAGTTCCAAAACTACCTGGCGAAAGGACTTGGGCACCACTAGTTGTTCTACCGCCACCCCCCGCACTTTGTGTATATGATACAGCATACCCTGTTGCACAGCTAGATGTGGGAACTCATTTTGAGCCCCTGGGTACAATGGTCTTCCCTCAGAGACCTTTACATTTTCCCATGCCCTTGCCAGAGTAGGGTCCTGGTGTTGAGCGGTCCCGAACTTACCACGGGCCACCTCAAGACCTGGCATTTCTATAGCCTCCTCTAGTTCACTTGTGTCGCCTGCATATACAGCCAGAGGTGAGTCTACAGATTCTGAAGTTACCTCTGAGATGGACTCCCCCCCCCTCTTGCTGCAATAGCTCAGGGGTTAGCCCCACGGCACCCTCCTCAACTAGAGTGCTCATGCCATTTTTAAGGTTCCACAAGTCCCAAAATAAGGGAAAGTCTCTCCCCAATATTACATCATGTCCCATAGACTTTAGGACTGCCGCTTGATGTCTTTTGGTTCCTACTGGCGTGGCCAGGGTGACCCAGGCAGTGGGGTAGTTTTTTTATATCGCCATGGATGCAACTAATGCCCAGGGTTGAGTTCGTTAGGGCTCTAGGGTCCACCAAACTGGCATGTACCAGAGTTACTTGACTGCCGGAATCCAAGACGGCATTCACACTATGGCCGTCGACCTCGAGGCAACACACGTGTCGTTCATTTCCTGTGAGGACCTCTGCAACACAGACCGACTTGTACATATAACGAAAGGCGTCTCATAGCGTTACAGTCCATTGGCTCTGTAGTCATTGGGCAGTTAGCTGCTACATGGCCAAGCCCGCGACATCGCCAACATTGTATAGGTCCTTGCTCCCTCGCCGGAGACGCCTGATAGGGTCTGCTGAATTGCTGTGAGACCGTACCGCCTCCATAGTTCTTTGTGGGTCTGCTACCCTTTATTGCAACGTTCTCTACTTTTTAAGATGAAGTAGGTTTCGCAGTATTTTCTGGCGATTTCTTGGGAGCCCAGCGAGGTGATAACGTCCCTTGGAGTAGGCTTTCGGAAGCATTGTAGCGTTCGACCATATTCACCAACTGGTCGGCTGTATATGGGTTACCTTGTCCAACCCACCTCTGTATCTTAGGGGGCAAGGACCGCAGGTACTTGTCTAGAACAACACGTTCCACCATCTCTGCAGATGTCAAAATCTCTGGTTGCAGCCATTTTTTTACTAGATGGATAAGATCATGCATTTGTGAACGGGCTGGCTGATCTTCCACAAAAGTCCATAAATGTACCCTCTGTGCTCGTACATATGTGTTTACTCCCAGCCTTGCCAGGATTTCGCTTTTTAATTTGGTATATTCCATAGCATCCACTCCACTTAAATCGTAATAGGCCTTTTGTGGATCTCCACTCAGAAATGGCGCAACCACTTCAGCCCACATGTCCACCGGTAAATGCTCACGTTCTGCAATACGTTCAAATACGGTGAGATACGCTTCTACATCATCGTCAGCAGTCATTTTAAGCAGGGTTTTTTGTACGGCTTTCCGTGCACCAGCAACACTTTGTGCATGATCCCTCTCATCTCGGGGCTGCCGAATCAAAGCCTGCTTTATTGCATTCAACTGCTCTTGCTGAATCTGGTTTTGCTGGTCCAGGGCTTGCTGGAAGTAAGTATTGGTCTGCTGTTGTTGCACATTTGCCTGCAATAACTGTTTCACTAGTTCCTCCATATTACTGGACTCTTGGCTCTTCAAAAGCACCGGAGCTTTCAGCCAGGACATACACAGAGCACTTTATCTGCAGTCACAGTCCAACAGCCACTATGCCCGCATTCTCAAAACCATTTGTGGAGATATAGCTCATCAGGATCTCTGCTTTGGCCCAAGCAGGTGGCTATGGAGTCACAACGATCAATAGCAGGCTAGCAAGTTCCACACAGGTATGTGTCTGGTGTATTTATTGTACACATTTGCCGTACAATGTTACACGTGCCAAACATGAAATAAAATGTCTAAGGCCGTCTGGCCACTAACTAACAACAAGATACTAACTGCAAAATAAACCTACACAACAAGAAAGAAGTTTGTGCAACCTTACTGTGTCAGCTTCCCAGACCAGCAGATGAGAGACTGAGATCCCAGCAGTTCCTTGATTATATCAGCTGAAGCAAAAGCTGGATCGTATGTGTGGAAGGGAAGCACCAGAGCTTTCAGGCTGATCACTACAGAAACCAGGACCGGATTACAGAGAAATAAACAGCTTCACAATTAATACCGTGATACATATGAAATGAAACGGGGAGAAACATATCTGTTTTCTAGTACTTCTCCCCTTGGCACCTCACACTACTTTGTGCAATTATTACCTTAAATCTGCCTGACATTCTGTATATCCTGCTGTCATGATCATCCTCACAGATCCATGTGCAGTTGGCAAATCTTGCCCACTGTGCCATCTTCTTTGATCCATCTTGTTCACCTAACCCCACCGCTCAGAGAATCCACTTTATACAGGTGATCCTGTCCTGTTTAAAGGGAATCTGTCAGCAGGTTTTTGCCATTTAATCTGAGAGCAGCATAATATTGGACACGAGTCCCTGATTCCAGGGATATGTCACTTATTAGGCTGTGTGTTGTATTTTCAATGTAATCAGCATTTTATCAGCAAGAGATTAAAGGTACCGTCACATTAAGCGACGCTGCAACGATATAGACAACGATGCCAATCGCTGCAGCGTCGCTGTTTAGTCGTTGTGTGATCGCTGGAGAGCTGTCACACAGACAGCTCTCCAGTGACCAACGATGCCGAAGTCCCCGGGTAACCAGGGTAAACATTGGGTTACTAAGCGCAGGGCCGCGCTTAGTAACCCGATGTTTACCCTGGTTACCATTGTAAATGTAAAAAAAAAAACACTCCATACTTACATTCCGGTGTCTGTCCCCCGGCGTCAGCTTCCCTGCACTGTGTAAGCGCCGGCCGTAAAGCAGAGCGATGACGTCAGAAACGCTGCTGGAGAGAAGAAATGAATGGCGGCTTCAGCACCACGCTGGGGGGAGAGCACTTACTGTAGCGCTGTCTCCTGCACAGCACACGGACTGCACACGGACAACATCCGTGTGCGGTACGTGTTTTACATGGACCCATTGACTTTAATGGGTCCGTGTAATACGTGCGCTCCCATGAACACTGACACGTCTCCGTGTTTTCCAAACGGACACACAGTCCGTGAAAACACGCTGACATGTGCAGAGACACATTGATTTTAATGTGTCTACGTGAGTCAGTGTCTCCGGTACGTGAGGAAACTGTCACCTCACGTACCGGAGCCACTGACGTGTGAAACCGGCCTAATGAAGGATTCAACTATTCCAAGGAGGATATTTTCTGCCATTACATGTGTAATGTGCCAGCACTCAATGCAGTGCCAGTGTGTGGGGCTTAAACTCATGTCCCCTTCAAGTAGAAAATGCTCTGCATAAATGTATTATTCTACATGACCTTATCAATTATATTTATCAAATAATAAACTATGTAGCATTGTTTATGAGACAAAACACATAATAATAATTTAATAAAAAGTAAATTTATGACATTCAATGTCAGTTTCATCAATGACATGAGTTCTTCCATTCCTCCATCCTCTCATTCCATTTTCTTAAGTTATACACTGCGTGCAGAATTATTAAGCACGTCAGTATTTTGAAAAAGAGAAAACACACTAGTTTGACAATAAATGGCTTCACCCAACCACTAACCATGAGTGGAGAAAAAGTTTTGGTGTTATCCTTCATATTCTCTCAAAAAAGGCCAAGAAAGCAAAAATTCTGTTGGGGTATGTAAACTTTTGGGAACAACTGTAGCGCCATTAATTCCACAGCGCTTTATATACATTATCATCACTGTCCCCCATTGGGGCTTACAATCTAAATTCCCTACCAGTATGTTTCTGGAGTGTGGGAGGAAACCAGAATACCTGGAGGAAACCCACGCAAACTCCTTGAAGAGAGCCCACACTCCTGTGAGGGTCTCAGAACTTAGACTCCCAGTAATATGCTAATACCTATCATTTATAAAAAAAATGTCCAAAGAATAGGAAATTATCAATTTATGACAGTAACAAATAAGTGAATTATTTTATGTTTTAGGACTTACACATAAAAACATAAAAATATTTAAGAAATATTTTCTGTGGCTTTTTTCTTATTTTTTATATTTTTATTCTTTTCATTTTTTTTAGATCCTTAAGTGGCATTTTTCATTACGATTTTTTTTAACTTTTTTTAAAAAGTAAAGCTATATTCCAGTACATTTGTCTGTGTACTGTCCAAATACCTGACCTGCTGTTGACAGGACAGAGAAGTAGTAAGCAAGATGTGTACAACAGGAAAATGTATCAGTCAGAAAAAGGAAGAAAGAAACATGCTACAGTATTGCTAAGTACTAAACTAAAGGTACTGTCACACTCAGCAACTTTACAACGAGAACAACAACGATCCGTGACTTTGCAGCGTCCTGGATAGTGATCTCGTTGTGTTTGACACGCAGCAGCGATCTGGGTCCCGCTGTGCCATCGCTGGTCGGAGCTAGAACTCCAGAACTTTATTTGGTCGGCGTGTATCGTCATGTTTGACATCAAAAGCAACGATGCCAGCAATGTTTTATATGGAGCTAACAACCAGCGAGAACGATAAGTGAGTCGCCGTTACGTCACTGGATCGCTCCTGCATCATTCTGGAGTTGCTGTGTTTGACGTCTCTACAGCGACCTAAACAGCGACGCTCCAGCGATCGGCTCGTTGTGTATATCGCTGCAGCGTCGCTGAGTGTGACGGTACCTTAAGCCTTTCCTTAACAGTAGATTTGTCTCCAGATTTCATAAAACATTGCGTAATAGCTCTCTAAAGGTACCGTCACACTTAGCGACGCTGCAGCGATACCGACAACGATCCGGATCGCTGCAGCGTCGCTGTTTGGTCGCTGGAGAGCTGTCACACAGACAGCTCTCCAGCGACCAACGATGCTGGTAACCAGGGTAAACATCGGGTAACTAAGCGCAGGGCCGCGCTTAGTAACCCGATGTTTACCCTGGTTACCATCCTAAAAGTAAAAAAAAACAAACACTACATACTTACCTACCGCTGTCTGTCCTCCAGCGCTGTGCTCTGCACTCCTCCTGTACTGGCTGTGAGCACAGCGGCCGGAAAGCAGAGCGGTGACGTCACCGCTCTGCTTTCCGGCTGACCGACGCTCACAGCCAGTACAGGAGGTGTGCAGAGCACAGCGCTGGAGGACAGACAGCGGTAGGTAAGTATGTAGTGTTTTTTTTTTTTTTACTTTTAGGATGGTAACCAGGGTAAACATCGGGTTACTAAGGGCGGCCCTGCGCTTAGTTACCCGATGTTTACCCTGGTTACCAGTGAAGACATCGCTGAATCGGTGTCACACACGCCGATTCAGCGATGTCTGCGGGGAGTCCAGCGACCAAATAAAGTTTTGGACTTTCTTCCCCGACCAGCGACAGCACAGAAGGGGCCTGATCGCTGCTGCCTGTCACACTGGATGATATCGCTAGCGAGGACGCTGCAACGTCACGGATCGCTAGCGATATCGTCTAGTGTGACGGTACCTTTAGGCATGACAGGGAAGCAATGCTTACTTTGAAAATCCATGTCAGAATGGCTGTATAATCCTTTAAGAAAGTTTAACTCAATTGTAGGGTGGAAGGTTGAGAAGATACTGGGTCCAATACTGAGGCTTATTCTTGGCCAAAGGCGTAGCATCAATTCCTCTCAATGGAATAGGACACTGCAAGGGCTCCAAGACAAACCCACAGCGCCTAGCAAACTCCAAGTCCATCAAATTCAGGGCAGCGCCTGAATCCACAAATGCCATGAGAGAATAGGAAGACAAAGAGCAGATCAAAGTAACGGACAAAAGAAATTTCGACTGTACCGTACCAATGGTGGCAGACCTAGCGAACCGCTTAGTGCGCTTAGGACAATCGGAGATAGCATGAGTGGAATCACCACAGTAGAAACACAGCCCATTCTGACGTCTGTGTTCTTGCCTTTCAGCTCTGGTCAAAGTCCTATCGCACTGCATAGGCTCAGGTTTATGCTCAGATAATACCGCCAAATGGTGCACAGATTTACGCTCACGCAAGCGTCGACCGATCTGAATGGCCAAAGACATAGACTCATTCAGACCAGCAGGCATAGGAAATCCCACCATGACATCCTTAAGGGCTTCAGAGAGACCCTTTCTGAAAATAGCTGCCAGCGCACATTCATTCCATTGAGTGAGCATGGACCACTTTCTAAACTTCTGACAATAAATCTCTATCTCATCCTGACCCTGACACAGAGCCAGCAAATTTTTCTCTGCCTGATCCACTGAATTAGGTTCATCGTACAGCAATCCGAGCACCAGAAAAAACGCATCAATATTACATAATGCAGGATCTCCTGGCGCAAGGGAAAATGCCCAGTCTTGAGGGTCGCCACGTAATAAAGAAATAATGATCTTAACTTGTTGAACTGGGTCACCAGAGGAGCGGGGTTTCAAAGCTAGAAATAGTTTACAATTATTTTTAAAATTCAAAAACTTAGCTCTATCTCCAGAAAATAACTCAGGAATAGGAATTTTAGGTTCTAACATAGGATTCTGAACCACTAAATCTTGAATATTCTGTACATTTATAGCGAGATTATCCATCAAAGAGAACAGACCCTGAATGTCCATGTCCACACCTGTGTTCTGAACCACCCTGATGTAAAGGGGAAAAGAAAGACAGAACACAGTGCAAAGAAAAAAAAATGGTCTCAGAACTTCTCTTTTCCCTCTATTGAGAAGCATTAGTACTTTGGGCCTCCAGTACTGTTCTGAACAGGTAATTCAGAACCACAATGGACCTTGAAGTTCAGAGCACACAAAGTGACCTGACAATTACCAAAAACATAGGACGAGCTCTGAGACGTGGGAACTCTGCTGACCGCAATCCCTAATCCTATCCAACCACACTAAAGGTAGCCGTGGAGCGCTCCTGACCAGTCCTATGCGCCTCGAGCACAGCCTGAGAAACTAGCTAGCCCTAAGAAAGAAAAATAAGCCTACCTTGCCTCAGAGAAATACCCCAAAGGAAAAGGCAGCCCCCCACATATAATGACTGTGAGTTGAGATGAAAATACAAACGCAGAGATGAAATAGATTTAGCAAAGTGATGCCCAACTTACTGAACAGACCGAAGATAGGAAAGATTGCTTTGCGGTCAACACAAAGCCCTACAAACAACCACGCAGAGGGGGCAAAAAGACCCTCCGCACTGACTAACGGTACGGAGGTGCTCCCTCTGCGTCCCAGAGCTTCCAGCAAGCAAGAAAAACCAATATAGCAAGCTGGACAGAAAAAATAGCAAACAAAAATAACACAAGCAAAACTTAGCTTATGCAGGATAGACAGGCCACAGGAACGATCCAGGAGAAAGCAAGACCAATACTAGAACATTGACTGGAGGCCAGGATCAAAGCACTAGGTGGAGTTAAATAGAGCAGCACCTAACGACTTAACCTCATCACCTGAGGAAGGAAACTCAGAAGCCGCAGTACCACTCTCATCCACCAAAGGAAGCTCATAGACAGAACCAGCCGAAGTACCACTCACGACCACAGGAGGGAGCTTGGCCACAGAATTCACAACACATTGCTAACGTATGCCTTTTTCGGCATGCGTCAGCGATGTGCCGTTAGTTTCGGACGGACCTCGAACGCTGCTTGCAGCGCTCAGGGTCCGTTCTTCGCTAGCGCAGATCGGGCATCTGCGCTAGCGGGATTGCCAAACGCAATCCCTTTTTGGACATTGCGTTAGCGCAATCCGTTAGCGTATCCACTAAACGGATTGCACTAACGCAATGTGAACCTAGCCTAAGCTTGAAAAGGTATGTTACAAGTTGTTTGGTGCTGGTTTTCCCTATTTTCGCATTTGCTCATTTCAATATTAAGATTATACAGCCATGCTGACGTAGATTTTCAAAATAAGTACAGCAGTCACATTTGATCTAAGGCTAGGGTCACATTGCGTTAGGGCAGTCCGTTTAGCGCATAGCACTACGGAATGCGCTAATGCAATGTCCCAAAAGGGATCGCATTAGCCAATCCCGCTAGCGCAGATCCTCGATCTGCGGTAGCGAGGAACGGACCGCGAACGCTGCAAGCAGCGTTCACGGTCTGTCACTCAAATGACGGCACATCGCTAGCGCACGCCCAATGTGGGCGTGCGCTAGCGATGCGTTCGCCATAGACAGTAATGGCGGCATTAACGGACTATGTTATACCGCTTTATGCCGCGGTGTAACGTAGTCCGTTAAACGTACCGCCATAATGCAGTGTGACCCTAGCCTAAGAGGTCTCTTTAATAATGAGTATAGTTTGCACTGTGTCATTTTGTGATGGATTAGTTTTAAGGGGTTAATTTTACTATATTTTTTATCTTTTCTCATTGTTTTTACATAACCTTGCTAACAATAATATTGCAGAAATATATGTTAGGGAATGAAACTGCAAATTCCAGATGTCATCTCACAGAATGTGACAACAGATTTATATTGCGCATAACATTGAATTAAGACATAATAGTTGGCACAATCTGTCCAGGGAACACATGCAGCCCTAAGCACAGGACGTCATCAGCTTTAAATGGAACTTCTCCTCTCGCAACTATAGTTATTTCAGAACAAACAGGTGCAAATCCACTGCCAGATTTTACAAATAAGTGTCAGGGTCTGCTCACTTCGAAGGCGCCTTCACGTTGCATGTCACGATACAGCCTGATGCATATAATGTATGCTGCTGTGAAGATATACAGTACAGTGAAATACTCCGGCAATAGACTTACATTGTAAAAAAATATATTCTGTATATTTCTGTGCTGTGTCCCTCTGTGTAAGAACGCCTCGTACACTGTGCACTGCCTTCACATATAATGAAATAACACATTGATGTATCCATGAACCCTCATGCATCCAGAGTGCACTCTCAATGTTTTTGTCCAACATGCCTAAAAAATGAGATATGAAGAACACTTTGAAGGAGTTGTCTAGTTACAACATATTAATGATCTATCAATAGGAAAGGTGCCAATCAGTGACCACGCGGTGAGCCAGCCGGCAGGGTTCTAACTCTACTCCAACATATTTGCTCAAATTTACTGTTACTAATTGGCCATAGATGTAGCATGCTGTTCCCACTGGAAGAGAAAGTGAGTAAACCAGGACGTTGAAAGTAGAGACCTCAATAGTTGAAGATCTAGGGAAATTGAAGGCTAAGCTATCATCTTGAGCTGATTGTCACATTTCTCAAATTAATTCTGATCATTCTTAGTGTGGCAGGGATCATTATGCTGTTAAAAGAGGTCACTGCCATTAGGAAATACAGTAAAAGTAGTGTACGTGATATACAACCATGGTAGGAGGCACATGTAAAGGTAACATCCACATGAATGTCAAGATCCAAGGATTCACAGCAGAAGAATGCCCAGATGGTAACGTTGCCTCTTCTGTTGTCACTTACATATATAGAGTGGGGCAAAAAAGTATTTAGTCAGTCAGCAATAGTGCAAGTTCCACCACTTAAAAAGATGAGAGGCGTCTGTAATTTACATCATAGGTAGACCTCAACTATGGGAGACAAACCGAGAAAAAAAAAATCCAGAAAATCACATTGTCTGTTTTTTTAACTTTAATTTGCATATTATGGTGGAAAATAAGTATTTGGTCAGAAACAAAATTTCATCTCAATACTTTGTAATATATCCTTTGTTGGCAATGACAGAGGTCAAACGTTTTCTGTAAGTCTTCACAAGGCTGCCACACACTGTTGTTGGTATGTTGGCCCATTCCTCCATGCAGATCTCCTCTAGAGCAGTGATGTTTTTGGCTTTTCGCTTGGCAACACGGACTTTCAACTCCCTCCAAAGGTTTTCTATAGGGTTGAGATCTGGAGACTGGCTAGGCCACTCCAGGACCTTGAAATGCTTCTTACGAAGCCACTCCTTCGTTGCCCTGGCGGTGTGCTTTGGATCATTGTCATGTAGAAAGACCCAGCCACGTTTTATCTTCAATGCCCTTGCTGATGGAAGGAGGTTTGCACTCAAAATCTCACGATACATGGCCCCATTCATTCTTTCATGTACCCGGATCAGTCGTCCTGGCCCCTTTGCAGAGAAACAGCCCCAAAGCATGATGTTTCCACCACCATGCTTTACAGTAGGTATGGTGTTTGATGGATGCAACTCAGTATTCTTTTTGCTCCAAACACGACAAGTTGTGTTTCTACCAAACAGTTCCAGTTTGGTTTCATCAGACCATAGGACATTCTCCCAAAACTCCTCTGGATCATCCAAATGCTCTCTAGCAAACTTCAGACGGGCCCGGACATGTACTGGCTTAAGCAGTGGGACACGTCTGGCACTGCAGGATCTGAGTCCATGGTGGCGTAGTGTGTTACTTATGGTAGGCCTTGTTACATTGGTCCCAGCTCTCTGCCGTTCATTCACTAGGTCCCCCCGCGTGGTTCTGGGATTTTTGCTCACCGTTCTTGTGATCATTCTGACCCCACGGGGTGGGATTTTGCGTGGAGCCCCAGATCGAGGGAGATTATCAGTTGTCTTGTATGTCTTCCATTTTCTAATTATTGCTCCCACTGTTGATTTCTTCACTCCAAGCTGGTTGGCTATTGCAGATTCAGTCTTCCCAGCCTGGTGCAGGGCTACAATTTTGTTTCTGGTGTCCTTTGACAGCTCTTTGGAATTCACCATAGTGGAGTTTGGAGTCAGACTGTTTGAGGGTGTGCACAGGTGTCTTTTTATACTGATAACAAGTTTAAACAGGTGCCATTACTACAGGTAATGAGTGGAGGAAAGAGGAGACTCTTAAAGAAGAAGTTACAGGTCTGTGAGAGCCAGAAATCTTGATTGTTTGCTTCTGACCAAATACTTATTTTCCACCATAAAATGCAAAAAAAATGTTAAAAAACAGACAATGTGATTTTCTGGATTTTTTTTCTCAGTTTGTCTCCCATAGTTGAGGTCTACCTATGATGTAAATTACAGACGCCTGTCATCTTTTTAAGTGGTGGAACTTGCACTATTGCTGACTGATTAAATACTTTTTTGCCCCACTGTATGTAAGGAGGAACACCAGGATGCATTTACCTGTATTGAGCCGGGTCCAGAACTGTTGAGGCTGCATCCCCTGTTTCCTGGGGGAAGGAATAGGGGACCGGACAGGCCCCATGACTCAGGAAGAGGGAGCGTGTTTAGAGAGGGAACCCAGACAGAAGCTGAGGGAGAAGGCACGTGAAGCTGCAGAGAGGCCCCTGCTGTGAGCGTGCGAGCAGCAGGGCAGGCGCGCTCCACACCCGACCCACCGGTGCTGAGACGGACTGCAGGAGACAGACCCGGTGGCCTAGAGAGAGACTTATGTCTGAACCTCCTGCAAAATGTTATTCGGCATATGCTCTGGCAAGGCCATGGACTATAATGGTACAGATAGCGAGAACATGTGCTCTGTTGTGCATCATTTTCAGGCATGTACGCTTTCTGGAGGCGGACACCAAGGCACAGTCTACTATGTCTGAGTGCCTGCCTCCAGTAGGCGTATACACCCAAAAATGATGCACGACAAAGCACATGTTCATTCGGTCTTCACCATTATAGTTCATGGCTTTGTCGGCACCATTATAGTTCATAGCCCCGTCAACACATATGCCCAAATCCCGTTTTGCGGGAGGGTTCGGACGCTAGCCCCAGCTTGGGCTCTCCATGCATGTGTCGTGACTTTCATATAGCTGCAACACATGCAGCTGCAGCACCGATCAGCTGATTGGCTGGCGCGATCCAGGAAGCCAGGTTTTCTCTGGGTTTCTTATTCGGCAAGCGCTATAACTTGCCAAGTAAAGGTACCGTCACACTAAGCGACGCTGCAGCGATACCGACAACGATCCGGATCGCTGCAGCGTCGCTGTAGAGCTGTCACACAGACAGCTCTCCAGCGACCAACGATCCCGAGGTCCCCGGTAACCAGGGTAAACATCGGGTTAGTAAGCGCAGGGCCGCGCTTAGTAACCCGATGTTTACCCTGGTTACCATCCTAAAAGCAAAAAAACAAAGGCTACATACTTACCTACCGCTGTCTGTCCTCGGCGCTCTGCTTCTCTGGTCTGGCTGTGAGCGCCGGGCAGCCGGAAAGCAGAGCGGTGACGTCACCGCTCTGCTTTCCGGCCGCTGTGCTCACAGCCAGACCAGAGAAGCAGAGCGCCGAGGACAGACAGCGGTAGGTAAGTATGTAGCGGTTGTTTTTTTTACTTTAACGATGGTAACCAGGGTAAACATCGGGTTACTAAGCGCGGCCCTGCGCTTAGTAACCCGATGTTTACCCTTGTTACCAGCGAAGACATCGTTGAATCGGTGTCACACACGCCGATTCAGCGATGTCTACGGGGAGTCCAGCAACGAAACAAAGTTCTGGACTTTCTTCCCCGACCAGCGACAGCACAGCAGCGGCCTGATCGCTGCTGCCTGTCACACTGGACAATATCGCTAGCGAGGACGCTGCAACGTCACGGATCGCTAGCGATATCGTCTAGTGTGACGGTACCTTAAGAGGGAACCCGAGCAAATTCGCTCATCTCTAAATATATGCATAGAGCTAATGTTTCACCTGCACACAGCCAAACAATGAAAAACTGCATTGAGTCCTTAAATGAACATACTACCATTATGTCTAGGGGCAGCCTTATGATGTCAAGTAATCAATCAAAACCTCAAAACTGCAAACCATGCAGATAAAAACCCACATCATAAAGCCAAGTAGCAATTTGCGATCAATGTATGGTTTTGCCATTCAGTTATCAGTCAGCCATCACAAACATGTTCTCATTCAGGCACCTTTAGACCAGACACACCCAGGCTTCATTATTACTAAGCCTGTTATATCCAACATTTCTGTATTCACATGTGACATTCCTATTAATTTGTTAGCCGATTTTCTGCTGTGTTTTTGATACATTTTTTTTTCACCAACAAGGTTGTAACAGGATGTTTTTTTAAAGTTTATACAGTGGTGCAATATGCCAACAACTACTGTACATACGCCACATTATACTTTCGCCATTTTTGTTGATTTTTTTTTCTTCATGCGTGTTTATATCAAAACATATATCAAAAGACTGACCAACACTTCCAATCAGAAAATAGGTGTGAACAACAGGTGTTTACTAAAAGTAGCCAACTCCATATATAACCAACAACTAAAGTATCACTCTGTAGCGCTATAGCATGCAAACATGAATATAAAATTAAAATTAAAATATGAAAATTTAATTGCATTACTACTCTAGAAAATTAGAAAAATTGAGAATACTTAATGCATAAATTGACCAATTCATGTGTACCCAGCAGCCGTGATAAGGCGATTCTCATTTCTGGTAACGTGCCAATGTGAATCCTCTCTTGGGCTAAAGCCTACATTTATATGGGAAGAAATCAAAGACAGAAACATAATTGAAAGCCATCCTACCTCGAAACGGCAACCGTAATTGGGACAGTCCTAACTCTAACATTAAAAACCTTACCGTTTGTCAAGTGACATGCATGTAGAAAAGGGCTGAGATCGACTGAGCCCAACTAGTGGAAACACAGCCAAGGAAGATGGTAGGATCCTGCTGTAATTAAAAATGCCTGAGGCTGTTGGGTGGAGTGCTCAGTCAGAGAGCCTATAAATGTAGGCTCTCTGCATATGACTTAGGATAAAAGCTAAAATAGAATCTCAATTTGCATACACAGTGTTTCGGGGTATTGCTCATCATCAGTACAAAGTATGACATCTGCTTTGACTGGGTGAGAAGCTAAGACTGGGTTCTAAGGAGTAAGGTTTCTCCTTGTGGAGAGTGGCACGCCAGTATGGGTAGACTTAAACACCTTGCATGCTCCTCTGGGAAAGTTAAATATTGCGAATTGTCTCTTCAGAGAGGAAGAGGACTTGAACGCTAGCGCCAACTATTGAAAGTAGCAATCCTGCAAGTCATAATCAACCCTATAACGAGCCTTGCAATATAACTTTGGATACAAGCCAAATCAGAATCTCAGTTTGCTGACACTGTGTTTCATGGTATTGCCCCTCATCAGTACAAAGTATGAGATCTGATTTGGCTGTGTGAGAGGCTAAGACTGGGATCTAAGGAGTAAGGATTCTTCTTGTGGAGAGTGACATGCCAGGTCTGGGACACCAGTTTGAGGAGACTTAAACGCCTTGCATGCTCCTCTGGGAAATTAAATATGCAAATTGCAAACCTTACGACAAATCCGAGGTCCGGCAACAATATCAGAGGAACTGACAGAATGCTAAGCACACACACCAAACCAAGCTAAGCTACAGCTGACACTGACTGCTCACAGCTAACCAGCTAAATAGGAAAATTTAAAGATGGGAGACACCTGTGGATACTCTCGCAGGCTAGACTAGATTGAGCACCAGGGCTGTCAATCAAAATGCTGACAGACCAGCATGCACCAGGATCAGATTGGATGACTGGACTATCACAAAACTAACAGTCCAGCACACTCCAGATCCCATAGGGTGGTTGAGCTATTGCTCACAGCATCTCTTGGGAACAGTCAATGATGGAACCGTGACAGAATGTAGTCGAATGACACTCGAGTAGTGGTCTCAAATCAGCTTCCACCTTTAATATTTCTGTGTGATGACACAGATATCTTATTATTTTGGCGCTCCACTTTACATTTTTTGTCACACTTTGTCTAAGACCAGCCCTGGCTATGAGCTGCAACAAACTGTCACTATCATAAAATCACCTTATAATGGCTACTATATTCCTTGACTACGCTTTTATATAGGTTATGATAATCCCTCCTGACTGCCTGTACGATACCATGTGACATGATAGCAAGGAATTATGGGGAAGTCGATGCTGTCACGCCTGAGGTCATTTCAGTCTTCTGTGGTCGATGCAATATTCTGCAATGTGTAAAAAGGCCTTACGTAGAAGCAAAAAATGGCACATGATACATCAGTGTTTTTGGATCTGATTTTCATCAGCGTGAGGTCAGTGTCAGTTTTTACCATCAGAATTTCATCAGTGATTTTCACGTATGGATAAATAAAGAAATTACAAAGCTTCTCCTATCCTACGCAATGTTAATCACAGACAGCACATGGACTGTACACTGATAGCACATAGTTGTATAGTTGTTGTCTGTGTATTTCATGGACCCAGAGACTTGTAAAAGACAGACACGGTTCTGTGATTTTTGCCCCACAGACAATAGATGAGTATGTACTATTTATGAAGACCACGAAAAGAATATGTATGTGAAAAGCAAACATCTGAATGAGGCCTAAGGGTTCAGCTACAGTGGCCGATAATTGGGAATGATCTATTACTTAGCAAAAGAGCAAAACACTTAAGGTACCGTCACATTAAGCGACGCTGCAGCGATCTAGACATCGATCCCGATCGCTGCAGCGTCGCTGTGTGGTCGCTGGAGAGCTGTCACACAGACAGCTCTCCAGCGACCAACTATGCGAAGTCCCCTGGTAACCAGGGTAAATATCGGGTTACTAAGCGCAGGGCCCTGGTTACCAGTGAAGACATCGTTGAATCGGCGTCACACACGCCGATTCAGCAATGTCTGCGGGAGTCCAGCGACTAAATAAAGTTCTGGACTTTCTGCGCCGACCAACGATGGCACAGCAGGATCCAGATCGCTGCTGCCTGTCAAACTCAACGATATCGCTAGCCAGGACGCTGCAACGTCACGGATCGCTAGCGATATCGTTCAGTGTGAAGGTACCTTTAGTCATCGGTTGAGACAATTTATAAGGCTGCTTAAAAATCATTGTTTACAACAGTACATCATCCTGTACTACTGAAGAAAGTAATATTCTATGTGCTCTGAATGATTGAAATAACGATCATGCTGTGCACATGGAAGTGCAGTCAGCCTGTCCAACAGGCTATTTAATGACCACCAATTGGACTGTATGTAACAGATCAGCGATTGCTTAATGGCCTCCATCTGCCAGTGTAAATGCATTTTTATTGATTTGTTCTATAATTTTATATTTATGCATTACATACATTATTGTCTGCGTATCTAGGCGCTGAAACACTTTTACTTCTATACTTGTAAATGGACAGGCAAATTAAGTTGAATAATCTACATTAGCTGTGCTTTGAAATACTGCAAATGAAGTCATTACTAATTGATGTAAGTGAATTGTCTAAGCTGTAATAAAATACATTAATACCTTGTTAATGATGTATGTAAATGTTCTCTCCAGAGGATTGCAGAGGAATGCCTCCAGTGATTGCTTACTAGAGATTTAGCTTAAAGCATAACAACCACAGCTATCAAGATAATGGGTTTTGTTGTGCACCATGTCTTATTATTATTATTTATTATTATAGTGCCACTAGTAGAATACCCTCGGCTTCACTCTTGGAAAATATGTTCAATTGTTGGTTTTGGTAGCTAAAGTAAAATTTTCACTGTCACCCTGAAATTGACATTTTCAGAGTGGTACAGTGAAATTTTTTTTCCACTTTTTACTAATTTGTCATAACATTGATGTGAACAACAGCTTTTTTTAAAAATTTCAACATTTTTATTGATTTTACATATTCATTACATATTATGTAGTATAAACTATTACAACTATTTTTTTGAACTATTTTTTATATCAAAAATAAAAATGTATGCACCTTACACAAACATAAAACATTTACACCCAATTAACATAGTGCAACCCTTCCCCCCTCCCTCCAGTGTAAGCTATAACTAGTTCACGGACAAAAGAGTAAAATTAGTTTACAGTTAAACAACTATCTATTATAGTGTTTTTTGGTAAACAATGTTTCTGGTTTTACCTTCAAGTGCATATATGGAAAGATTTTTGGGGTTACCCACTCTAGAGCAAGCAACGTACAACTGTCCATGTGAAAAACACGGGCTCTCCAAATTAAGCGATTGACCTTGTGCTTTTGCCTATAGTCATAGCAAATGCAAGTCGGACCGGGAACAGCAAACGCTTACAATTGAAGAGCATGGGGGGCGTGGCCTATGCCTTGTACCATGAGGACATAGGAACCGGGTGCTCCTGTGAAACCCATATAATCTGACTTAATCCGCTACGGATCTGAACCATCAAAGCACAGATTCCATTATATAAGCTCCTTAGGAAGCTGCTAGATCGTTTTTGACCTTTTTTGGACCTTTTTGGGGCCTTTGAGGCCTACACCTCTTTACAGGCCTAAAGCCAGGGGCTAAATTTGCACCAGCCCGAACCCTCCCTCCCTTCTTTTGGGACTAAGGCATCCACGGAGAGGGGAGCTCAGCGTCCCCGTTTATAAGAATCACAGGACTCAAGGAGGAAGATAAAAAGCAACTGCTCCTTTATTAAAAGTCGTGCCCTGCAGGTAACGGATCATCCAGCAAGAAGCAGCACCGCTGACAGCCAGATCATAGCAGGACGCTGACCCCCCCCCCTTGCCTCACCACCTGAAGCTGCTGACATTCTCCTGACAGACCGAGGCTGAGGGGCCGGCCCGCTGCAGCTGCTGCCGCCGGGGGATCATCCTCCAAACCGGACCTGGACCCTGGATCCGCTGCCGGGCTGCTCCTGACCGCTGCGGTGAGACCGACCACCAGCGGAGGGAACCGACCCTGACCGCCGCAGCCGCACCTTGGAGCCACAGCAAGGACCGAGGACCAAAAGAAGACTGCGCTCCACACAATACACAGCGTTGAGTTCATTCTCTCCCCCATCGCTGACCGGAAACCGCACCGTCCCGGGACCACGGCCGGAGGCTTCCCCTCCTGAACGCCGGCTCGCACCGTCACAGCCAGACCGACAGCTGCCACGACATACAACACTGCGCAGCCGAATCCCTGGCTAGCAGCAACTGCTCCAGGGCCCTCCGCGGAGACGCCGCTCCCGACTGCAACGGCGGTGCCAGAACAACATCCTGACCGGGAGTGCAGCAGCGACACCATCCACCGCTCCAGATCACCGCCCCAGATCACCGCTGCAGCCCAAAACACAGAACTTCAAGCCGCCGCCTGCATGCTCCGCCCCCACCGCTGATCTCCGACAGCCATCTCAGCACAAAGGAGGAAACCCGGGAGGCATAGATGCTGCAGCCGAATCCCCCTCCACACAGCAAGGACACAGCCGCACCAGCCTGAACTCACAGCCACAGAGGTCAGGTGAGTCTCCTGCCAGGACCCGGGAATCCCCCTAGACCAGACGAGCATTGCTGCGTGCTGTGCGGGTGCCCTAAAAGCTCAAGCAGCTAGTGCAGACAGGGAACTCCGCTTCCCAGGAGACAGGGAGCAACGCTGTGGAACCATCAGTGTCTCTAAACATAAAAAGACACTGCGATAGTGACTGCGACTGTCACTAACCAGGGGACGGGAGCCTATGCTGTGGAACTATACAAACAACATTAGCAGGGAGCCGCTGTGGTACACCTTGCAGCAACCACAAAAAAGAGCCCACATCCCCCCCAGCGCCAAAAACGCTGAAATCTGATAAGGGGTTTGTCACACTGTTTGAGCGGGAGCACTGCTGTGGACCCCTACAGGCAAGGGTTAATTCTACTCCCTATACTCTGCTGGGGAAGGGGAGCTAAGTTGTGGTTCAAAGGTGCATAGTATATATAAGAGGGCCTGAAGTTCACTCTCAGCGCCATAGCGCCACCTAGAGACATACATTTTAAAAAGAGTAGTCCTTTTTCCTATACTCACTGGGACTCTACATGTGCCTTAATAATTCAAGTGAAAAGGGAATATTAAAAATAAATAAGGGAGGTGTGTCTGATATTGCCTCGCATTCTTACAAAATCTCACCTTATACTCAAAATGAGCTCCACCAGAAATAAAGGGTCTTCTCCTGTCTCAAAAATCCCTAACCCACCAAAAAGCAATAAAACTTATCCACAACATCAAGCTAATAGAGATAGAGCTGACATTACAAATAGAGACAGATCTCGCTCACCACGCAGACTCAACTCTCCTATAAAACAAACCTCTCACTATCATAATATATCTGACAACACAGGGAAAAGTAGTCAGCCCCACACGGAGATGGACACATCCCAAAGCCTCAAAAGAAACACTCCAGGAGCTTGGGGTAATGTCTGCACTTCCTCACATGTACAATCTGACTCGGATGTAGAGTCAGAGGACACTTCCCCGAATCTCTCCCCTGCCAAAACCAAGGCTAAGAAAAACCCCTCAAAATATAATTACGAAAATAACTTTCCAGCCTTAGCGGGTTCCAAAACAGGCCTTGAATCGCTACAGGGCGATGCACTATCTTGCTTGGTCAACCTATCTGAGAGTATTGAAAGTATGAGAAGAGATATGGACAAAAACTTCAAAAATCAAAGACAGCAGTTTGACCGCAAACTAGACTCAATGTTCGAAAAATTCTCTGAAAAAATCAACAACCACGAAGAGAGATTACAAAAACTCGAACGTAAATCTGCTGACTCGTCCTTTGACCTTCCGGAGCTTTCTGCGGAAGTCCACAAACTTAAACTCTCAGATGTGGAAGACAGAAGTCGCCGTAATAATTTAAAGATACGCGGTATCCCAGAAAGTGTTCCTCCCGACCAGCTCTCCAACCATATCAAAGAGATTTTCAAATCAGCCATCCCAAATCTCTCCTCATCTGACCTAGAGATAGATAGGGCCCACAGACTTCCAAGGCCCCCAAAACTATCAGCTGACATACCCAGAGATACAATCCTGAGAGTACACTTTTTCCAGACGAAGGAAAAAATCCTAAACTACTTAAAAGAACAAAAGGTGTTCCCTGACCCATTCGGTGGCCTGAAAGTTCTCCCGGATCTGTCAAAATTCACATTAGACGCTAGACGTTCCTTCTCCAATGTCACCTCTGCCCTCAAGGACAGAAACATTCCGTACAACTGGGGGTTCCCTCTTAAACTCCTGATTCGCTACCAAGGAAAGACTATCCCTATCTTCACCCCAGAGGAAGGTTCCAAGTTTCTAAAGTCCATCTCAAAACCAGGACAAAGCAACGGAAAACGTTAAGCTTTCTCACTGCCTACTAGGTTCTTTCTATGCCCACTCCGGGTTTCACTATTACCCGTCCACGAGTAATACCCCGAGCGCTTAGTAGCAATTCACTTCTGAGTGACTGGCCTATGTTCGTTCAATGTTTATTGTTCATTCTTTTCACAGGTTGATTCCGGCTGTTTCTCGTTACTTGCATTCAAGCATTTGAACTCCCTATAATTGTAATCGTTTGTTATAGGAGACACAGGTATTTTCTAACCACTCTTGCATCTTTTCCAGACTGAAGTCAACATGAGCTTTAAACTCACATCTTATAATGTTAAAGGACTAAATAGCCCTCGCAAGAGGTTCTCTGTTATGATACGGTGGTCTAGGAGCAACATGGAACGAGCTCTGAAGGACGTGGTAACTGTACTGACCGCAGTCCCTAAGCTCAACACAACACTAGAAGTAGCCGTGGAATGCTCCTAACTCTCCCTAGGCATCTCGTCACAGCCTAAGAGCTAACTACCCCTAAAGAAAGAAGCAGGAAAACTATCTTGCCTCAGAGAAAATCCCCAAAGGATAGATTAGCCCCCCACAAATAATGACTGTGAGTGGAGAGGGAAAAGACATACACAGAATGAAACCAGGATGAGCACAGGAGGCCAGTCTAGCTAAATAGATAGGACAGGATGGAATACTGTGCGGTCAGTATAAAACACTACAAAAATCCACGCAGAGTTTACAAAAAATCTCTACACCTGACTAAAGGTGTGGAGGGCAAATCTGCCTCCCAGAGCTTCCAGCAAGACAGAATTAATTCACACTGATAAGCTGGACAAACATAGAAAGCACAGAATGGATAAGTCCACAATCTATGGACAGAAAAGAGCAAGCAAAAACTTAGCTTAGCTGAACTGGTCAGGATAACAGGGAACTCCAAAGAGATGTGAATCCAACCAGGAACCATTTACAAGTGGCACTGGCTGAAGAAAGAGCCAGACCTAAATAGCCGAGCAGAAGAAAAGATAAGTGGAGGCAGCTGATGACAGCTAACTCCAAGGAGCAGCCATACCACTAGAAACCACAAGAGGGAGCCCAAGAGCAGAACTCACAAAAGTGCCACTTACAACCACCGGAGGGAGCCCAAGAGCGGAATTCACAACAGTACCCCCCCCTTGAGGAGGGGTCACCGAACCCTCACCAGAGCCCCCAGGCCGATCAGGACGAGCCAAGTGAAAAGCACGAACCAAATCGGTGGCATGGACATCGGAGGCAACAACCCAAGAATTATCCTCCTGGCCATAACCCTTCCACTTGACAAGATACTGAAGCCTCCGCTTCGAAAAACGAGAATCCAAAATCTTCTCAACCTCATATTCCAACTCTCCCTCAACCAACACCGGGGCAGGAGGGTCAACCGAGGGAACAACGGGCACCACATATCTCCGCAACAAAGATCTATGGAAAACATTATGAATGGCAAAAGAGGCAGGAAGAGCCAAACGAAAAGACACCGGATTAATCATTTCAGAAATTTTATAAGGACCAATAAACCGAGGCTTAAACTTAGGAGAAGAAACCTTCATAGGAACATGACGAGAAGAAAACCAAACCAAATCCCCCACACGAAGCCAGGGACCAACACACCGACGGCGGTTAGCAAAACGTTGAGCCCTTTCCTGATACAACGTCAAATTGTCCACCACATGAGTCCAAATCTGCTGCAGCCTGTCCACCACAGAATTAACACCAGGACAATCAGAAGGCTCAACCTGCCCAGAAGAAAAATGAGGATGAAAACCAAAATTACAAAAGAAAGGTGAAACCAAAGTAGCTGAACTAGCCCGATTATTAAGGGCAAACTCGGCCAACGGCAAGAAAGACACCCAATCATCCTGATCAGCAGACACAAAGCATCTCAAATAGGTCTCCAAGGTCTGATTAGTTCGTTCAGTTTGGCCATTAGTCTGAGGATGAAACGCCGAAGAAAAAGACAAATCAATGCCCATCCTAGCACAAAAGGCCCGCCAAAATCTAGAGACAAACTGAGAACCTCTGTCAGACACAATATTCTCCGGAATGCCATGCAAACGAACCACATGCTGAAAAAACAATGGAACCAGATCTGAGGAGGAAGGCAACTTAGGCAAAGGTACCAGATGGACCATTTTAGAGAACCGGTCACAAACAACCCAGATAACAGACATCTTCTGGGAAACAGGAAGATCCGAAATAAAATCCATGGAAATATGCATCCAGGGCCTCTCAGAAACCGGCAAAGGCAAAGCAACCCACTAGAGCAGGAACAGCAAGGCTTGGCCCGGGCGCAAGTCCCACAGGAGTGCACAAAAGCACGCACATCGCGCGACAAGGAAGGCCACCAAAAGGACCTAGCAACCAAATCTCTGGTACCAAAAATCCCAGGATGACCAGCCAACACTGAACAATGAACCTCAGAAATTACCTTACTTGTCCATCTATCAGGAACAAACAGCTTCCCCACTGGACAGCGGTCAGGCTTATCAGCCTGAAATTCCTGAAGCACCCGCCGCAAATCAGGGGAGATAGCAGAAAGAATCACCCCCTCCTTAAGAATGCCAACCGGCTCAAGGACTCCAGGAGAATCAGGCGAAAAACTCCTAGAGAGGGCATCAGCCTTAACATTCTTAGATCCCGGAAGATACGAGACCACAAAATCAAAACGGGAGAAAAACAGGGACCATCGAGCCTGTCTAGGATTCAGCCGCTTGGCCGACTCGAGGTAAATCAGATTCTTATGATCGGTCAGGACCACAACACGTTGTTTAGCTCCCTCAAGCCAATGTCGCCACTCCTCAAACGCCCACTTCATAGCCAACAACTCCCGATTGCCGACATCATAATTGCGTTCCGCAGGCGAAAACTTTCAAGAGAAAAAAAGCACACGGTTTCATCAAAGAACCATCAGACTCCCTCTGAGACAAAACGGCCCCTGCCCCAATCTCAGAAGCGTCGACCTCAACCTGAAAAGGAAGAGAAACATCCGGTTGACGCAACACAGGGGCAGAAGTAAATCGGCGTTTAAGCTCCTGAAAGGCCTCAACAGCCTCAGAGGACCAATTCGTCACATCAGCGCCTTTCTTCGTCAAATCAGTAAGGGGCTTAACCACACTGGAAAAATTGGCAATGAAACGGCGATAGAAATTAGCAAAGCCCAAAAATGTTTGAAGACCCTTCACAGATGTGGGTTGGATCCAGTCATGAATAGCTTGGACCTTAACATGATCCATTTCTATAGACGAGGGAGAAAAAATAAAACCCAAAAAAGAGACCTTCTGAACTCCGAATAGGCACTTAGACCCCTTCACAAATAAAGCATTATCACGAAGGATCTGGAACACCATCCTGACCTGCTTCACATGAGACTCCCAATCATCGGAAAAAATCAAAATATCATCCAAATATACGACCATGAATTTATCAAGATAATTGCGGAAAATATCATGCATGAAAGACTGGAACACAGATAGAGCATTAGAGAGCCCAAATGGCATCACAAGGTATTCAAAATGGCCTTCGGGCAAATCAGGGTCACAGATAAGAGAAATTTAGGCTGTATAGTACTAATGGTAAGAGACCTAGCGACTCTCTTAGTACGCTTAGGGCAATTAGAGATAACATGAGCCGAATCACCACAGTAAAAACACAGCCTATTCTGACGTCTGAATTCCTGCCGTTCTATTCTAGTCAAAATCCTATCACATTGCATAGGTTCAGGACTTTGCTCAGAGGATACTGCCATATGGTGCACAGCTTTGCGCTCGCGCAGACGCCGATCAATCTGAATGGCTAGAGACATAGATTCGCTCAAACCGGCAGGCGTAGGAAAGCCCACCATAACATCTTTAAGGGTTTCAGAAAGACCTTTTCTGAAAATAGCAGCCAGAGCCTCTTCATTCCATTTAGTGAGCACAGACCATTTTCTAAATTTCTGGCAGTATAACTCTGCCGCTTCCTGACCTTGACACAAGACCAACAGGGTTTTTTCTGCATGATCCACAGAAATAGGTTTGTCATACAATAATCCGAGCGCTTGAAAAAATGCATCTACATTCAATAATGCCGGATCCCCTGTTTCAAGAGAAAAAGCCCAGTCTTGAGGGTCACCACGCAGCAAGGATATGATGATTTTAACTTGCTGAATGGGATCACCAGAAGAACGGGGTTTCAAAGCAAAAAACAATTTGCAGTTATTTTTAAAGTTCAAAAACTTGGATCTGTCCCCAAAAACAAATCAGGAGTAGGAATTCTGGGCTCTAAAGCCAGAGTCTGGACAACATAGTCCTGGATACTCTGTACTCTTGCAGCAAGTTGATCCACACGAGAAAACAAACCCTGAACATCCATGCCAAAGCATATATCCTGAACCACCCAGATATCAAGAGGAAAAAAAAAAAGACAAACCAAAGCACAGAAAAAAAAATGGTTCAGAACTTTCTTTTCCTTCTTTTGAGATGCATTTAATTCATTTTTGGCCACTTGTACTGTTATGATACTGTGGTCTAGGAGCAACATGGAACGAGCTCTGAAGGACGTGGTAACTGTACTGACCGCAGTCCCTAAGCTCAACACAACACTAGAAGTAGCCGTGGAATGCTCCTAACTCTCCCTAGGCATCTCGTCACAGCCTAAGAGCTAAGTACCCCTAAAGAAAGAAGCAGGAAAACTATCTTGCCTCAGAGAAAATCCCCAAAGGATAGATTAGCCCCCCACAAATAATGACTGTGAGTGGAGAGGGAAAAGACATACACAGAATGAAACCAGGATGAGCACAGGAGGCCAGTCTAGCTAAATAGATAGGACAGGATGGAATACTGTGCGGTCAGTATAAAACACTACAAAAATCCACGCAGAGCTTACAAAAAATCTCCACACCTGACTAAAGGTGTGGAGGGCAAATCTGCCTCCCAGAGCTTCCAGCAAGACAGAATTACTTCACACTGATAAGCTGGACAAACATAGAAAGCACAGAATGGATAAGTCCACAATCTATGGACAGAAAAAAGCAAGCAAAAACTTAGCTTAGCTGAACTGGTCAGGATAACAGGGAACTCCAAAGAGATGTGAATCCAACCAGGAACCATTTACAAGTGGCACTGGCTGAAGAAAGAGCCAGACCTAAATAGCCAAGCAGAAGAGAAGATAAGTGGAGGAAGCTGATGACAGCTAACTCCAAGGAGCAGCCATACCACTAGAAACCAAAAGAGGGAGCCCAAGAGCAGAACTCACAAAAGTGCCACTTACAACCACCGGAGGGAGCCCAAGAGCGGAATTCACAACAGTTCTCCCTCTGGAGGGAGTTAGAAAAATCCCATTCTGACATCGTTTGTATTCAAGAGTCTAAATTTATGCTTAATAATCACCCACAACTCAAACATACTAAATTCCCCCATATCTTCTCAGCCTGCGGTCCACAGAAAAAAGCAGGGGTAATCACTATGATTAGCTCCTCCACCCCATTTGAAGTTATAAATGAATATAATGGTATATAACACCAATGGTAGATACCATATCTTAACCCCTTCCCGACCTGTGACACAGCGTATGCGTCATGAAAGTCGGTGCCAATCCGACCTGTGACGCATATGCTGTGTCACAGAATGATCGCGTCCCTGCAGATCGGGTGAAAGGGTTAACTCCCATTTCACCCGATCTGCAGGGACAGGGGGAGTGGTAGTTTAGCCCAGGGGGGGTGGCTTCACCCCCCCGTGGCTACGATCGCTCTGATTGGCTGTTGAAAGTGAAACTGCCAATCAGAGCGATTTGTAATATTTCACCTAAAAAACTGGTGAAATATTACAATCCAGCCATGGCCGATGCTGCAATATCATCGGCCATGGCTGGAAACACTTATGTGCACCCACCCCACCCCACCGATCGCCCCCCCAGCCCCCCGATCTGTGGTCCGCTCCCCTCCGTCCTGTGCTCCGCTCCCCCGTCCTCCTGTCCGCTCCCCCCGTGCTCCAATCACACCCCCCTTGCTCCAATCAAACCCCCCCGCACTCCGATCACCCCCCGCACAGCGATCCCCCCTCCTGTGCTCCGATCCACCCCCCTGCACAGCGATCCCCCACCCTGTGCTTCAATAAACCCCCCCGTGTTCCGATCCACCCCCCCGTGCTCCAATCCACCCCCCCGTGCTCCGACGCCCACCCCCTGTGCCCTGATCTCCCCCCCTTATACTTACCTAGCCTCCCGGGGTCCGTCCGTCTTCTTTCCTGGGCGCCGCCATCTTCCAAAATGGCGGGCGCATGTGCAGTGCACCCGCCGAATCTGCCGGCCGGCAGATTCGTTCCAAAGTGAGTTTTGATCACTGAGATATAACCTATCTCAGTGATCAAAATAAAAAAAATAGTAAATGGCCCCCCCCCCCCTTTGTCACCCCCATAGGTAGGGACAATAAAAAAAAATAAAGAATTTTTTTTTTTTGTTCCACTAATGTTGGGGTAAGAACTAGGGTTAGGGTTAGGGGTAGGGTTAGGGGTAGGGTTAGGGGTAGGGGTAGGGTAAGGGGTAGGGTTAGGGTTAGGGGTAGGGTTAGGGTTAGGGGTAGGGTTAGGGTTTCGGTATGTGCACACGTATTCTGGTCCTCTGCGGAGGATTTGATAAATCCGCAGTGCTAAATCGCTGTGGATTTATCGCGGATTTACCGCGGTTTTTCTGCGCATTTCACTGCGGTTTTACAACTGCGATTTTCTATTGGAGCAGTTGTAATACCGCTGCGGAATCCGCAGAAAGAAGTGACATGCTGCGGAATGTAAACCCCTGCGTTTCCGTGCAGTTTTTCTGCAGCATGTGTACAGCGATTTTTGTTTCCCATAGGTTTACATTGAACTGTAAACTCATGGGAAACAGCTGCGGATCCGCAGCGTTTTCCGCAGCGTGTGCACATACCTTTAGAATTAGGCTATGTGCACACGGTGCGGATTTGGCTGCGGATCCGCAGCAGTGTTCCATCAGGTTTACAGTACCATGTAAACATATGGAAAACCAAATCCGCTGTGCCCATGGTGCGGAAAATACAGCGCGGAAACGCTGCGTTGTATTTTCCGCAGCATGTCAATTCTTTGTGCGGATTCCGCAGCGTTTTACACCTGTTCCTCAATAGGAATCCGCAGGTGAAATCCGCACAGAAAACACTGGCAATCCGCGGTAAATCCGCAGGTAAAACTCAGTGCCTTTTACCCGCGGATTTTTCAAAAATGGTGCTGAAAAATCTCATACGAATCCGCAACGTTGGCACATAGCCTTAGGGTTAGGGTTGGAATTAGGGTTGTGGTTAGGGTTAGGGGTGTGTTGGGGTTAGGGTTGTGGTTAGGGGTGTGATTAGGGTTACGGCTACAGTTGGGATTAGGGTTAGGGGTGTGTTGGGGTTAGTGTTGGAGGTAGAATTGAGGGGTTTCCACTGTTTAGGCACATCAGGGGGTCTCCAAACGCAACATGGCGCCACCATTGATTCCAGCCAATCTTGTATTCAAAAGGTCAAATGGTGCTCCCTCACTTCCGAGCCCCGACGTGCGCCCAAACAGTGGTTTACCCCCACATGTGGGGTACCAGCATACTCAGGACAAACTGCGCAACAATTATTGGGGTCCAATTTCTCCTGTTACCCTTGAGAAAATAAAAAATTTCTTGCTAAAACATCATTTTTGAGGAAAGAAAAATGATTTTTTATTTTCACGGCTCTCCGTTGTAAATGTCTGTGAAGCACTTGGGGGTTCAAAGTGCTCACCACATACCTAGATAAGTTCCTTGGGGGGTCTAGCTTCCAAAATGGGGTCACTTGTGGGGGATTTCTACTGTTTAGGCACACCAGGGGCTCTGCAAACGCAACGTGACGTCCGCAGACCATTCCATCAAAGTCTGCATTTCAAAAGTCACTACTTCCCTTCTGAGCCCCGACGTGTGCCCAAACAGTGGTTTACCCCCACACATGGGGTATCAGCTTACTAAGGAGAAACTGGACAACAACTTTTGTGGTCCAATATCTCCTGTAACCCTTGAGAAAATAAAAAATTCTGGGCTAAAAAATTATTTTTGAGGAAAGAAAACGTATTTATTATTTTCACGGCTCTGCGTTATAAACTTCTGTGAAGCACTTGGGGGTTCAAAGTGCTCACCTCACATCTAGATAAGTTCCTTGGGGGGTCTAGTTTCCAAAATGGTGTCACTTGTGGGGGGTTTCTACTGTTTAGCCACATCAGGGGCTCTGCAAACGCAACGTGACGCCCGCAGAGCATTCCATCAAAGTCTGCATTTCAAAACGTCACTACTTCACTTCCGAGCCCCAGCATGTGCCTAAACAGTGGTTTACCCCCACATATGGGGTATCAACGTACTCAGGAGAAACTGGACAACAACTTTTGGGGTCAAATTTCTCCTGTTACCCTTGGGAAAATAAAAAATTGCGGGCTAAAAAATCATTTTTGAGAAAAGAATTTTTTTTTTTTTTTTCATGGCTCTGCGTTATAAACTTCTGTGAAGCACTTTAGGGTTCAAAGTGCTCATCACACATCTAGATTAGTTCCTTTGGGGGTCTAGTTTCCAAAATGGGGTCATTTGTGGGGGATCTCCAATGTGTAGGCACACAGGGGCTCTCCAAACGCGACATGGTGTTCGCTAATGATTGGAGCTAATTTTCCATTTAAAAAGCCAAATGGCGTGCCTTCCCTTCTGAGCCCTGCCCTGCGCCCAAACAGTGGTTTACCCCCACATATTGGGTATCTGCGTACTCAGGACAAACTGGACAACAACATTAGTGGTCCAATTTCTCCTATTACCATTGGCAAAATAGGAAATTCCAGGCTAAAAAATCATTTTTGAGAAAAGAAAAATTATTTTTGATTTTCATGGCTCTGCATTATAAACTTCTGTGAAGCACCTGGGGGTTTAAAGTGCTCAGTATGCATCTAGATAAGTTCCTTGGGGGGTCTAGTTTCCAAAATGGGGTCACTTGTGGGGGAGCTCCAATGTTTAGGCACACAGGGGCTCTCCAAACGCGACATGGTGTCCGCTAACAATTGGAGCTAATTTTCTATTCAAAAAGTCAAAAGGCGCGCCTTCCCTTTCAAGCCCTGCCGTGTGCCCAAACAGTGGTTTACCCCCACATATGAGGTATCGGCGTACTCGGGAGAAATTGCTCAACAAATTTTAGGATCCATTTTATCCTATTGCCCACGTGAAAATGAAAAAATTGAGGCGAAAAGAAATTTTTTGTGAAAAAAAAGTACTTTTTCATTTTTACGGATCAATTTGTGAAGCACCTGGGGGTTTAAAGGGCTCACTAGGCATCTAGATAAGTTCCTTGGGGGGTCCAGTTTCCAAAATGGGGTCACTTGTGGGGGAGCTCCAATGTTTAGGCACACAGGGGCTCTCCAAACGCGACATGGTGTCCGCTAACGATGGAGATAATTTTTCATTCAAGAAGTCAAATGGCGCTCCTTCCCTTCCGAGCCTTACCATGTGCCCAAACAGTGGTTTACCCCCACATGTGAGGTATCGGTGTACTCAGGAAAAATTGCCCAACAAATTTTAGGATCCATTTTATCCTGTTGTCCATGTGAAAATGAAAAAATTGAGGCTAAAAGAATTTTTTTGTGAAAAAAAAGTACTTTTTCATTTTTACGGATCAATTTGTGAAGCACCTGGGGGTTTAAAGGGCTCACTATGCATCTAGATAAGTTCCTTGGGGCGTCTAGTTTCCAAAATGGGGTCACTTGTGGGGGAGCTCCAATGTTTAGGCACACAGGGTCTCTCCAAACGTGACATGGTGTCCGCTAAAGAGTGCAGCCAATTTTTCATTCAAAAAGTCAAATGGCGCTCCTTCCCTTCCAAGCCCTGCCGTGCGCCCAAAGAGTGGTTTACCCCCACATATGAGGTATCAGCGTACTCAGGACAAATTGGACAACAACTTTCGTTGTTCAGTTTCTCCTTTTACCATTGGGAAAATAAAAAAATTGTTGCTGAAAAATCATTTTTGTGACTAAAAAGTTAAATGTTCATTTTTTCCTTCCATGTTGCTTCTGCTGCTGTGAAGCACCTGATGGGTTAATAAACTTCTTGAATGTGGTTTTGTGCACCTTGAGGGGTGCAGTTTTTAGAATGGTGTCACGTTTGGGTATTTTCAGCCATATAGACCCCTCAAACTGACTTCAAATGTGAGGTGGTCCCTCAAAAAAATGGTTTTGTAGAAATCGCTGGTCAAATTTTAACCCTTATAACTTCCTAGCAAAAAAAATTTTGTTTCCAAAATTGTGCTGATGTAAAGTAGACGTGTGGGAAATGTTATTTATTAACTATTTTGTGTCACATAACTCTCTGGTTTAACAGAATAAAAATTCAAAATGTGAAAATTGCAAAATTTTCAAAATTTTCGCCAAATTTCCGTTTTTATCACAAATAAACACAGAATTTATTGACCTAAATTTACCACTAACACGAAGCCCAATATGTCACGAAAAAACATTCTCAGAACCGCTAGGATCCATTGAAGCGTTCCTGAGTTATTACCTCATAAAGGGACACTGGTCAGAATTGCAAAAAACGGCAAGGTCTTTAAGGTCAAAATAGGCTGGGTCATGAAGGGGTTAATATGTAAAATTAACGAGCAACTTTGCACCTTAGTAAACATATATGCTGCTAACCAGAAACAAATCCGATTCCTAAACAAACTCTTGAAAACTATCTCCAAAGTTAGAGAAGGAGAATTATTTCTAGTCTGTGACTTTAACATCACACCGGATAGCACGGTAGACTCTTCCTCACACACTCGAAGTCCCTCGGAAAACTTAAATCAGTGGATTTTTAAAAACGAACTATTTGATATATTCCGGTGCCTCAACACGTCTTTAAGAGAATACACGTTCTTTTCCGACGTCCACCAGTCCGCGTCCCGAATTGATTATATCCTCACAGACGTGTTCACTCTACCTAGACTTCTAGATGTTTCCATAGGAAAAAAATCATTTTCGGACCCCGCTCCGGTCTTTAGCCTAATCCAATTAGGTCCCCCTCTTAGGAAAGCTAATATGTGGAAGTGCAACTCTAAAGGTACCTTCGCACTAACCGACGCTGCAGCGATACCGACAACGATGTCGATCGCTGCAGCGTCGCTGTTTGGTCGCTGGAGAGCTGTCACACAGACAGCTCTCCAGCGACCAACGATGGCGAAGTCCCCTGGTAACCAGGGTAAACATCGGGTTACTAAGCGCAGGGCCGCGCTTAGTAACCCGATGTTTACCCTGGTTACCATCGTAAAAGTAAAAAAAACAAACACTACATACTTACCTTCCGCTGTCTGTCCCCGGCGCTCTGCTTTCCTGCACTGACTGAGCACAGCGGCCGGAAAGCAGAGCGGTGACGTCACCGCTCTGCTTTCCGGCTGGCCGACGCTGACAGCCAGTGCAGAGAAGCACAGCGCCGAGGACAGACAGAGGAAGGTAAGTATGTAGTGTTTGTTTTTTTTACTTTTACGATGGTAACCAAGGTAAACATCGGGTTACTAAGCGCGGCCCTGCGCTTAGTAACCCGATGTTTACCCTGGTTACCAGTGAAGACATCGCTGAATCGGCGTCACACACGCCGAATCGGCGTCACAAACGCCGATTCAGCGATGTCTGCAGGGAGTCCAGCGACGAAATAAAGTGCTGGACTTTCTGCAGCGACCAACGACATCACAGCAGGATCCTGATCGCTGCTGCGTGTCAAACACAACGATATCGCTAGCCAGGACGCTGCAACGTCTCGGATCGCTAGCGATATCGTTGTGAAGTTGTTTAGTGTGAAGGTACCTTAACATCATCCATAATCCCACCCACAAACAAAACATAGAGAAAGCCATCTCCCAATTCTTCCTTGATAACAAATCTTCCTCTACCAACCCTTTCAACAATTGGTGTTCCCACAAAGCCGTACTCAGAGGTACCCTCATTGAAATTTCATCAAAAATTTAAAAAGAGACTAGAAGGAAGATCATAGAAACCCAAACCCTAATCCATAACAAAGAATCTGAAATTTTAGCCCAACAAACCCAATCACCCTCTGTCCAATCCGAACTCTTAGATTTAAGACTAAAACTCAAATCCCTAATCTCCACTCCCTATGATGCCGCTGTTAAAGCCCCGAAATACAAATACTACTCTGCACTAAACAAACCAACATCCTATATGTCCAAAAGAATGAATAGTAAAAGAATCAAAAACAGAATCAACAGAATTATAGCTACCTCTAAAAATGCTACTTTGACCCATCCCCAAGACATTGCAAACGAATTTGCTCAATTCTATCAAAAATTATATAACCTTAAACCAACCCCCTACCCCCCACAACTCAACCCCCCTGCTATTAATGACTACCTCAAACTAATAAACCTCCCATCCTTATCAACAGATGACCTGGCCTATATGAACGCCATCTTCTCCTCAATTGAAATTGAAGAAGCCATCAATAAACTATCCCTCCACAAATCCCTGGGCCCAGACGGATTTAACAATTCATACTACAAATCATTCAGCAAAATTTTATCTCCCCACCTTGCGGAAGTATTCAACTTCGCTGCAGACCAAGGTTTCTTTCCAAAAGAAATGCTTGAGGCCTCGATCGTCCTAATACCGAAACCCAAAGGCAACCCAGAACTAATGACCAACTACCGCCCCATCTCCCTTATCAACACCGACATAAAGCTATTCTCCAAAATATTAGCCAATAGACTGAGCAGCTTTCTCCCGAACCTACTGGTCAACGACCAAATGGGATTTACCCAAGGGAGACAACCCTCAGATGCTACGATAAGATCTATAAATGCCATCAGATACGCCAATTCAACTAAAACTCCCACAGCACTAATTTCTCTTGATGCCGAGAAGGCCTTCGATCGACTGGATTGGGCCTTTCTTCGGCACACTCTCTTTGGGTTCAACCAACAACTAGTGACCACCATTATGGCCCTTTATTCCAACCCAAGCCCAAAAATACTATCCAACAATCACATCTCTAACTCTTTTTCCATCACAAACGGCACTAGACAGGGGTGCCCCCTGTCTCCCTTAATATTTAACCTAGCCCTAGAACCCCTAGCCGAAGGAATATGAAGCAATGAACAAATTAAAGGTATACATACCCGATATAAAAAACACAAAATCAGCCTTTTTGCTGATGACATCATACTGACGCTAACTGACCCTTATAACTCCACATCTGAGGTCTTCAAAGAACTAGATAAATTCTCAGACCTATCCAACTACAAAATCAACCAGTCAAAATCGAATATTCTTCCCCTCAACCTTAAAACTAATCAAATAGAGGCTATAAAGAAAATGTCATCTCTAAATTGGTGTGACAAGGAAATTCCCTATTTAGGAATCTCTCTTTGTAGTAACCTCCAGTATATGATAAAGGCAAACTTGAGTAAAATAACTGACTCAATAAGCAAAGATTGTGCAATCTTCAAAGAGAAAGGGCTTTCATGGTGGGGGAAGAATTACACTCTAAAAACATTCATCCTCCCAAAAATTCTTTATGTCCTCCGATGTCTTCCTTTACCCGTACCCATCAACCTTTTGACAAATATTCAATCCATATTTAACACATTCTTATGGGGAGGAAAAAGAGCCAGAACCTCTACCCTTTTATTATATAAGAAAAAAAGAAACGGGGGCATGGGCCTTCCCAACATCATTGCACATTATCAAACCTTGCTGATCAAACAGAGCGCCCATTGGATTCTTCAACAGGACCCTCCAGCTTGGTTCGACCTAGAAATGTCTTTAAACAACGGTAATCAATTAAGCAGCATTATTTCACAAGCAATCTGAAACCACCTTCCCAGCCCTATCGCCCATCCCTTATTCCTCGCCATCGCCTAAGCATGGTGCAAATTCTCCAAACCAAAGAGACGGATACATAAATTCTCAATCCTAAAAAATGTACCCCTCACTCTCATCTTTCACCTCGCCAACAAAACTCTCCCCCCAATTTGGCCAGAATCGAAAATCTTAAAACTAGGGGATATCCACAATGGCTCTAACTTCCTAGACTTCATATCGCTGAGGAAAAAATTCAATATTCCTACCTCCTTTGTTAGGGCTAGTGGAACGCACCAAATAATAAGACAGATAGAGTATGGTGCGTTCGCAGCCCGGGGTCCACCGTGCAGAGATGGAACCTGCTGTCAAGTAATGACGGACTATATGGCGGTACTCATAAGTATACACACGTGGGTTAAACTTCACCCAGCGTGAAGGAAGCGATCCTGTTGCGTCACAGGACCGCGGTACCGCACATAGAGCGCGAGCAAGTAGTCAGCGAACTCAACCCCAACTAGGATTGAAGTCCGATTAGACCCTTGCTGGCACAACACCGCAACTGGGTGTGTAAGGAAACTATATAACAATATTAAGGCACAAGAGTGCATGCGGTGCCACACTGACGAATGCCACTAACCACCCAGGCATGGGTAAGGAAAGCACAGAGGAAGTGCACGGCGCCGTACTGGTGGTCACAGCAACTGGACGCTGTAATGTGTGATTCGTGCAGTAGGATAAGTCGGGCGCTAGATAGCAGCCATACACCTTCCGCGAACAGACATTCAATAGGGTAGGGGTATCCAAGGACGACTTGCACTCACAACATACACACATTACCAATTGTACACTAGCGCATGGCCGTGCGGTCATGCGCAGTTTATATAGCTGCAGCACAGGAAGTGGCCACAGAAACTTTGCCCTTCCAAGACCTGCCAAGAGGACCAATGGAATGTGCTGCAGAGCCTGAGCACATGACCCTCGATCTCCAACGGGAGATCTTGCCCTGGGCATGCTCAGTGTGTGCAGACAAGGACTTAGTCCCAGAGAAGTCCGCTCGCTGCTGACCAGCACTGGCTTTAATGGCAGAAGCTGAAGAAGCAGCAGTAACTCTCTGTACAGAGTGAGACTGAGCAAGACGCTGGGACCGACGTCCCTGCTGAGCAGGCTCCACTGCGGCTGGATAAGAATGGGAGACCGCAGCGGAGATGGCTCGAGATTCCCCCTGTGCAGAAGCGGGAATTCGAGACCTAACATTACTCCCCCTCCTAGGGCCCCCCTCCTTGGGCCTCGCTACGCTCGAAGGCAGCAATGAGCTGCGGGGACCGAATGTTTTCAGCAGGCTCCCATGACCTGTCCTCTGGACCATAACCCTTCCAATCCACCAGATAGAACTTTTTGCCGCGTACCACCTTGCACCCCAAAATAGCGTTCACCTCGTAATCGTCCGTAGACGAACCCGATGTCCCGGCAGATGACTCGGAAAACCGGGACATGTACACGGGTTTCAAGAGGGACACATGAAAGGTGTCGGTGATACCCAAGCGTGGAGGAAGAGCCAAACGGTAGACCACAGGATTAACCCGTTCGAGAACCTTGAAGGGACCCAAGTAGCGAGGAGCAAACTTAGTGGACTCAACTCGCAGCCTGATGTTACGGGCGGAGAGCCATACCAAGTCGCCAGGAGCAAAGGTCGGAGCGGGGCGCCGATGATCATCGGCGGAGGACCTCATTCCCTCCTTGGAGGCCCGAATGGCATCCTGCGTGCGGTCCCAAATGTCCCGTGCCTCCACAGCCCAGTCTGCCACCCTGGAGTCAGCAGAAGACACAGGCATGGGCACAGGAACACGCGGATGCTGGCCATAATTTAGGAGGAATGGAGTCTGACCGGTGGAGTCGGCTACGGCATTGTCAAGTGCAAACTCTGCCCACGGTAGCAAGGATGCCCAGTCATCCTGCCTGGCAGAAACAAAATGTCGTAAATATGTGACCAAGGTCTGGTTGGCCCTCTCTACCAACCCATTCGTCTCGGGATGATATGCTGAAGAGAGATTCAACTCAATACTGAGTAGACGACAAAGCTCTCTCCAGAATCGAGACGCAAACTGGGGACCCCGGTCACTAACAATTTTGTCTGGCATACCGTGTTGTTGTGGATTCTGTTTTTGGGCTCCCTCTGGTGGTTACAGATGGTACTGGGTGACTTGTGTTCTCTGCGGTCTCTGGTGTCCACCTGTTCTATCAGGATATGGGAGTTTCCTATTTAACCTGGCTTTCTTGTCATTTCCTCGCCGACTATCAATGTAATCAGTGTGTCTTGTTACCTCTGCTTCCCGCTTCTGTATTCTTCAGCACAAGCTAAGTTTTTGATTTTCCTGTTCCACGTTTTGCTTAATTTTTGTCTTAGTCCAGCTTGCAGATATGTGATTCCTTTTTGCTGGTTGCTCTAGTGGGCTGATATTACTCCTCATGTTCCATGAGTTGGAACATGAGTTCAAGTAATTTCAGGATGGTTTTTTGTAGGGTTTTTCGCTGACCGCGCAGTTCACTTTTGTATCCTCTGCTATCTAGCTTTAGCGGGCCTCATTTTGCTGAATCTGTTTTCATAACTACGTATGTGCTTTCCTCTCATTTCACCGTCATTACATGTGGGGGGCTGCTATTTCAGTGGGGTGTTTCTCTGGAGGCAAGAGAGGTCTGTGTTTCTTCTAATAGGGAAAGTTAGTTCTTCGGCTGGCGCGAGACGTCTAGAATCATCGTAGGCACGTTCCCCGGCTACAGCTAGTTGTGTGTTGAGGTTCAGGATCGCGGTCAGCTCAGTTTCCATCACCCTAGAGCTTGTTTTGTTTTTTGTGCTTGTCCTTTTGTGATCCCCTGCCATTGGGATCATGACACCGTGTAGGCGAAAGATATGCTTAACGAACAAGACAGCCAACGCCCGTGCAGAAGGTAGCCGTGGAAGAGGCACCAAGTGCATCATTTTGGAAAAATGGTCGGTGATCACCCAGATAATGGTGCAATTACGAGACTTGGGTAAGCCCACCACAAAGTCCATCCCGACCATCTCCCAGGGCCTGTCCGCCACCGGCAGAGGATAAAGCAAACCAGCTGGCCGTTGCCGAGGAGTCTTGTTCTTGGCGCAAGAGACACACGCCCGAACATACTCTGCGACATCACGAGTCATATGCGGCCACCAGTATGTCCTCGCCAGTAACTCAGATGTCCTTTTGGTATCAAAATGTCCACCCACCCTGGACGAGTGTGCCCAAGAGAGAACCTCCGGTCGCAAACTGGATGGAACAAAAGTCTTGCCCGGGTGGCACAGACTCTAGCGAAACCGGGGCCACAGTTCTCAAGCTCTCGGTGGGGACAATAAGCCGAGGCTCCTCCTCCTCCTCCTCCGCAGATGACACAACGGAGCGAGAGAGAGCGTCGGCCCGAATGTTCTTCTCCCCAGAAAGAAAATGAAGGGTGAAATGAAACCGGGAGAAGAATAAGGACCATCTGGCCTGGCGAGAATTCAACCGCTGGGCTGTCTGCAGGTACACCAAATTTTTATGGTCTGTGAAGACTTGGAAGAGAAAACGTGCTCCCTCCAAGAGATGTCTCCACTCCGAGAAAGCCAACTTCATGGCTAGCAACTCCCTGTCCCCGATGGAATAATTCCTCTCTGCTGGTGAGAAGGTCTTGGAGAAAAAGAAGCAGGGATGCTTCCGACCTTGAGCATCCTTTTGGAAGAAGACTGCTCCAGCACCAACAGAAGAGGCATCCACCTCCATGATAAATGGCTTATCAACATCGGGGCGATGTAGGATGGGAGCGCTAGCGAAGTGTGACTTTATAGAGTTAAAGACCTTGGAGACCTCCTCAGACCACAATTTGGGATTTTCCCCCTTCTTGGTGAGGGCAACCAAGGGAGCTACCAAAGTTGAGAAGTGCGGAATGAACTGGCGATAATAATTAATGAACCCCATAAAGCGCTGCACCGCTTTAAGAGAATGGGGTTCCTGCCAGTCCATCACAGCCTGTAGTTTGGCAGGATCCATAGCCAATCCCTGGGCTGAGATGATGTAGCCCAGGAAAGGTAAGGACTCCTGCTCAAACATACACTTCTCCAACTTGGCATAGAGGGAGTTTGCCCGTAGGAGGTCGAAGACTTTGCAAACATCTCTCCGGTGGGAGTCAATATCTGGAGAGTAGATGAGAATATCATCCAGATAGACTACGACCGAGGTGGAAAGCATATCCCGGAAGATATCATTCACAAAGTCTTGGAAAACGGCTGGGGCATTACAGAGCCCGAAGGGCATCACCAGATATTCATAGTGCCCATCCCTGGTGTTAAAAGCCGTCTTCCATTCGTCCCCCTCACGGATGCGAATCAGGTTGTAAGCACCCCGCAGATCTAGTTTAGTAAATACCCTTGCTCCCCGAAGCCTATCGAAGAGCTCAGATATCAAGGGCAAAGGATACTTATTTTTAACGGTGATGGCATTAAGACCCCTGTAGTCTATGCATGGACGCAATTCCCCATTCTTCTTCTGCACAAAGAAGAACCCTGCCCCAGCAGGTGACACTGACTTCCTAATGAATCATCTTGCCAGATTTTCCTGAATGTACTGTGACATTGCCTCCGTCTCCGGGAGAGATAGCGGATACACTCGACCCCGGGGAGGCTCAGCACCAGGCAAGAGATCAATAGGACAGTCATAGGGGCGATGGGGCGGAAGGATCTCCGCCGCCTTTTTGGAGAACACGTCTGCATAAGACCAATACTGCTTGGGGAGAGAGGAAAGATCTGCGGGTACCTCAGTAGTAGCAACCTGAATGCACTCCCTCTGACGCCTACCCCCACAAGATTCGCCCCATCCCAGGATTCTGCCAGAGGACCACTCGATATGAGGAGAGTGGTACCGTAGCCAAGGTATTCCCAACAGGACCTCATCAATTCCCTCAGGAATGACGAGCAGAGATATAATCTCCTGATGAGATGGCGACATGGACAGAGTAAAAGGGATGGTCTGGTGTGTTATCTGTGAGGGCAGTGTCGACCCATTCACCACTCGTACCGTTACTGGTTGAGCTAGCATAACCAGGGGTATTGCGTGACGTTGGGCGAAGGCAGAAGACATAAAATTGCCCTCCGCCCCAGAATCCACGCAGAGCTCTACCGAGTGGGAGAATGAGCCTATAGTAATTGTCCCCTTAAAGGACAATTTAGAGGCAAACGTCGCCGTGTCTAGTGTACCTCCACCTACTACCACTAGACGCTGACGTTTCCTCGACCGCTGAGAACATCTGGTGGCTAGATGTCCTGACTACTGGCAAACATGACAGACCTTGAGTGCACAAGCGGTCCGGGACTTAGATCCCGCTTGTGACACTTCCCTGGCCTCATGTGACTCAGGAACCGGGACCGGAGATTCCAGAGGTTTGGCGAAGGTAGGAGCCAGCCGAAACCTCTGCCTACACTGGGCTCGCTCTAACCTCCGCTCGTTAAAACGGAGGTCAATTCGAGTGGAGACAGTTATTAACTCCTCCAGTGTGGCAGGAACCTCCCTAGTGGCCAGAGCGTCCTTAACGTGGTCAGCCAGGCCCCTCCAAAATATGGGGATAAGAGCTTTATCCGACCAATCCAGCTCAGAAGCTAAAGTGCGGAATTGGACGGCAAAATGACTGACCAAGGACTCACCATGAGTTAATGCCAGCAGTTGGAGCGCAGTATCATGGGTGACTTGAGGTCCTAAAAAGACCTGTTTCAGAGTGCTCAGAAACAGCGGAGCACTCTGCACCACATGATCGCCACGCTCCCACAGCGGCGTAGCCCATTCAAACGCCCTGTCCGACAAGAGAGACACTATAAATCCCACCTTAGCCCGCTCTGTGGGAAAACGTGCAGCCAGGAGCTTGAGGTGAATAGAGCACTGACTCACAAATCCCCTACAAAATTTGCTATCACCAGAAAATTTTTCTGGCAGCGGGAAGCGAGAAAATGTCGGAGCAGGGGTGGCAATGGACAGGGTTGCTGCAGCCACGCTAGCAGCCTGTACAGCAACTGCGGTAACATCCACAGCTGAGGTTGCGCTCTCAAGAGCCGCCAACCTACCCTCCAGCTGCTGGATATACCGCAAGGATTGCTGTTTGTCCGTCATTACTAGCCAGACCCTGTCGCTAGTGTAATGTTAGGGCTAGCGGAACGCACCAAATAATAAGACAGATAGAGTATGGTGCGTTCGCAGCCCGGGGTCCACCGTGCAGAGATGGAACCTGCTGCCAAGTAATGACGGACTATATGGCGGTACTCATAAGTATACACACGTGGGTTAAACTTCACCCAGCGTGAAGGAAGCGATCCTGTTGCATCACAGGACCGCGGTACCGCACATAGAGCGCGAGCAAGTAGTCAGCGAACTCAACCCCAACTAGGATTGAAGTCCGATTAGACCCTTGCTGGCACAACACCGCAACTGGGTGTGTAAGGAAACTATATAACAATATTAAGGCACAAGAGTGCATGCGGTGCCGCACTGACGAACGCCACTAACCACCCAGGCATGGGTAAGGAAAGCACAGAGGAAGTGCACGGCGCCGTACTGGCGGTCACAGCAACTGGACGCTGTAATGTGTGATTCGTGCAGTAGGATAAGTCAGGCGCTAGATAGCAGCCATACACCTTCCGCGAACAGACATTCAATAGGGTAGGGGTATCCAAGGATGACTTGCACTCACAACATACACACATTACCAATTGTACACTAGCGCATGGCCGTGCGTTCATGCGCAGTTTATATAGCTGCAGCACAGGAAGTGGCCACAGAAACTTTGCCCTTCCAAGACCTGCCAAGAGGACCAATGGAATGTGCTGCAGAGCCTGAGCACATGACCCTCGATCTCCAACGGGAGATCTTGCCCTGGGCATGCTCAGTGTGTGCAGACAAGGACTTAGTCCCAGAGAAGTCCGCTCGCTGCTGACCAGCACTGGCTTTAATGGCAGAAGCTGAAGAAGCAGCAGTAACTCTCTGTACAGAGTGAGACTGAGCAAGACGCTGGGACCGACGTCCCTGCTGAGCAGGCTCCACTGCGGCTGGATAAGAATGGGAGACCGCAGCGGAGATGGCTCGAGATTCCCTCTGTGCAGAAGCGGGAATTCGAGACCTAACATCCTTATTCACAGAATTCATCCTCCTAAAAGACAATGTATATACATTCCTCAACTCCAAAATGTACTTCACACATGCCTCCATAAAAGTCCTAAACAATCCCCATCACAAAATTTTCTGGATCCATGGCTTCCTTTACGACTCCTTCAACAATGACGAAACCATGCTAAAATTCCCCTACATGTTCACCTGGGAAAAAACTCTGAACTCTACCTTCTCCCCAGAACATTGGGAAGATGCTCTCTTAACCTACAACTCCACAATCTCTTTTCCACTCCAAGAGACACACTTTAAAATAGTCAGCAGATGGTACCTCACTCCGGCAAAAATGGCTCACTTCGGTCCCTCAACGTCCCCACTCTGCTGGAGAGATTGCGGTTCCAAGGGAGACCTAATTCACATGCTTTGGCAATGCCCTAAAGTCAAAACATTTTGGTCTCTGATTTCCACTACCTTTAACAGACTCTCCAACAAAGTCTTTACCCTTACTCCCCAAATTGCCCTCCTATCTATTAACTTGGATGATTTAGAATCATCACTCCAACCTCTACCCATTCATCTATGCCTTGTAGCAAAAAACATCATTGCTCTCCACTGGAAGAATAAAACACTACCCAACTTATTTTACAACTATTCCAACAACATAGATCCCACAAACTGAAATTCGCTCTGATCAACAACAAGTTTGGAAAATTCTGCAAGAAGTGGAACAAATGGGACAAGTCCTTTCTGCCTCCCATTACTTGATCTATTCGCCTCTAACATTTAGGCGCAATATTACTTAATTCTTAATTCCTAATTCTTAATCCCATACACTATTCGTTAATTAAAAGATTAGTGTTAAATGCTCTTGATTAAACGCTGTTCTCATGATTGGCCTTAAATGGCTTGCAATCAATTCAAAGTCCTATGAACAATTTGATTAATTTGTAAAAATTGTCTACTATAAGCTATATTATAATTAACGTTCCTTTTGTTATATTGTAATTGCTACAAGTTCTTGTTATACTTGTATAATTGATCCTCTCCCCTCCCCTTTCCCTCCCTCTCCTCCTTTCTCCCTCCCTCACCCCTCTCCCCTCTCCTCCTTCCCCCCTCCATCCCACCCTCCCCTTCCTCCCCCCCCCTCACAGTCCCTCTCGTCCCTATAATAATAATAAATCTTTGGAAAAAAAAAAAACAATTGAAGAGCATGTCGCTTGGTAGCAAAGGAATATGCAGATTGAAAACATTTACTCCTTTAGAGTTTTCCATAAGGTACTGTCACATTTAGCGACGCTGCAGCGATCTAGACAATGATCCCGATCGCTGCAGCGTCGCTGTGTGGTCGCTGGAGAGCTGTCACACAGACAGCTCTCCAGCGACCAATGATGCCGGTCCCCTGATAACCAGGGTAAACATCGGGTTACTAAGCGCAGGGCCGCGCTTAGTAACCCGATGTTTACCCTGGTTACCAGCGTAAACGTAAAAAAAAACAAACACTACATACTTACATTCCAGTGTCTGTCCTCCGGCGCTGTGCTTTCCTGCACTGTCAGCGCTGGCCAGCCGTAAAGCAGAGCGGTGACGTCACCGCTGTGCTTTACGGCTGGCCAGCGCTCACAGCCAGTGCAGGAAAGCAGAGCGCCGGGGGACGCGACAGACAGCGGAATGTAAGTATGTAGTGTTTATTTTTTTTACGTTTACGCTGGTAACCAGGGTAAACATCGGGTCACTAAGCGCGGCCCTGCACTTAGTAACCCGATGTTTACCCTGGTTACCAGTGCAGACATCGCTGAATCGGCGTCACACACGCCGATTCAGCGATGTCTGCGGGAGATCTAGCGACGAAATAAAGTGCTGGACTTTCTGCTCCGACCAACGATGGCACAGCAGGATCCAGATCGCTGCTGCCTGTCAAACTGAACGATATCGCTATCCAGGACGGTGCAACGTTACGGATCGCTAGCGATATCGTTCAGTGTGACGGTACCTATAAGAATAGTGGCTTCAATACCATTGGCATGAGACTATTAATACACAATCTTGTACCGTTACACATTTTTGGTGGGTCAAGGTTCCGAAGCAAAATTATTGTGGCTCCTATTTTTAAAGTGAGCTTATCCGGTGGCATTCCAGGAGGCTCCAAAGAATTCAAGAACTCCAATGGATACATTATGTTCACTCTCTATGACTGAATCAATAGACATGTATGCGGTCACTAGACAAGGCAGCCTTCCCTGAATTAGTAGATTTATGAAGCTGACACTATCATTTTTAAGCGCTAGGATTGCATGTTCACAAAGCCACTGATGGTTGTTAAATTGTTACAAATATCAGGGAAAACTTGGTGAATAAGTTTCATTACCGAAGATGTCATGTCTAGTGTTGAGCATTCCGATACCGCAAGTATCGGGTATCGGACGATATTTGCAGTATCGGAATTCCGATACCGAGTTCCGATATTTTTGTGATATCGGGAAGCGGTATCGGGATTAAGATTCATGTGTAAAATAAAGAATAAAAATAAAAAATATTGATATACTTACCCTCGGACGCGCCCTGGTTGTCACCGCTGCAACCGCCATGCTTCCGTTCCTAAGAATGAGCGCGTTAAGGACCTTCGATGACGTCGCGGCTTGTGATTGGTCGCGTGAGCAAATGAATTAAAAACGTTTTACAAGTGCCTCCTGATGCATCTAGGAAAAATAGTCCCCCATTTCCATTAGAAATCTGAGGCATAATTGCCATATAGGCCGATCTTTGGTCATCAACCAAAAGAGGCTTATTTAACCCCTTAAGCCCCAAGGGTGGTTTGCACGTTAATGACCGGGCCAATTTTTTACAATTCTGACCACTGTCCCTTTATGAGGTTATAACTCTGGAATGCTTCAACAGATCCTGATGATTCTGACACTGTTTTATTGTGACATCTTGTACTTCATGGAAGTGGTAAAATTTATTGGATAAGACTTGCGTTTATTTGTGAAAAAAATGGAAATTTGGTGAAAATTTTGAAAATTTTGCAATTTTCCAAATTTGAATTTTTATGCCCTTAAATCACAGAGATATGTCACACAAAATACTTAATAAGTAACATTTCCCACATGTCTACTTTACATCAGCACAATTTTGGAACCACATTTTTTTGTTAGGGAGTGATAAGGGTGAAAAGTTGACCAGCAATTTCTCATTTTTACAACACCATTTTTTTTAGGGACCACATCTCATTTGAAGTAATTTTGAGGGGTCTATACGGTAGAAAATAACCAAGTGTGGCACCATTCTAAAAACTGCACCCCTCAAGGTGCTCAAAACCACATTCAAGAAGTTTATTAACCCTTCAAGTGTTTCACAGGAATTTTTGGAATGTTTAAATAAAAATTAACATTTAACTTTTTTTTCACAAAAAATTTACTTCAGCTCCAATTTGTTTTATTTTACCAAGGGTAACAGGAAAAAATGGACCCCAAAAGTTGTCGTACAATTTGTTCCGAGTACGCCGATATCCCATATGTGGGGGTAAACCACTGTTTGGGTGCATGGCAGAGCTCGGAAGGGAAGGAGCGCTGTTTGACTTTTCAATGCAAAATTGACAGGAATTGAGGTGGGACGCCATGTTGCATTTGGAGAGCCACTGATGTTCCTAAACATTGGAACCCCCCACAAGTGACACCATTTTGGAAAGTAGACCCCCTAAGGAACTTATCTAGATGTGTGGTGAGCACTTTGACCCACCAAGTGCTTCACAGAAGTTTATAATGCAGAGCCGTAAAAATATCAAATCATATTTTTTCACAAAAATGATATTTTCGCCCCCAATTTCTTTTGTTCCCAAAGGTAAGAGAAGAAATTGGACCCCAAAAGTTGTTGTGCAATTTGTCCTGAGTATGCCGATACCCCATATGTTGGGGTAAACCCCTGTTTTGGGCACATGACATTTTTTGATCGCTTTTTATTCCGATTTTTGTGAGGCAGAATGACCAAAAACCAGCTATTCATGAATTTCTTTTGGGGGGGGGGGGGGGGCGTTTATACCATTCCACGTTTGGTAAAATTGATAAAACAGTTTTATTCTTTGGGACAGTACGATTACAATGATACCTCATTTATATTTTTTTTATGTTTTGGCGCTTTTATACGATAAAAACTATTTTATATAAAAAATAATTATTTTTGCATCGCTTTATTCTGAGGACTATAACTTTTTTATTTTTTTGCTATTGATGCTGTATGGCGGCTTGTTTTTTGCGGGACAAGATGATGTTTTCAGCGCAACCATGGCTATTTAAATCCGTCTTTTTGATCGTGTGTTATTCCACTTTTTGTTTGGCGGTATGATAATAAAGCATTTTTTGCCTCATTTTTTTTTTTACTGCGTTCACTGAAGGGGTTAGCTAGCGGAACAGTTTTATAGGTGGGGTCGTTACGGATGCGGCGATACTAAATATGTGTACTTTTATTGTTTTTTTTTATTATTTAAATAAAGAAATGTATTTATGGGAATTTTTTTTTTTTTACACATGTGAATATTTTTTTTTTAACTTTATAACATTTCACCAGGGGGGCATTATGTTATAGGGTCAGATCGCTAATCTGACACTTTGCAGAGCACTGTCAGATCAGCGATCTGACATGCAGGGCTGCAGGCTTACCAGCGCTTGCTCTGAGCAAGGTAAGCCACCTCCCTGCAGGGCTCAGATGTAGCCCCGTGGGCATTTTGGATCCGGGGCCTGCAGGGAGGAGACGCTCGGTACAAGATGAGCACATCACCTTGTACCGAGGGTCTCAGGGAAGCACGCAGGGAGCCCCCTCCCTGCGCGATGCTTCCCTGTACTGCCGGAACGCTGCGATCATGTTTGATTGCAGTGTTCCGGGGGTTAATGTGCCAAGGGCGGTGCGTGACCGCTCCTGGCACATAGTGCTGGATGTCACCTGCGATAGTTAGCTGACACCCGGCCGCGCTCCCCCGTGAGCGCAGTCGATCGCATATGACACTGGAAATTAAGTCCCAGGTCACCTCGCCGGGATAGTACGTCATATGGGATTAAGGGGTTAATATGACAAATTCTTTAAAATTTTCCAAATCATAGCTTTTTCTTGCAGAATATCTCTGTTCATAATATCAAAGTCTGGTCGATTTGGTGCTGGTAAACCTAATTCTATTAGAGTTTTACTATTGATAGATATGCACCTTCTAACATCAAGAGGGCTTTGTTGAATATGTCAGCAGTGAAATTTAAGTCTAAGGCTAGGTTCACATTAACGTCTCTGTACGCAGCGTATCATTTACATCTGCAAACGCATGCAAAAACGCATGCAAATGCATGTTTACGCAGCGTTTTTATTCGCATCATCTTACGCATGACGCAAAAAAAAACTACTGCGTGTGCATTCGTTTAAATGCGTTTGGTATGCATTTGTTTTGTTTATTACCATGGTGGAGGTTGTGAAATCATTTCCTGGACATGCACATTCTGAAGCACGCATGCATATGGACCGCATGCATACGCATGTCCCAGCGTACCAATGCATTCCCATAGACAGTAATGCGTTGTTTTGACGCACTGATCCACAATCATCCACATGATTGCGCAATATTTGACGCCTCAAAAATGCAACATGTTGTGTTCGCCGGACACCCCCATACACAGGGAAGCGATGCCTGCGAACGCATCCGCATGTGAATGCATGCAAAAGCATATCCCTGCGTACACCATGTTAAAGATACTGTATGTACGCAAGACGTATGTGGATCGATGCGGATCATACGCACAGCTGCGCACAGATACGCTAAAGTGAAACCAAGCCTAAGTCTGGATTAAATCTCCTTTGCACTCTAAAAATATCTTTACTAAGATATTCTTTGTATTTGTCCCAAAGTGCACAGGGATTGGAAGGTGTGCAGGTTGTAATTATTATAGCGAACAGGTCTGTTAGTTGAGGTGGAAAGTGAGCGAGACTTACTTTCTGCAATGTCATGTCTGTTATGGCCGGCAATCAGGCAACACAGCGTGCAGTAATCAGCGCACATACAGAGATCTGGCAATAACCAAAAACAATAGGACGAGCTCTGAGACGTGGAATCTCTGTAGACTGCAGTACCTGATCTATCCTCACACAACTATAAGCAGCAGTGGATTGCGCCTATCACTACCTATGCAACTCGGCACTGCCTGAGGAGCTGACTAGCCTGAAGATAGAAATACAAGCCTGACTTACCTCAGAGAAATACCCCAAAGGAATAGGCAGCCCCCCACATATAATGACTGTTAGCAAGATGAAAAGACAAACGTAGGAATGAAACAGATTCAGCAAAGTGAGGCCCGATATTCTAGACAGAGCGAGGATAGCAAAGAGAACTATGCAGTCTACAAAAAACCCTAAAACGAAAACCACGCAAAGGGGCAAAAAGACCCACCGTGCCGAACTAACAGCACGGCGGTGCACCCCTTTGCTTCTCAGAGCTTCCAGCAATAGTTAATAGCAAGCTGGACAGAAAAAACAGAAAACAAACTAGAAGCACTTATCTAGCAGAGCAGCAGGCCCAAGGAAAGATGCAGTAGCTCAGATCCAACACTGGAACATTGACAAGGAACAAGGAAGACAGACTCAGGTGGAGCTAAATAGCAAGGCAGCCAACGAGCTCACCAAAACACCTGAGGGAGGAAGCCCAGAGACTGCAATACCACTTGTGACCACAGAAGTGAACTCAGCCACAGAATTCACAACAGTACCCCCCCCTTGAGGAGGGGTCACCGAACCCTCACCAGAACCCCCAGGCCGACCAGGATGAGCCACATGAAAGGCACGAACAAGATCTGGGGCATGGACATCAGAGGCAAAAACCCAGGAATTATCTTCCTGAGCATAACCCTTCCATTTGACCAGATACTGGAGTTTCCGTCTAGAGACACGAGAATCCAAAATCTTCTCCACAATATACTCCAATTCCCCCTCCACCAAAACAGGGGCAGGAGGCTCCACAGATGGAACCATAGGTGCCACGTATCTCCTCAACAACGACCTATGGAATACATTATGTATGGAAAAGGAGTCTGGGAGGGTCAGACGAAAAGACACCGGATTGAGAATCTCAGAAATCCTATACGGACCAATAAAACGAGGTTTAAATTTAGGAGAGGAAACCTTCATAGGAATATGACGAGAAGATAACCAAACCAGATCCCCAACACGAAGTCGGGGTCCCACACGGCGTCTGCGATTAGCGAAAAGCTGAGCCTTCTCCTGGGACAAGGTCAAATTGTCCACTACCTGAGTCCAGATCTGCTGCAACCTGTCCACCACAGAATCCACACCAGGACAGTCCGAAGACTCAACCTGTCCTGAAGAGAAACGAGGATGGAACCCAGAATTGCAGAAAAATGGAGAGACCAAGGTAGCCGAGCTGGCCCGATTATTAAGGGCGAACTCAGCCAACGGCAAAAATGACACCCAATCATCCTGGTCAGCGGAAACAAAACATCTCAGATATGTTTCCAAGGTCTGATTGGTTCGTTCGGTCTGGCCATTAGTCTGAGGATGGAAGGCCGAGGAGAAAGATAGGTCAATGCCCATCCTACCACAAAAGGCTCGCCAGAACCTCGAGACAAACTGGGAACCTCTGTCAGAAACAATATTCTCAGGAATGCCATGTAAACGAACCACATGCTGGAAGAACAAAGGCACCAAATCAGAGGAGGAAGGCAATTTAACCAAGGGCACCAGATGGACCATTTTAGAAAAGCGATCACAGACCACCCAAATGACCGACATTTTTTGAGAAACGGGAAGGTCAGAAATGAAATCCATCGAAATATGTGTCCAAGGCCTCTTCGGGACCGGCAAGGGCAAAAGCAACCCACTGGCACGTGAACAGCAGGGCTTAGCCCTAGCACAAATTCCACAGGACTGCACAAAAGCACGCACATCCCGCGACAGAGATGGCCACCAGAAGGATCTAGCAACCAACTCCCTGGTACCAAAGATTCCTGGATGACCGGCCAGCACCGAACAATGAAGTTCAGAGATAACTTTACTAGTCCACCTATCAGGGACGAACAGTTTCTCGGCCGGACAACGATCAGGTTTATTAGCCTGAAATTTCTGCAACACTCTCCGCAAATCAGGGGAGATGGCAGACACAATGACTCCTTCCTTGAGGATACTCGCCGGCTCAGATAACCCCGGAGAGTCGGGCACAAAACTCCTAGACAGAGCATCCGCCTTCACATTTTTAGAGCCCGGAAGGTATGAAATCACAAAATCAAAACGAGCAAAAAATAACGACCAACGGGCCTGTCTAGGATTCAAGCGCTTGGCAGACTCAAGATAAGTAAGGTTCTTATGATCAGTCAATACCACCACGCGATGCTTAGCACCCTCAAGCCAATGACGCCACTCCTCGAATGCCCACTTCATGGCCAGCAACTCTCGGTTGCCCACATCATAATTACGCTCAGCAGCAGAAAATTTCCTGGAAAAGAAAGCACATGGTTTGAACACTGAGCAACCAGAACCTCTCTGTGACAAAACCGCCCCTGCACCAATCTCAGAAGCATCAACCTCGACCTGGAACGGAAGAGAAACATCAGGTTGACACAACACAGGGGCACAGCAAAAACGACGCTTCAACTCCTGAAAAGCTTCCACGGCAGCAGAAGACCAATTAACCAAATCAGCACCCTTCTTGGTCAAATCGGTCAATGGTCTGGCAATGCTAGAAAAATTACAGATGAAGCGACGATAAAAATTAGCAAAGCCCAGGAATTTCTGCAGACTTTTTAGAGATGTCGGCTGAGTCCAATCCTGGATGGCCTGAACCTTAACCGGATCCATCTCGATAGTAGAAGGGGAAAAGATGAACCCCAAAAATGAAACTTTCTGCACACCGAAGAGACACTTTGATCCCTTCACGAACAAGGAATTAGCACGCAGTACCTGGAAAACCATTCTGACTTGCTTCACATGAGACTCCCAATCATCTGAGAAGATCAAAATGTCATCCAAGTAAACAATCAAGAATTTATCCAGATACTCACGGAAAATGTCATGCATAAAAGACTGAAAAACAGATGGAGCATTGGCAAGTCCGAACGGCATCACCAGATACTCAAAATGACCCTCGGGCGTATTAAATGCCGTTTTCCATTCATCTCCCTGCCTGATTCTCACCAGATTATACGCACCACGAAGATCAATCTTAGTAAACCAACTAGCCCCCTTAATCCGAGCAAACAAGTCAGAAATCAATGGCAAGGGATACTGAAACTTAACAGTGATCTTATTAAGAAGGCGGTAATCAATACACGGTCTTAGCGAACCATCCTTCTTGGCTACAAAAAAGAACCCTGCTCCCAATGGTGACGACGATGGGCGAATATGTCCCTTCTCCAGGGACTCCTTCACATAACTGCGCATAGCGGTGTGTTCAGGTACGGACAAATTAAATAAACGACCCTTAGGGAATTTACTACCAGGAATCAAATTGATAGCACAATCACAATTCCTATGCGGAGGTAGGACATCAGACTTGGACTCTTCAAATACATCCTGAAAGTCCGACAAGAACTCTGGGATGTCAGAAGGAATGGATGACGAAATAGACAAAAATGGAACATCACCATGTACTCCCTGACAACCCCAGCTGGTTACCGACATAGAGTTCCAATCCAATACTGGATTATGGGTTTGTAGCCATGGCAACCCCAACACGACCACATCATGCAAATTATGCAGTACCAGAAAGCGAATAACTTCCTGATGTGCAGGAGCCATGCACATGGTCAGCTGGGCCCAGTACTGAGGCTTATTCTTGGCCAAAGGTGTAGCATCAATTCCTCTCAACGGAATAGGACACCGCAAAGGCTCCAAGAAAAATCCACAACGTTTAGCATAATCCAAATCCATCAGATTCAGGGCAGCGCCTGAATCCACAAACGCCATGACAGAATACGATGACAAAGAGCACATTAAGGTAATGGACAGAAGGAATTTGGACTGTACAGTACCAATAACGGCAGAGCTATCGAACCGCCTAGTGCGTTTAGGACAATTAGAAATAGCATGAGTAGAATCACCACAATAGAAACACAGCCTGTTCAGACGTCTGTGTTCTTGCCGTTCTACTTTAGTCATAGTCCTGTCGCACCGCATAGGCTCAGGTTTACTCTCAGACAATACCGCCAGATGGTGCACAGATTTACGCTCGCGCAAGCGACGACCGATCTGAATGGCCAAGGACATAGACTCATTCAAACCAGCAGGCATAGGAAATCCCACCATTACATCCTTAAGAGCTTCAGAGAGACCCTTTCTGAACAAAGCCGCTAGTGCAGATTCATTCCACAGAGTGAGTACTGACCACTTCCTAAATTTCTGACAATATACTTCTACATCATCCTGACCCTGGCATAAAGCCAGCAGATTTTTCTCAGCCTGATCCACTGAATTAGGCTCATCGTAAAGCAATCCCAGCGCCTGGAAAAATGCATCAACATTACTCAATGCAGAATCTCCTGGTGCAAGAGAAAACGCCCAGTCCTGTGGGTCGCCGCGCAAAAAAGAAATAATAATCAAAACCTGTTGAATAGGATTACCAGAAGAATGAGGTTTCAAGGCCAAAAATAGCTTACAATTATTTCTGAAGCTCAGGAACTTAGTTCTGTCACCAAAAAACAAATCAGGAATCGGAATTCTTGGTTCTAGCATCGATTTCTGATCAATAGTATCTTGAATCTTTTGTACATTTACAACGAGATTATCCATTGAGGAGCACAGAGCCTGAATATCCATGTCCACAGCTGTGTCCTGAAGCACTCTAATGTCTAGGGGAAAAAAAAGACTGAAGACAGAGCTAAGAAAAAAAAATGATGTCAGGATTTCTTTTTTCCCTCTATTGGGAATCATTGGTGTGGCTCCTTGTACTGTTATGGCCGGCAATCAGGCAACACAGCGTGCAGTATTCAGCGCACATACAGAGATCTGGCAATAACCAAAAACAATAGGACGAGCTCTGAGACGTGGAATCTCTGTAGACTGCAGTACCTGATCTATCCTCACACAACTATAAGCAGCAGTGGATTGCGCCTATCACTACCTATGCAACTCGGCACTGCCTGAGGAGCTGACTAGCCTGAAGATAGAAATACAAGCCTGACTTACCTCAGAGAAATACCCCAAGGAATAGGCAGCCCCCCACATATAATGACTGTTAGCAAGATGAAAAGACAAACGTAGGAATGAAACAGATTCAGCAAAGTGAGGCCCGATATTCTAGACAGAGCGAGGATAGCAAAGAGAACTATGCAGTCTACAAAAAACCCTAAAACGAAAACCACGCAAAGGGGCAAAAAGACCCACCGTGCCGAACTAACAGCACGGCGGTGCACCCCTTTGCTTCTCAGAGCTTCCAGCAATAGTTAATAGCAAGCTGGACAGAAAAAACAGAAAACAAACTAGAAGCACTTATCTAGCAGAGCAGCAGGCCCAAGGAAAGATGCAGTAGCTCAGATCCAACACTGGAACATTGACAAGGAGCAAGGAAGACAGACTCAGGTGGAGCTAAATAGCAAGGCAGCCAACGAGCTCACCAAAACACCTGAGGGAGGAAGCCCAGAGACTGCAATACCACTTGTGACCACAGAAGTGAACTCAGCCACAGAATTCACAACACATGTCCCAATGTTGATCGTCTTCGATCAGACCACACTTTTGGCATGCGTCCCTGTAAGTTTAACACAGCTCTCAAACTGTGAAAGAAGTTGGCCCACGGACAGTGTGAAACAGTAATCAGAGGTAGTAACACTCTGCATTGTTTGGATGCCTTGTATACATACGTCCAAGAGCATCACTGAAACGTCCTATCCTGGGACCCTTGCACCTTGTTTCCGCTTGCAAAATACTTTTCGCAATTTATTCCAGGTATGATATTTTGGAACATCTGAATATCATAATGTCCTTGCAAATGGATCTGCTTGACATAGGAGAAAGAAAGTTGTCAATGTTGTATTGGGTGGTTGAGCAGCTCTTTCCTCTGCATTTTTGGGAGTTAAATAAACTAGTCCATTTTCAAGATGGACACTGAGATAAACTACAGTCGGATGTCTTTCTTGGATGGGAAAATGTAATAATCGCCACACGGCTTCATTACTACTTACAGTGGGGCAAAAAAGTATTTAGTCAGTCAGCAATAGTGCAAGTTCCACCACTTAAAAAGATGAGAGGCGTCTGTAATTTACATCATAGGTAGACCTCAACTATGGGAGACAAACTGAGAAAAAAAAATCCAGAAAATCACATTGTCTGTTTTTTTAACAATTTATTTGCATATTATGGTGGAAAATAAGTATTTGGTCAGAAACAAACAATCAAGATTTCTGGCTCTCACAGACCTGTAACTTCTTCTTTAAGAGTCTCCTCTTTCCTCCACTCATTACCTGTAGTAATGGCACCTGTTTAAACTTGTTATCTGTATAAAAAGACACCTGTGCACACCCTCAAACAGTCTGACTCCAAACTCCACTATGGTGAAGACCAAAGAGCTGTCAAAGGACAACAGAAACAAAATTGTAGCCCTGCACCAGGCTGGGAAGACTGAATCTGCAATAGCCAAACAGCTTGGAGTGAAGAAATCAACAGTGGGAGCAATAATTAGAAAATGGAAGACATACAAGACCACTGATAATCTCCCTCGATCTGGGGCTCCACGCAAAATCCCACCCCGTGGGGTCAGAATGATCACAAGAACGGTGAGCAAAAATCCCAGAACCACGCGGGGGGACCTAGTGAATGAACTGCAGAGAGCTGGGACCAATGCAACAAGGCCTACCATAAGTAACACACTATGCCACCATGGACTCAGATCCTGCAGTGCCAGACGTGTCCCACTGCTTAAGCCAGTACATGTCCGGGCCCGTCTGAAGTTTGCTAGAGAGCATTTAGATGATCTAGAGGAGTTTTGGGAGAATGTCCTATGGTCTGATGAAACCAAACTGGAACTGTTTGGTAGAAACACAACTTGTCGTGTTTGGAGGAAAAAGAATACTGAGTTGCATCCATCAAACACCATACCTACTGTAAAGCATGGTGGTGGAAACATCATGCTTTGGGGCTGTTTCTCTGCAAAGGGGCCAGGACGACTGATCCAGGTACATGAAAGAATGAATGGGGCCATGTATCGTGAGATTTTGAGTGCAAACCTCCTTCCATCAGCAAGGGCATTGAAGATAAAACGTGGCTGGGTCTTTCAACATGACAATGATCCAAAGCACACCGCCAGGGCAACGAAGGAGTGGCTTCGTAAGAAGCATTTCAAGGTCCTGGAGTGGCCTAGCCAGTCTCCAGATCTCAACCCTATAGAAAACCTTTGGAGGGAGTTGAAAGTCCGTGTTGCCAAGCGAAAAGCCAAAAACATCACTGCTCTAGAGGAGATCTGCATGGAGGAATGGGCCAACATACCAACAACAGTGTGTGGCAACCTTGTGAAGACTTACAGAAAACGTTTGACCTCTGTCATTGCCAACAAAGGATATATTACAAAGTATTGAGATGAAATTTTGATTCTGACCAAATACTTATTTTCCACCATAATATGCAAATAAATTGTTAAAAAAACAGACAATGTGATTTTCTGGATTTTTTTTTCTCAGTTTGTCTCCCATAGTTGAGGTCTACCTATGATGTAAATTACAGACGCCTCTCATCTTTTTAAGTGGTGGAACTTGCACTATTGCTGACTGACTAAATACTTTTTTGCCCCACTGTATATACCTTCCCATCTGATACAGCATAATCTCATCACATGTACATTTTAGATTCTGTAGCTGAAAAACTGCCATATCACTGCCCTTCTACTAAATAATTGTTTAAGGGTCACTTCTGTCTTTCTGTCTGTCCTTCTGTCTTTCTGTCACAGATATTCATTGGTCACGGCCTCTGTCTGTCATGGAATCCAAGTCACTGATTGGTCGTGGCAATGGTCGTGGGCGTTTTACCACGACCAATCAGTGACGGCCACAGTCCGGCGGAAATATGGCTGCTCTTTCCTCCCCGCAGTCAGTGCCCGCTCCATACTCCCCTCCAGTCATCCAGTCAGCCCTCACACAGGGTTAATGCCAGCGTTACCGGAGCGCGGTGTAACGCACTCCGGTTACGCAGCTATTAACCCTGTGTGACCAACTTTTTACTATTGATGTTGCGTATGCAGCATCAATAGTAAAAAGATCTACTGCTACAAATACAGTTATATGAAAAAGTTTGGGCACCCCTATTAATCTTAAGCTTAATGTTTTATGAAAATAGTTTTTTTTGCAACAGCTATTTCAGTTTCATATATCTAATAACTGTTGGACACAGTAATGTTTCTGCCTTGGAATGAGGTTGATTGCCCATGCAAACAATGAAAGCGATATAATGCCGTATATACTCAGCTGAATGTGGAAGAAAATAAGCTGAAGCCCACAGATAAACTGGCTCTAAAATGCCATGCAGCTATCCATGCCTTAAGTGATCCCTCACGTAACAGTAGGGGATTAGTACAACCGACCGAAATACAGTCATCATGCCCCAAGATGATCCAGGCTCAAATGAGTCCATAGCCGAGTCCCTGTTATGTGAGGGATACAGTATTTTAGATGGACAGTTTCTGCAAGTTCTTTGGAGGAGGGATATTTTTGTCCTCTTCCTTATATATGCCTGTACACTGCCATCAGCAAGTGGATATGCCGACGTCGGGCTTGGTCAAATTAGTGGTTCCCTGATTTTGGAGCTCTTTTTTTTTTATATATATATATATATGTCTCCTTTATTATATCTGGGACGGTTGACATTATGGTTATAGGTTATCAATATTTTTGTGTATTATTTTCCTGCACCCATTTATTTATGGGTATGATATATATAGTCACCTGCTTTATTGTATTGCATTATATCATATCTGCATTACCAATATATTTCCCTATGTATTACTGTCTTGTACCCATTTACTTATGGGCATGATATCTAGCCGCTCGATTGTCTTGCATTGTACTGTATTTATATTAACATCATATTTTTCTTTATTCAGGTACACTTATATTGCCCATGCCCGTATGGCATGCACTTGCGTTTTATTGCGTCCCGTTTTGAGTCGCAGGTCCTTGTGGCCAGCACTTGTGTGCTATTGCGTCTTGCTTCTTGTCCTATGTGCCTCTGTGCTTTACCTGTGCCCTCTGATGTACTTCTAGACGCTTGTGCAGCGCGGCTCATGATTTGAGCCGCGACTGCGCATGCGTCATTCATCTCCATGGAGATTACCGACTTCCGCTTTTTTTTTTTTTTTTTACTCTGAACGAGTGCTCGTCTTCTGGTCTATACCTCCCGCCCCTGTGCGACGCAGCTGTGCACACTTCTGATGATGATCATCTGCATTTATATGTGAGTTATTCAACCCAGCACTCACTTCCCCTGACGAAGCCGCTGCGGCGGCGATACGAGTGGGGTTCTCTCCACACACCCTTTTCTGATTCCATGCCGGTCACTTAGGGCATGGATAGCTGCATGGCATTTTAGAGCCAGTTTATCTATGGGCTTCAGCTTATTTTCTTCCACATTCAGCTGAGTATATATACGGCATTAGGGAGTGCAGCACATAGGGTCTGGTTTTCCTTATCTACAGGTCTTTTGCACGTTATAGAGACCTCTCCCTTTTCAGCTATTTTATATATATATATATATATATATATATATATATATATATATATATATGCTTCTTTGCAAACATGTGGTGATTTATACTGCCAGCCCTATTTATCTTACTATATTATGTTAAAATATTTCTTGCAGACATATTATGTGTGATGAGGGGTGTTTTGTACACACTTGTTGTATTTTTAATGTTTTTAGATGTTCTTTGCTGTGGTGTTTAATAAACTATTTTGTATTTTTCTATTCCTTGTGGTTGTGCTGGCCTGTTTGTAGTCCAATCTTTTTTTCTGCTCTTTACAAAATTTGACAGGTGCATAAGTATGGGCACCCCACCAGAAAAGTGACATTAATATTTAGCAGATCCTCCTTTTGCAAAAATAACAGCCTCTAGTCGCTTCCTGTAGCTTTTAATGAGTTCCTGGATGAAGGTATTTTTGACCATTCCTCTTTACAAAACAATTCCAGTTCAGTTAAGTTTGATGGTCGCCGAGCATGGACAGCCCTCTTCAAATGATCCCACAGATGTTCAATGATATTCAGGTCTGTGGACTGGGATGGCCATTCCAGAACAGTGTAATTGTACCTCTGCATGAATGCCTGAGTAGATTTGGAGCGGTGTTTTGGATCATTGTCTTGCTGAAAGATCCATCCCCTGCGTAACTTCAACTTTGTCACTGATTCATGAACATTATTGTCAAGAATCTGCTGATACTGAGAGGAATCCATGCGTCCCTCAACTTTAAAAGATTCCCGGTGCCGGCATTGGCCACACAGTCCCAAGGCATGATGGAACCTCCACCAAATTTTACTGTGGGTAGTAAGTGTTTTTCTTGGAATGCTGTGTTTTTTGGCCGCCATGCATAACGCCTTTTTGTATGACCAAACAACTCAATCTTGGTTTCATCAGTCCACAGGACCTTATTCCAAAAAGAAATTGGCTTCTCCAAATGTGCTTTTGCATACCTCAGCCGAATCTGTTTGTGGCGTGCTTGCAGAAACGGCTTCTTTCACATCACTCTCCCATACAGCTTCTCCTTGTGCAAATTGCGTTGTATAGTTGACCGATGCACAGTGACACCATCTGCAGCAGGCTGATGCTGCAGCTCTCTGGAGGTGGTCTGAGGATTGTCCTTGACTGATCTCACCATTCTTCTTCTCTGCCTTTCTGATGTTTTTCTTGGCCTACCATGTCTGGCCTTAACAAGAACTGTACCTGTGTTCTTCCATTTCCTTACTATGTTCCTCACAGTGGAAATTGATAGGATAAATCTCTGAGACAGCTTTTTGTATCCTTCCCCTGACCAACTATGTTGAATAATCTTTGTTTTCAGATCATTAGACAGTTGTTTTGAGGAGCCCATGATGCCACTCTTCAGAGGAGATTCAAACAGGAGAACAACTTGCAAGTGGCCACTTTAAGTAGCTTTTCTCACGATTGCATACACCTGGCTATGAAGTTCAAAGCTCAATGAGGTTAGAAAACCAAAAAAAGTGCTTTAGTAAGTCAGTAAAAAGTAGGTAGGAGTATTTAAAACGAGAAAATGATAAGGGTGCCCATACTTATGCACCTGTCAAATTTTGTTTGAATGCAGATTGCACATTTTCTGTTAGTACAATAAACCTCATTTCAAGGCAGAAACATTACTGTGTCCAACAGTTATTAGATATATGAAACTGAAATAGCTGTTGCAAAAAAAACAATTTTTATAAAACATTAAGCTTAAGATTAATAGGGGTGCCCAAACTTTTTCATATAACTGTAATAATAATAATAAAAAAAAGTTATTCTCACCCTCCGACGTGTCATCCTGTCCTCGGCAGTGCAAGCGGCAGGTTCCGGTGCTAAGGATGCTATGCGAGAATGACCTGCCATGACGTCACGGTCATGTGACCGCGATGTCATCACAGGTCCTGCGCTCATACCAAACCTGGGACCGGAAGCTGCTGCATGCACCGCACACAGGCGACAGGGCTACAAAGGCCCTTCAGAAGGTGAGTATGTTTATTCTTTATTTTTTAACCTGTTACATACATGGCTGGGCAATATACTACATAGCTGGGCAATATACTACGTGACTGGCCAATATACTACGTGACTGGCCAATATACTACATGACTCTGTGCTGTATACTACATGGCTCTCTGCTGTATTCTATGTGGCTGGGCAATATACTACGTGGCTGGGCAATATACTACGTCACTGGGCAATATACTATGTGACTTGGCAATATACTTCGTGACTGGGCAATATACTATGTCACTGGGCAATATACTATGTAACTGGGCAATATACTACGTGACTGGGCAATATACTACGTGGCTCTGTGCTGTATACTACGTAGCTGGGCAATATACTATGCGGCTGTGCAATATACTACGTGACTGGGCAATATACTACTACATGGCTGGGCAATATACTATGTGGCTGGGTAATATATTACGTCACTGAGCAATATACTATGTAGCTGGGCAATATACTACGTAGCTGGGCAATATACTACGTGGCTGGGCAATATACTACGTGGACATGCATATTCTAGAATACCCCATGCGTTAGAATCGGGCCACAATCTAGTGTTAACATATTTGCAAATGTATTTAATTGGCTGAACAGAGTTATAATATTCTACGTTAATGTATGCATCAAACATTTTTGAAAGCAGTGGAGAGTAAAGTACGACCCATCGATTATCTATTTCAATATCTGTGTTTTGTTTAACCCTTTTTAATCTGATTGTTGCAGTATATCCTCCCTGTTCAGGTTTCCATCTTCTGTAAAGAGGATAACCATCATCTCTTGTTTATGTTTCTACAATCAAGTTGCGAGGATACTTTTTAGTACATTTTCCTTCCTTGATACATGGCGATCTTGGGTTAAGTGGCTCTGGATCATATTTTTAGAAATAGTTTCAAAAAGTACCGAGTCCTCTTCTGTATTTGGAAGCTCAGCTGAAATAACACTGTCAATTTGATCAGGGCATATCTTATCTTTTAGCCATATCAGTAAATGAGCATGTGGAAAACCTCTTTTTTGCCACTCAGTTGAATACATCCAACACTTTTACTTTCACCATAAATGTAACACTTTGTAATTACGTCCCTGAGCTTGATCAGCTTTTATTTTAAAACCCTAGCTGTTAAATCATGTCGATCAGAGGGGCCCTGACCATTCAGAAGCTCTTCCCTTATCTCTGGCCAAGTTGGATTACATGTAACTGTAATAAACAAATCAGGATAACCATATATCGAACATATGTCATGGCGTCCTGAGCATACTCATGCATATGTCTTGGACTTCCAGTAAATATAGCCGGTAAAATAAACATATGCCCAATGTCAGCCACGTTGCCATCATTAGCATCCCTTAAATGAATGTATTCATCCACTCTAAGTTTTTGTTGGTTCAATCGTATGTACAAAAGACGCTCACTTTCCACCTTGGCATAGATATAAACTATAAATTGATGAAAAATTTGCCTACATTGTAAAATGTGGTTAGAAGACCCATGTCTGATCATTATTTGGTAGGCATAAAAGTGCATAGCTGATATTTTTTTATTGGTTGGCCTAGCAGTCTTGGGATCAGTCTGTGTTAGATTAAAGTGATAGCCATCTTGGCCATTCCAAAATATTATCGGATATTTTAAAGTATCGTGTGATCTATTTGTTTCTGCAATACGTTGAAGATTGTCGCTAAATCGCTGAATAATTATATCTCAGCTTTGAAAGTCTTGTCCAACCATTACAATAGCTACTTCGTTAAGTGTGAGAATTAAACCGCCATTCATGCTCGCCAACTGGTGTCTTGTCTGCTCTTACAACTTGATATTCATCACTTGGCATTCTTTCTAAGGCTATTTTGAAAAGGTTTACTAACTGATTGTGCTGATGGAAAAATCTTTGCAAATTCAACACAATCTCTCTTTTGCCTCAAGTATAGCTTCACAATGTCTATCAGCTTGCAATTGTTCGTCTCCCAAAAAATACATTTGTAAAAACTTTGGATCTTCAATTGCTACAGGAAGCATTGAACCGATTTTGTGATATATTTGTCCCTGGACTTTAAAAGTTGGCATAAATCCTGCTTGCTGGAGTACAGCTGTCATACCAAACGATGTCATCTGGAAAGATGAATTGTATCTCCTAATATTTTGCAGAAAATGCTTGGATTCGGGAGTTGTTCCTGACAGGTATGAAAGAAGTGGTTCAGGAGGTAGATCTAAAGGTGGCAAACTGACTTTGCCATTTGAGCAGCACATACCTGGTAATTCCAAGTTAAACTTCTTTGCTTGACAATGTTTGCATATTATGTCCATTTTGCCAATTATGACTTTCTGATGTGACCTATAGTCTTCAATTGGGTTGTAGTGAAATGCTTCCAAACTCAAATCAGCCTGCCTACATCTTTGCACACATTGCATATTTCGAATGCGGTCATTTTCACAACATTCATCCTTTTGTTCAGATGTTTCCATATTACTTGCTTCAGCCTGCCTTATCCCATTCTTATGAAGACGACATTCCCGTTGCTCTGATGTCTTAGCTGCCTGTTTCATCCATTTCTTTTCAAGCTGCGAGTCATGTTGCTCACTTGTCTCAGCTCTTTGACACAAATTTGCTTTCTTAGCTTTTGGATTAACTTGCCCAATAGATGGTCCTTTTTTTGGGCGGCATTTTAAAAAACAGTCCTTAGTATTATGCCCTTTAGTATTCACCTGACACTGATAATAGATGTAATAGGATGAATAGTAAATACAGAGCAGCCCTCACACAGTATTACTGTGACGTGAATGAGCTCACATCTCAGTAATGAAAATGGCCTCGCAGGCAGACTTGTCTAGTTGCTCATAGCAACCAATCAGAGCTCAGCTTTCACTTTACCTCAGCAGCTTCAGTGATGAAAGCTCCCTGTATAGTAAGCAATAATGTCAATCTTACTATGATGGATTTTTCGCCTGACCAATTTTACTGCTCAGTAATGTTTGTCCGTGTGCGTAGGGTGCATCCATCTGAGTGTGTTTGCATGCGTCTGTGGTCCTTGCGTGTGTGTGTGTGTGCGCATGTGGTATTTATGGGGTGGTGTTGTGGTATTTGTGGGGTGGTGTTTGTGTTGTGTGTGTCTAGAGTGGTCTGGTGTTTGTGTGGTGTGTTGTGGCATTTGTATGGTGTTGTCCTTGTGGGTTGGTGTATGTGTGCTGTCTGTGTGATGTTTGCATGGTGTTTGTGAATGGTTTGTGTGTTGTGTGTGGTGGTGCGGCCCCTTTAGCAGCGACTCTTGACGCCGTCGCTATAATCTGTCCCTGTCAGTCACAACTGTTGTTTTCCCCTCAGCACTTTTACGTTCACCTTCACATTTCTCCATTATAGGTATAGGGCCTAACTTTGGGGGCCCCAATCTCATGACGGGAGGATGCTAGTGAGATTTAACGTGCGCAGTATTCTGCTCCTGTGGGTGTAGAGGGGGCGTGCCAAATTTCACCCAAATCGGGCGAGAACTGTGGATTTGTATAGCGTGAGCTACTACAGATTTTGAGTTTTATGTATAAAGATTTATTCCAAGACATTTTACATATTAACAAGAGTCCCAATATCATAGCGATAGTCTGAGCCACAGCACACAAAAATTTGGTGCCCCCAGACAAATCAAAAAAACTCCATAGAATACATTTATGAGCTGGAGAAAAAAGGAGCATAAGATATAGATTTTTTTAACAAACAAGTGTCTTTATTAGTACAAAACGATGCTAAAAACAGTAATACAATCTAATGGTAGGTGTACCCAATCAAGCACAGGAAAGGGGACCACCCCCCGTTACCCCCATACATATGCTTAAATCATAGCAAGGAGGGAACAAAGAAAAAAAACCCACATCAAATCAGATGGTAAGTAAACCCACATGTCCCTGAGCCAGTGCAGTGCGGTAACCAAATGGCAGGCTATATTAATAATGGTGTGTGCTATAAAATGGCATAATGGGTCTAAAAAGTAGGCTTACCAGTGGAGGGCACAGGAGGGGATCCCACCGGAAAAGAAGAACGCCCCGACACGCGTTTCGTGGCTAGAATGCGCCGCCCGGAGTTTGTGGACCCGCTGATCCACAGCAAACACCTGCTGTACTCCTCCCAGGTACCTCCTGGACCGATGCCCGCATTCTCCACCAACTGTAGAGATTGTACTCACTCAGGTGGGGTAGGAAGAAGACAGGAGGCATATTTCTTCAAAAAAGTCAGTGCAGGTTTATTTTTCTCCATAAACCCCTAAGCAACAACAAAAGGCACATGGCCTTTAGAGTCGGCAAAACACAAGAATGTCCTTAGTCAGGTTTTGCTCCTGCAAGCCTGTGGGCACACAGGCTGGGCAATGTCCAGCATGCAAGCTCGCTCTGGAGCCACACACACAGGCAGGCTTTCCCTCCCCACAGACCATGTGCCAAACAACAGCCTCCATTATGTAGGCTGTAACCACACCCACATGTGAGGTATGTGGGTAGCTAGATATCGCCCATCTCTCATAGCTACCCACAACCCACACCCAGGTGCACCAACTAACATCCTAGTGCTTACGTGCACTAGATAAAAATACTCTGGGTTACATCACAGGGAGCAGCCATCCCTGTAACATATATCTCCCATTGATTACGCAGCCATTAGCCTCCTTACAATATGAAAAGGGTATACATTATTAAAAACAAGTACAATAATCTTGAACAAAACTTGTCACAGACTGGTACAGGAGAAGCGAGGACCATGCACGCCAGGGGTCACAATCTATAAGAGATGGGTGAGGATACAGTAGGTAAGGGCAGAGCTGTTCATGCAGTGGTATGGTAGAACAAGGGTTACTGTGGGTTGTACACTTGTTGAGAGAGGTAGGTCTTTAGGTTCCTTTTGAAGGTTTCCACGGTAGAGTCTGATATGTTGGGGTAAAGTGGTTCAGAGAAGGGAGAATGCTTGGGAGAAATCTTTTATGCAATTGTGGAAAGAGTAGATAAGAGGAGAGTAGAGAGGGAGATCTTGTGAGGATCAGAGGCTGCGTGAGTACTGGGAGAGTATGTCACAGATGTATAGAGGAGACAGGTTGTGGATGGCTTTGTATGCCATGGTTAGGGCTTTGAACTGAAATCTCTGGGTAATGGGGAGCCAGTTAAGGGATTGACAAAGAGGAGAGCCTATGGAATAATAGGGAGAAAGGTGGATTAGTTAGGCAGCAGAGTTTAGGATAGATTGGAGGGGTGCGAGAGTGTTAGAGCGAGGCCACAAAACAGGAGGTTGCCGTAGTTGAGACGGGTGATGATGAGTGCATGCACTAGTGTTTTTGAAGATTCTTGGTTGAGGAATGTGTGGATCCAGGAAATATTTTCGAGTTGGAGATGATAGGAAGTGTAAAGGGCATGGATATGTGGTTTGAATGAGAGGTCAGAGGCAAGGGTTACCCTGTGACAGTGAGCTAGCGGGACTGGGAGAGTGAGCAGCAATTAACTTTAATGGATAGGTCAGTTGTGGGGTTTGAGGTGAGATAGGGGAAAGATGATAAATTCTGTTTCATCCATGTTAAGTTTTAGAAATATAGCAGAAAAGAAAGGTGAAATAGCTGCCAGACATTGTGGGATTATGGTTAGTAAGGAGGTGATATCGGATCCAGAGAAGTAGATCTGTGTGTTATCAGCATAGAGATGATATTGAAAGCCGTGGGACTCTGTGAACTGTCACAGGCCAAAGGTGTAAATGGAGAAGAGCATAGGTCCTAGAACTGAACCTTGGGGAACACCGACATATAGGGGGCAAATGAGGAGATGGTGTGTGAGTGGAAGACTCTGAATGTCCAATTTATTAGGTATGAGGAGATCCAAGATAGCGCCAAGTCTGTGATGCCAAGAGATGAAAGAATCTGTAGTAAGAGGGAATGGTGTACTGTGTCGAAGGCTGAGGACAGGTCTAGGAGGAGGAGAACAGAGTAGTGTCGCTAGGATTTGGCAGTTAGTAGGTAATTGGCAACTTTAGCCAGGGCAGTATCAGTAGAATGATGTGGCCAGAAGCCAGATTGTAAGCTGTCAAAGGGAGTGGGAGGAGAGGTGGGAGGACAGTTCAAAATGGATGTGTTTTTCATTATGAACAAACACGTACTTTCTTATGAGATCATTTCTCCTGACTGCAGCTTATAGTAAATTGTATATCAATGTGCAGCATAGCCATTCTAAAGTTACTGATTCTCCTTGCAGATCCAACAAAAGATGAAAAGAATTTAAGACAAAAGACAGATTTAATAAAATTGTTTACATTTTAGAAAGTTCCAAATAGTGGCTCATCCTGTTTGATAAATTTGACTGACTTGTCTAAGTTTACTCATCTTATTAGTCGTTTTTTTTCTTGTGTTTTGGTGAACAAGGCAGCATACTAAGTCACGCCCTTTTCATAGAAATGTATGCTTCTTTCACAGTCATATCCAATTGTTGGGTGAACTGCAAAAGACGGTGACTAAAACACATGATAAATTAGTTTTTTTTGCCCAAAATAGAATTCTGGTGCATTTAGCTTAGTAAATCTCCACCAATGTTACCTGAAGAAAAAAGGTATGTAAAATTGTTTTGCTGGGAGGGGCGGGGCACTGGAAAAGCTGCCCTGGGTGCAATATTTTTAGGAGTGCAAAATTTCAAAAAGGAATTAGTATTTTTTTTTCAGTAAAAATGTTGTGCTTTTAAGAAATGGCATTACCAGCACCAAAGATCCGGGGCAGTGCACAAGCCGCTTATAGACATGCACCACTTTACACTTTATTGACATCAACATTACACAGACAGATCCTATTGTACAGCAAGAAGACATAGGCAGCAGGCAACTGCAGGCCTAAAAGATGTCAGCGCCCTGGCGCAGGCTGTGCAATGACGACACTGCATGGCATTTTCTATCACCGCTCGCTTTGTGTACAGGAGCAAAAAAGGACTCAGTTGCTTGGCTTACGTCAGTATAAACTTTATGTTTTCCTGTGTACGATGACACATATGTGGCATTATAATTTTTGGAGAGGCACTCGGGGAGCATCTAAACATAGTATTCAGGGGGACATTACTCGTTTTAAGGGGATATTCAGGAGACTTTATTATTACTGATTACTTTGCCTAAGGCACTGCAACCCTTGCTATGCCACTGACATAAGGTAGCAATTTTGTGGGATCTTTTTCAAGAATAGTGTTTTCATTCCACTGCTACACCTCCTGTAAATATACAGTATATATATTATTTTAGGGTATGTGCGTTCGCTCCATCTAAAGCCCTGCCATCTATTGAACGCAGGTGAATTCGCATTTGTTCACTGAACCGTGCGGATTGACTGCATCCAATTAATTGTGTGGGTGAAATTTCTCTTGCAGAGACTCATGTCTGCACAAGAGATATTGGCATGCTTCTTGCTGAATAGAGTCGCCGCATGTCAGTCTCCGCGGGTGAGCCGGGGGCGTCTGTGGACGCATAGTGGGCATGGGATTTCTTGAAATCGTATCCACTAGGCAGTATCAGCATCCAACTGCAGCGTTTACTGATCGTGTGCACATTCCCTTTCTTGTTGGAGAAGCACGTTCCCACACTAGCTGACACTCAGCACCGTCTGCACACGGTTTGCATAGTTGTATAATTAGTTACAGCCAAAAGGTTATGGAGATCAGTTGATGTAGCATTTACAGCAGACTGTGAGCCCCGTTGAGGACAGCGATGACAATGTGTGTAAAGCGCCGAGAAATATCATGGCGCTATATAAGCAGAGCATAAATACATCATAAGCAGTTGATGTAATACAATTGTATTCAGTAATACTAATTGAAATGCTACATTTGAGGGTTGACTTGCAGCACCTTTCCCCCGTAACTCCTTCTTCACTGCAGCATTCTAGATGGACTTGTAAGATGTTTTAGTGTCTGTAGGCTTTGAAACATGTTGCTGATAACTGATAACAAATGCTTTACAAAACTGCACAGAACTCAGCATGAAGAATATTGATTGCGTTCTGTGAATCTCATTGGTGGTCTCACAAGTCTCAGTGGTTAAACAACGAATCACACCATGGATCTGTCTCCAGAATCTGCCTGAGATCGCAGAGCAGGAGGAGCACTAGGAATTTAAAAGCACCAAGTCAGGGGCACTGGAGTCATCACCTGATAAACCCAAGGACAGTGAGGAGCAGAGCTAAACTTTCAGCACCATGAACAGTTCCTCCCTACTGCTCAGACTCCTGTGTGCCAGCATCCTCCTCTCCTGCCTCTGCCATGGCCAGACTTCCAGGGAAACAACTGTAGAAGATTTTGATTTACAAAACAGTCCTTCATCTTCTGAGAAAGCTCTGGTGTGTCCTTCTGTATTGCTTGGTCTTGAGTTTTTTCCTGCATCCCTGATATTGTATTCTTGCATGAATATTGATAGTGTTTACTTGAAGTGACTTTTCAAGCACTTCAAGGTGTCTTCAATTAGCGTTAGCTGCCATTATTTGCATTGTGAGATTGTGAGTAGTAGTTATAACTTTTATACATCTTTTATTATGTTATTGTTATTATTATTGCACGCTTATGTGTTTCTTCAGGTAGAAGCTATGGAGGAATTATTGGGGAAATTTCAAGACAGGTACCCCACTTACCAAAAGAGAGCACAGATCCCTTTGGTGAGAACCATCAATCTTTATATTCATTGTACTTGTAATGTTTTATAATTGTACATAATTAAAGATGCTATTATCCTGTGATTTCTATGTAACTCCAAAAATACTACAGGTGGTGGGGAAGTTTAAGAATTGGATTTTATTACAGATTGACAGGCATGCATTGAATGGAATTTAATACAAATAAAATAATATATATATATATATATATATATATATACTGTAGACATATATATATATATATGTATAGAGATATACACCGATAAAATATTACTTATTTCATGTACTTAGATGAACAAAATGCATACACAACACTGAAAATATTACTTATTTCATGTACTTATAGACTAATAAAATTAATTCATACATATATATATATATACACTGCTAAAAATATTACTAACTTCATGTATTTCTAGATTTTAAAAAATACATACATACATGATTTTATATATATACACATGTATATGTATATATATGTATACATACACACACACTAAAAATATCACTTATATGTTATATATAGGTATATACATGTATGTGTGTGCATATATATATATATATATATATATATATACACACACACTAAAAATATCACTTATATGTTAGATATAGGTAGTTTAGCGTTGTATGTATAGATTGATATGAATTTCCAGAATAAGCTACTGTAACACTATCAATTGCTGATTCTATAGGACTTTGATAGTGGCGCAGCAGACTGTACATCAATCACACAGTTATGTATTTTGTAGAAATACATTAGGAGATCACTGCTGGCTATATCATGATTAAGTAGCCTATGCTGTCTCTTTATTCCCTGCTCAGTGTGATATTGGAGAGAGATGTGCAATGAAGCAAGGTCCCCGAATCGGCAAGCTGTGTGATTGTTCCCGTGGATCATCTTGTAACTCTTTCCTCTTGAAGTGCATATGAAGAGGACAAGTCCTCAGCGCAGTCCCTGTATTTCCTGACGGCATATCAAGTAATAGTTGTCCACAACACATCTGCAGCAGCAACAACATTGCTTGTCTCCATAGAACAACTCATTTTGTTTTAAAAGAAGCCCAAGTCATAAATGTAACGCAGATATCTGATTATCCCCAACTTCCCTAGAGATTATCAGAGGCAAAATAATTAAATTCTTTTCGTTTTATTTTCATGCCATTGGTCAATGACTCACTGCACTTTACAGTAGATATTTTCATTTAGACTGTAAATGTTGCTTGTCGCTTTGTTGGAAATGTTATTAAATGTTATTTTTCATTTTGACATATTTTATGTAGACCCGTTAAAACATACAATAAACTACACAATAAATCTTGCCTTGCTTGGATGTGTTGTAATAATATAATTATAATATTCAGGCTTGCCAATATGTACAGTAAAAAAGCTCTTCTCTTGTAAAAATAGATCCTGAAAATTGTTTTTCCAGTTTATTTTACATGCCAGGCTTAAATAGAATAAATGTGAAATGACCGAATACTTTATAGTTGTATATGCCACAGTCACATTTTATTTTATGTGACTTAAAGTCATATATCACATCATAGTAAGAGTTCTATAATAATTTTAAAATGCTATTAGAACATTATATTATATTAACAGTGCAATTTTTGACTCATCTTTATGTTATATTAAATACATTTTACATATAAGTTTAACTATCAGGTGCGTTTCCTTGCATACTATAATTCTTTTGTACATAGGCTTTCAGATTTTACCATTTTTCTTAAGTTCTTAAGTAATTTTCTGTAAAGTTTTTAAATTGTGATTATGTTTAATCCATTTTCTGTAATAAGTAGACATTTTAATCTGTTGAATGTAAACTAGTTAGCGCATGGCTGTTACCAGCAATACAATTACAGCATACTAATAAGATCAAGCGTAACCAAATAATTGATGAATTATTTAATTATATCAAGGGATTACTGATAACATCAGTACATACAGTAGAAACTTGTCTATAAGACAAACACAATTGTTCTTAATTCTTCTTAGATTTGTCAGTGCGCTCCATCCTGCATTATGACTTCATGAACTTTGGAAATTACTTTGCAGCTTTAATATTAGCATTAATTAGTAACAGAGTTATTATATGTAATAGAGGAGTTGTGATTACCAAGATGGCTATTATATTTATGAGTTAATTAGTCTATGGCAGATTAAAAGATAAAAGAAAAGAAAAGTGTACAGTAGTGTCACAGAAATCAGAATAAAGAATGGCATACTTTAATTTAACTAGTAATTGAAAATTTGAAGTGTAATGTAAAACAGGATTAGATCATAAAGTTTAAAGGGGTTATCCAGGACTATTTTTTTTCCCCTACGGCTTAAGAACAAATAGGCACAGAGTTGCCAACTACCCGATGACAAAGACAAGAATTAGGAAAAACCCAATGTGTCTTATCAAAGAAGTAAGAAGGGCAATTAACAGTAAAAAAGAAACTAAAGCAGGATGGCACCGTTGAAGCTCTAAAAAAACTATAAAAATAAAAATACTTTATCTAAAAAATTAATTAAAGCTGCCAAAAAGGAAACAGAGAAGCACATAGCTAAGAAGAGTAAAACTAATCCCAAACTGTTCTTCAACTATATCAATAGTAAAAGAATCAAAAGTGAAAATGTAGGCCCCTTAAAAAATTTTGAGGAAAGAATGATTGTAGATGATGAGGAAAAAGCTAATATATATAATATAATATATAATAACCTTCTTCTCCACGGTATTCAAGGTGGAAAATAAAATGCAGAGAGACAAAGAAAACCCTATATTAAGGGTCACTAATCTAACCCAAGAAGAGGTGCGAAACCGGCTAAATAAGATTAAAATAGCTAAATCAACAAAGGTCCGGATGGCATACACCCACGAGCACTAAGAGAACTAAGTAATGTAATAGACAAACCTTTATTTCTTATATTTAGGGACTCTATAGTGATGGGGTCTGTTCCACAGGACTGGCGCATAGCAAATGTGGTACCAATATTCAAAAAGGGCTCTAAAGGTACCGTCACACTAGACGATATCGCTAGCGATCCGTGACGTTGCAGCGTCCTCGCTAGCGATATCGTCCAGTGTGACAGGCAGCAGCGATCAGGCCCCTGCTGTGCTGTCGCTGGTCGGGGAAGAAAGTCCAGAACTTTATTTGGTCGCTGGACTCCCCGCAGACATCGCTGAATCGGCGTGTGTGACACCAATTCAGCGATGTCTTCACTGGTAACCAGGGTAAACATCGGTTACCATCCTAGGGCCGCGCTTAGTAACCCAATGTTTACCCTGGTTACATCCTAAAAGTAAAAAAAACCAAACACTACATACTTACCTAAGTACAGGAGGAGTGCAGAGCACAGCGCTGGAGGGCAGACGGCTGTAGTTAAGTATGTAGTGTTTGTTTTTTTTTACTTTTAGGATGGTAACCAGGGTAAACATCGGGTTACTAAGCGCGGCCCTCAGAAGGCTTTCTGAGGGATGTTATTCTGGATTATCTCAATGAGAATAACTGTTTAACTCCATATCAGCATGGGTTTATGAGAAATCGCTCCTGTCAAACCAATCCAATCAGTTTTTATGAAGAGGTAAGATTCAGACTAGACCAAAGTGAGTCATTGGACGTGGTATATCTTGATTTTTCCAAAGCGTTTGATACTGTGCCATGCAAGAGGTTGGTACACAAAATGAGAATGCTGGGTTTGGGGGAAAATGTGTGTAAATGGGTAAGTAACTGGCTTAGTGACAGAAAGCAGAGGGTGGTTATAAATGGCAGATTCTCTAACTGGGTTGCTGTGACCAGTGGGGTACCAGAGCGGTCGAGTTGGGGCCTATTCTCTTCAACATATTTATTAATGATCTGGTAGAAGGTTTACACAGTAAAATATCGATATTTGCAGATGATACAAAACTATGTAAAGCAGTCAATACAAAAGAAGATAGTATTCTTCTACAGATGGATCTGGATAAGTTGGAAACTTGGGTCGAGAGGTGGCAGAAGCGGTTTAACAATGATAAATGTAAGGTTATACACATGGGAAGAAGGAATCAATATCACCATTACACACTGAACGGGAAACCACTGGGTTGATCTGACATGAAGAAGAAACTTGGGGATTCTAGTTAATGATAAACTTACCTGGAGCAGCCAGTGCCAGGCAGTGGCTGCCAAGGCAAACAGGATCATTGGGTGCATTAAAACAGGTCTGGATACACATGATGAGAGCATTATACTGCCTCTGTACAAATCTCTGGTTAGACTGCACATGGTGTACTGTGTACAGTTTTGGGCACCAGTGCTCAGGAAGGATATAATGGAACTACAGCGAGTACAAAAGAGGGCAACAAAATTAATAAAGAGGATGGGAGAGCTACAATACCCAGAGAGATTAGCAAAATTAGGATTATTAAGTCTAGAAAAAAAGACGACTGAGGGGCGATCTAATAACCATGTACAAGTATATAAGGGGACAAATCAAATATCTCTCCGAGGATCTGTTTATACCAAGGAAGGTGACGGTCACAAGGGGGCATTCTCTGCATCTGGAGGAGAGAAGGTTTTTCAAACAACATAGAAGATGCTTTACTGTTAGGGCAGTGAGAATCTGGAATTCCTTGCCTAAGGAGGTGGTGATGGCGAACTCAGTCGAGGGGTTCAAGAGAGGCCTGAATGGCTTCCTGGAGCATAACAATATTGTATCTTACAGTGATAAGGATCTTTAGAAGAACGTAGATCTGGGCATTTATTCTGATGGAATATAGGCTGAATTGGATGGACAAATGTCTTTTTTCGGCCTTGCTAACTATGTTACTACTAGATGGTAGTCCAATTCTAACGCATTGGGTATTCTAGAATATGCATGCGTAGTGTGTAACAGCCCACGTAGTGTATAGCACAGCCACGCAGTACATTACACAGCCCACGTAGTACATTGCCCAGCCCACGCAGTACATTGCACAGCCCACGTAGTACATTGCACAGCCCACGTAGTATATTGCACAGCCCACGTAGTATATTGCACAGCCCATGTAGTATATTGCCCGGCCCACATAGTACATTGTGCGGCCCACGTAGTACATTGCGCGGCTTCGGGAGCACATTGCGCGGCCCACGTAGTACATTGCGCGGCCTACGTAGTACATTGCGCAGCCCATGTAGTACATTGCGCAGCCCACGTAGTAAATTGCGCAGCCCACGTATTATATTGCGCAGCCCACGGAGTATATTGCGCAGCCCACGGAGTATATTGCGCAGCCCATGGAGTATATTGCGCAGCCCACGGAGTTTATTGCGCAGCCCACTGAGTATATTGCGCAGCCCACGGAGTACATTTCTCAGCCCAAGTAGTATATTGCACAGCCCACGTAGTATATTGCACAGTCCATGTAGTATATTGCGCAGCCCACGTAGTATATTTCGCAGCCCACGGAGTATATTGCGCAGCCCACAGAGTTTATTGCGCAGTCCACGGAGTATATTGCACAGCCCACGGAGTACACTGTGTTCCAAATTATTATGCAAATGATATTTTTCTCGGATTTTCCTAAATCGTTGGTGCAAATGACAGTCAGTCTAATAAAACTCATCACCCGTTAGATTATACATCAAATTTTATTGAAGAAACCGCCCAATGATAACAGTATAATCTCCAAAATAAATAAAAACTCAAAATGCACTGTTCCAAATTATTAGGCACAGTAGAATTTCTATACATTTGATATGTTTTAAAGAACTGAAAATGCTCATTTGTGGAATTTGCAGCGTCAGGAGGTCACATTCACTGAACAAAACAGCTATTTAACTCCAAAACCTCCTAACAGGCCAAGTTACATGTTAACATAGGACCCCTTCTTTGATATCACCTTCACAATTCTTGCATCCATTGAACTTGTGAGTTTTTGGAGAGTTTCTGCTTGTATTTCTTTGCATGAAAGAGATCCTTTTTAGTTCCCATATTACTTGAAACCTGTGGCCTGCTTAATAATGTGGAACATAATTTTTAAGTAGTTTTCCTTTAATTAGAATCACCTGAAAACTAATTATCACATGTGTTTAAGATTGATTTCAGTGATCCGTTGAGCCCTGAGACACAATACCATCCATGAGTTTATTTGAAAAACAAAACAATTAAATCTTTATGACACTTAAATCCAATTTGCATAATAATTTAGAACACAGTGTATATTGCGCAGCCCACGGAGTATATTGCGCAGCCCACGGAGTATATTGCACAGCCCACGTAGTATATTGCACAGTCCATGCAGTATATTGCACAGCCCACGTAGTATATAGCAATGTGGGCATCATATCCCTGTTAAAAAAAAGAATTAAAATAAAAAATAGTTTTATACTCACCCTCCGCTACGTCATCATCTCGCGAGATCACAATGCATGGCGCGGTCACCGGAGCATCGCGAGGAGGGGCCGACGGACAATACAAATATCTCTCCGAGGATCTGTTTATACCAAGGAAGGTGACGGTCACAAGGGAGCACTCTCTGCATCTGGAGGAGAGAAGGTTTTTCAAACAACATAGAAGATTCTTTACTGTTAGGACAGTGAGAATCTGAAATTCCTTGCCTGAGGAGGTGGTGATGGCGAACTCAGTCGAGGGGTTCAAGAGAGGCCTGGATGTCTTCCTGGAGCGTAACAATATTGTATCTTACAGTGATAAGGATCTTTAGAAGGACGTAGATCTGGGGATTTATTCTGATGGAATATAGGCTGAATTGGATGGACAAATGTCTTTTTTCGGCCTTGCTAACTATGTTACTATGTTACTATGTTAAGTCACAGACTGTCCTTGCTGGTGATTCAGTGGCTTCCACTGATGTCACGTCCATAGAGCAGTGGCTTCTCTTCTGCTCTGCTCTGTTGATGGGATGTGACTGCTGACGTTATGCTGATTGACAACCGGCTCCCTGCTGCATAACTGCGGGGACCCAATTGTCAATCAGCCTGATGTTGACTGGCATGCCTTGTAGACAGGGAAGCCAGGAAGAAGAGCTGCTCTGTTGATGTGGAGCGGCTGAATCGCCGGCAGGAGCAGTCGATGACTGCTATCAGCCAGCACAATGTAGAACATGCAGGTACTTGCCTCTGTTAGCAACTACGTGCCTCTGTTTTTAGGCCCGTAATAAAAAAAATAAAGTAGTTGTAGACAAACCCTTTAATGCACTTTTGATGATAGAGTTTCTAATGACATTTTTGGAAATTTTGGAAATAATGAAGAAATTACATAATGAACTTAACAACAGCAATTACTTTTTTTGCCAATTAAAGTAACAGGAAGAAAGGACAAACTTGGTTAGTTATACATAGTGCACCAAGTTTAACGTACAAATAGTCTTAATGCTATGGAGAATTTATATAATTATGTAAGGCAGTGATTACCAACCTTATTACTGCAAGGAAATAACTGAAAAATAAATTCTTGCCTCAAAGAAGAATGGTCTAAGGTTGGGTAAAGCATTCATTAGTTCTTGTCTGTGCTATAATTATAATAATTTGGATCACAAATGTTTTTCTGCTTGGCAAAGCATCTATGAACAGACTGAAATCAGTTTTCTTTCCGTAATGTAGAAGTCGCAGGTGGTCTTGTTGCTATGTTCTGAGGAACTTCTGGTCAGTGCTCAAAGAACTCTAGTGGTTCAATATTTTGAGACATACACCAAAATATTCAGATTGTATGAGAGTGCCTTGGGCATAATATTATCCATCGCATCCTTCTGGCTTTGTATTTTATTTCTGTACCATAGCGTATGAGTCACTGAGGGTCTGTGAAACATTAGGTTAAATTTTGAGGTGTTGCACAAATTTGGGCAGATAACACAGAAACAGCACAACAGAGAGTGGTAAGAAAATATAGTCCAGAATGATCTAATTTGGAGTACAAGTATTGATAAAAACAGAGAGAAGAGCCAACAGGTTGACTCCAAACACTTAAATTGATGCAGACCTCAGATCAGACTCCTAAATAAATGCAGACCACAAACCAGATCCCTAAATACAGTCCTCAGACCAGACACCTAAATTCAGACTCCAAATTGGACAAAAAAACTTTTCAGAACTTGGAACAGATACTGTATGCTTACCCTCCTCATTTGTTGGTTCCTTTTCAGCTCCTGGCACTGCTACTGTCCCCAGAAGAGAATAACAAATACAGTAATAAGTTAAAAGAAAAGTTTTAATAAATATGAAAAAAATTATAAAAAACACAGACGTTCAAATCCCTCCCATTTTGCCCCATTGAAAATAAAACAAATCCGATTGGTAAACAGCATAATGAGAAAAAAATTGAAATGCCAGAATTTTTTTGGGGCCGCCGTAACATTACAATAAAATTCAATGACAGTCAAAACATAGAATCTGCCCCAAAACGGTATAGGTAAAAATGTCAGCACGGCACAAAAATGTAAACCTTCGCACAGACCCATATCTTGAAAAATAAAAATGCTACGGGTTTAGGAAAATAACAACAAAACAACACTTAAAAATGAAAATTGGCCCTGGGTAAAGGGGTTAAAAACTATCATAGGCATGAGTGCTATTCGTGAAAAACACGGATGTAACTCGTACGAAAACAACTGATGACTGAATGCTACCTTACATTCAGAGGCTGAAAACCTGTACACATTTCAGCTGAGAAGTGAAAACTGTTTTGGCAACCGTGTGATTTCTATTGCAGTGAGAGGTTTAGGCCGCGTTCACACGTTGAGTATTTGGTCAGTAGTTTACCTCAGTATTTGTAAGCTAAAACCAGGAGTGGGTGATGAATACAGAAATGGTGACATGTTTCTATTATACTTTTCCTTTCACTGTTTCTTTCCTGATTTTGGCTTACAAATACTGATGTAAAATACTGACCAAATAAACGAACGTGTGAACATGACCTGATGGTAAAATTCCTTGGTGGGCTAGGAGTGAGGGGGTGCCATGCTAATCATCTACTGTGATGTTTGGCTATAACTGCAAGATGTAGGAGGTAATAACACCAAAGATATTTTCATTTCTTGAGAAGTCTGCATTTGTAGTACAGACACTGTACTTGTAAAATGCCTCAACATTATATTTAGTGATAAGCACAAGAACTCGTTACTCAAGTTCGCAGAGGGTGCTCAAGTGAAATGTCCGCGTCCCCATGGACACATGTTTTGCAGCTGTTAGACATCCACAAAACTTATGGGAGTTGTTTGACAAACCTTGGCAATTCCCACATATTTTGGGTTTGTTTTTACAGCAATGGAGATTGTAACTCATGGAGTTGTAACTCATGCACCGAGGGTGTTGTTCCAGATACAGAGGAGTCATGGACAGGAAAAGAACAAATTTCACACAGTCCACTTTCTGTAACTATTTTTATTCCTACTCGGTTTTGATAACCACACAATGAGAACACATCAAACAAATATTTCGCCAGAAGGCTATGTCCTCTGTGCTGAACAGCTCGGCACCCAAAAGAGCTGTTTCTGTTATATTCTCTACGTAAATTTACCTGTTGGCGGGCCCGTCTGAACCGGCCGCCGTTACCTTATTACACCCTGAGAGAAGCTGGTTTAATTAAATGAGTGCAAAGCACAGGTTCGCCTGCGGTTCAGCACAGTGATTCACAATCCTAAAAATATATATTTCTATTCCTATTTCCCAATCAAATATTCCCCTCACATTCTGGTATAATTTCAAGAAAACTAGAGGAAAACTCAGTCCTCGACTATATTAAGAATATTCCAGAATTAACCATATTTACATACATATCAGCAAAGGTGCTGTGGACAAAGTCTGTTGGAGCTGACCCGCTGCTCCATCTTACATTGTTCCACAGAGACTCCTCTTCCACGAGACAAATGGGAAACACAAGTCTTGTCTGGAGTTCGCTGCGTGCTGTGCCAGCACCAAAGAGTAGCGTAGAATCTATCTATCTATCTATCTATCTATCTATCTATCTATCTATCTATCTCATTCCCTCTCTCTCTATGTATATATACTGTATATCTCTAGAAGAATATTTCCTTGGAAAACTATGTAAATAAAATAGAGAATTGTAAAAGCTCATGTTAAAATCGCATTGCAATCGGATCGCATTCGCATGTAAATCGGAAGCTACGTGTTAAAAATCAGATTGTACTCACATGAAAATTGCATGACCCTCATCCCACTTCTCTGGACCGAAATTGGACTGTTTTTTTCACTGTGATGGGTATGACCCCTTAGACATAAAGGAGGGCCTCATACACAATCTGTTCAAATTGTCATGTATTGGCACTCCTAGACTCATAAAAGCTATGCACTTTTGAAGGTTATATACCAGGGCAATGTACCCCAAACCACGGAATAGTCTATGGGTGAGCAGCATAATGCCATTAAGGATATGTGCACACGCTAAGTAAAATTTCTGCACAATTTCTGCATCTCTTGGCAGGAAAAGCGCAGCATTTTTTGTGCGTTTTTGTCCTGTGTTTTGATTGATTTGGCTGAAGTCAATAGTAAAAAACGTAGGGCAAAAGAGCACAGAGAATTGACACACTGCAGATTATTTTCTGAACCAAATCTGCAAGTCAAAAGTACTCAATCTCTGCATGACTCTTTCGGTACATGCCCACGATCTGGAACTGCTGCAGTTTTGACTCTGCGTACTTATGCAGCATCAAACCCGCAGCGGCCAGATGTTACAGCATAGATGTACAGCGACCAGATGTTACATACTGTAACTGTGCTGCGCGCGCCGATACAGTTACATTCTGCGGCAGAGCAGGGAGAATCGGTCTCTTTGCTCTGCCGCCTGGCCGCTATGGGGCCCCTGAGCAGGCGGGGGCCCAGTGCCAGCAGTGGGTCCCCCGCCCGTCACTGCAAGGTCAGCTGTATCGGCATTTAGCCGATACAGCTGACCGCATTGATGAGGGAAGGAGCGCGCAGCTCGCCTTCTCCCATCACCCCACTGTCAGCATCTGACATCACCCATGCCGACACTGACAGTGGGGGCAGTGATGTCACCACCGGCGCCCGCTGTCAGAAGATGAGCAGAAGCTCAGAGCACCGCTGGAACAAGGAAGAAGAGAGGCGAGTATTTATTTATTTATTTTATGGGGGCTGCCTTATACTACAGGGTCTGCCTATGGGGGTACTGTTTTATACTTACAGGGTCTGCCTATGGGAGTATTGTCTTATAATTACAGGGTCTGCTTATAAGGGTACTGTCTTATACTACAGGGTCTGCCTATGGGGGCACAGTCTTATACTACAGGGTCTACCTATGGGGGTACTGTCTTATACTTGCAGGGTGTGCCTATAGGGGTACTGACTTATACTACTGGGTCTGCCTATAGGGTTACTTTCTTATACTACAGGATCTGCAAATGGGGGTGCTGCCTAATACTAAAGGATATGCCTATGGGGGTGCTGCTTTATACTACAGGATCTGCCTATGGGGGTGCTGCCTTATACTACAGGATCTGCCTATGGGGATGCTGCCTTATACTACAGGGTCTGCCTATGGGGTGCTGCCTTATACTACATTGCCTGCCTATGGGGTGCTGCCTTATACTACAGGGTCTGCCTATGGGGTGCTGCCTTATACTACAGGGTCTGCCTATGGGGTGCTGCTTTTTACTACAAGGTCTGCCTATGGGGTGCTGCCTTATACTACAGGGTCTGCCTATGGGGTGCTGCCTTATAATACAGGGTCTGCCTATGAGGTGCTGCCTTATACTACAGGGTCTGCCTATGGGGGTGCTGTCTTATACTACAGAGTCTGCCTATGGGTGCTGCCTTGTACTATAGAGTCTGCCTATGAGGAGTGCATTATACTATATTGAGGACTATCTGGTGCATTATACTATATAGAGGCCATCGTACAGTGTGGGGATTACAGTAAGGGGGCCATTGTACAGTGTGGAGATTACAGTGAAGGGGCCATCATACAGTGTTCGAGCCATCAGTTTGGAGGCTACTAAGGGGTCAGTATACTGTGTGGGTGGTACTATACAGTGAGGGGCATTATACTGTGTATAAGAGAGCATCATGCTGTGCATAGGGGAGCTGTACAGGGGGGAGACTAGGGACATTATTAAATGTAAAGTGGGCACTTATTGTTATAGGGGAACTCAGGTTACTGTGACTATTAAAGGGGCACACAGGGCAATATTACTTTCTAGGGGACAAAATGTGGGCTCTGTTTTCTAGGGCACTTGCACTCGGCATTACTATATTAGGCTATGTGCACACGTTGTGGATTTCCTGCGGATCTGTAGCGTTTTTTACCTTGCAGAAATGCTGCAGATCCGCAATTGATTTACAGTACAATGTAAATCAATGAAAAAAAAAATGCTGTGCTAATGGTGTGGAAAACTCTGCACTGAAAACGCTGCAGGTTAAAAGAAGGAGCATGTCATTTATTTGTGCGGATCTCCAGCGTTTCTGCACCTATTGACTTGCATTGAGTCGGGCACATCCGCAGCAAAACCGCAGATCTAAAAAAGATCTGCGGTTTTGCTGTGAGAAACACTGCAGATCGGGAGGGGGGAAGAGTGTGTGGGCGGAGTGTGGGCAGAGACTGTGTGTGGGCGGAGACTGTGTGTGAGGGGAAGATGTGTGTGCCTGTGTGCGGGTGTTTGTGTGGGTCTGCGGGGCGATCGCGGTGGTCTGCGGGGATCGCGTGGCTGTCGGGCGTCTGTGCGGGACTGCTGGGGGTCTGCGCCGGGCTGTCGGGGGTCTGCGCGTGGCTGTCGGGAGTCTGCGCGTGGCTGTCGGGGGTATGCGCGTGGCTGTCGGGGGTCTGCGGCAGGCTGTTGGGGGTCCGCGGCGGGCTGTCGGGGGTCTGCGCTGGGCTGTGAGGGGTCTGTGTCGGGCTGTGGGGGGTCTGCCGGGCTGTGGGGGGTCTGCGCCGGGCTGTGGGGGATCTGTGCCGGGCTGTGGGGGGTCTGTGCCGGGCTGTGGGGGGGTCTGTGCCGGGCTGTCGGGGGTCTGCGCCGGGCTGTGAGGGGTCTGTGCCAGGCTGTGGGGGGTCTGTGCCGGCTGTGGGGGGTCTGCGGCAGACTGTCTGGGGTCCTTGGGGGTGTGTGCATGTGCAGGCATCGTCCAATGGGACTACAAGTCCCATCAGACGATGCTTGCTAGTGACAGTGATTGACATATTAGCCAATGATGGGACAGTAGTAGTCCCATCATCCGGCTAATGTGTTGAATGTAAAAAAAAAAAAAAACACGAACATACAACATACGACAGTACATACAACATACAACATATGACAGTACATACAACATATAACATATGACAGTACATACAACATACAACATACGACAGTACATACAACATATGACAGTACATACAACATATGACAGTACATACTACATATAACATATGACAGTACATAAAACATATACCATATGAGAGTACATAAAACATATAACATATGACAGTATATGCAATATATACCATATGACAGCACATACAACATACAACATATGACAGTACATACAACATACAACATATGACAGTACATACAACATATAACATATGACAGTGCATACAACATATAACATATGGCAGTACATAAAACATATAACATATGACAGTACATACAACATATAACATATGACAGAACATACAACATGACAGAACATACAACATATAACATACATACATATACAATACATACATACAGTACATTCATACATTACATACAATACATACATACATACTACATACATACTACATACATACAACATACTACATACATACTATATACATACATACATACATACTACATACACACTACATACATACAACATACCACATACATACATACTACATACATACAACATACATACTACATACACATACTACATACATACATACAATACTTTCATACATTACATACAATACATACATACATACAGTACATATAACATAGATTACATACTCACCATCACTTGTCACTTTGTTCCCCCAAGCCAGTGTCACCTGTAAAAAATATTAAAATAACAAACAATATACTCCCTGATCTGCAGAAATCCACGAGTGTCCCACGACGTTCTCCCGTGGAGAGCAGCAGCATCAGCGACTGCTCTCTAGGGGCTCCAGGAATACAATAACAGGAGGGAGGTATCCTTCCACATTGTATTCCTCCGCCACTGTAAAAAAATAGTCCCTAGTCTCACTTATGGCATTGCTGTGTGAGAAAGTTCCCAAGCAGCAATAGCATAAAGTGAGACCAGTGAACTACAGTAACCTCTCAGTGATGCACTGCAGGAGCCATTGTCTCCTGTCAGTGTGTCACTGAAGGTCCTATAGAGCAGTGACATCACTGTTCTATAGGGGAGATCGTCGTGGGACACTCGTTATTAATTGGACTGCGTCGGACAGGGAGTATACGGTTTATTATTTTACGTATTTTGCAGACGCTGAAGTATGGTAAGTATGGTTAAATTAAGAATAATAAAATACTTTTTTATGGCTGTGTCTTTATTTTAACTCTTTCACTACTGTAGGATTAATAATGGATAGGTGTCTTATTGATGCCTTTCCATTATTAACCTGGCTTAATGTCACCTTACAATAGCAAGGTGACATTTACCACTTATTACCCCATATCCCATCGCTACACGGGAGTGGGAAGAGAGGGGCTAAGTGCCGGAATTGGCGCATCTTACAGATGTGCCATTTCAGGGGCGGCTGTGGACTGGTATGTGTAGCCGGTGGGGCCAATATCCATGGCCCCTCTCTAGGCTATGAATATCAGCCCACAGCTATCTGCATAGCCTTTCTGGCTATAAAATATAGGGGGACCCCACGTCATTTTTTGGGGGGGTCCCCCTATTTTAATAGCCAGTAAAGGCTACGCAGACAGCTGCAGGCTGATATTCATAGCCTGGAAAGGGGCCATGGGTATTAACCCCTTCCCAGGCTACAAATATTGGCCCCCGGCCGTCGGCTTTCCCCCTCTGGTGCAGAAAATTGCGCGGTAGCCAACGCTGTTTTTTTTCTTTATGTTCATTAATCAACATCGGCCTATCTATGGATATATCTATCTATAGATATATCTATAGATACATAGATGTTTCTCACTATGTAAGCATAAAAGATGTGGCACTCACCCCAAGATTGCTGAAAAACAATGTCCTTTAATTCGCTTTAGTCGTCCCCGCACCCCTCACTTTTACCTGCCGCCTCTCCACAGATGTCTAATGCCGCATAAAGCGAATTAAAGGACATTGTTTTTCAGCAATCTTGGGGTGAGTGCCACATCTTTTATGCTTACATAGTGTGTAACGCTATTGTTCTGCTATATGTAGAGCACCGCCCATGGATGCATCAATTGTTGTGTTTTTATGTCTGATGGAAAGCCGGTCCCATATGTTATATAGCCTGTGAAGATTACTAGTTACCTGGTGCCGCTCAGTTCGGAATCTTGTTTGTTTGGCATAGATGTTTCTATCCATAGATCTATCTGGCTAATTTCACACATCAGGTTTTTGCCATCAGGCACAATCCGGCGAGTTTTGAAAAAAAACTATTCTTTTTTTCTGCTGGATCCGTTTTTTCTCATAGAGTTGTATTAGCGCCGGATTGCGCCTGATGGCCACATGTTTCATCCGTTTTTTGCCGGATCCATCAAAAAAGCTGTTTCTACCGGACGGAAAACACATACAGAGGAACGGTTTTTCTATCCGGTGAAAAAATGCACAGTGACGGATCCGGCAAAGAACGTATGAAACTGAGATGTTAAATGATGAATCCGGCCTCCGAATCTGGTTTTTCATGCATGTTTCCATTGAAATCATGCACATTTTCCGTTCGCTCTTTTTTTTTTTAAAACGGATCAGTTGCATCAGTTTTCCACTATTTGCAACGGATCCGTTTTTTCAAAAATTCGCCGGATCCTGCCTGATGGAAACAAACTTATGTGTGAAAGTAGCCTAAGGCTTCTTTCACACTTGCGTCGGTGCGGGTCCGTCGCTAAGCGTCGGCGCGACGTACCGATGCATGTTGTGAAAATCATGCACGATGTGGGCAGCGGATGCAGTTTTTCAATGCATCCGCAGCCCATTCTAAAGTCCGGGGAGGAGGGGGCGGAGTTCCGGCCGTGCATGTGCTGTAGAAAATGGCGGACGCGAAGTATGAAAAACGTTCCCTTGAACATTTTTTCATGCCGATGGTCCGCCAAAACACGACGCATCCATATGTCGCGATCTGTCGGCAATGCAAGTCTATGGGATCCGTTTTTTTCCCAAAATGACGGATTGCAACGTAAGTCACACGACGCAAGTGTGAAAGAAGCCAAACTATCCATATATCTATCTACATCTATCCATCTCATTCCTTCTATCTATCTCTGGCCGACGTCACACTTGGCATAGGAAAAAACGGTCCGTTTTTTACGGGCGCAATACGCAGAAATGTTCCCAAAACAGTGTTCTGTATGTAATCCGTTGGCAAGGTTGGCAAGACTTTCATTGGCAGAATTTTTGTGCAATACGCTGACAAACCCAGCATGCTGCGATTTTCTATGCCCTTAAAATGCGGCTGCGAAATATACGACAGATAGGAGCTGCCCCATAGAGAATCATTGGTCCGTGTGCAATGCGTTGTTTTTGCCCCTCATTCCTTCTATCTATCTATTTATCTATCTATCTATCTATCTATCTATCTATCTATCTATCTATCTATCTATCTATTTATCTATCTATCTATCTCATTCCTTCTATCTGTCTATCTGTCTGTCTATCTGTGTGTAATGGAGTGTGGGTTGGCCAAATGTAAAAGAGGAGGTTGGACAAGAAATTTTTTTTTTTTATCAATAATAGATCTTTATTTAGCTTTCAAAAACGCATACAAATCCGCTTGGAGAAAACGCATTAAAAAAACGTATCAAAAACGCATAAAAAACCACAACAAAACCGCACATGCGTTTTCTGGCAAGAGAGGGAAGAATCTGCAGCAGAAATTCCTAAGGCAAATCTGCAACGTGTGCACATACCCTAATAGAGGGGTGCTTTAGAATTTAGAGGGCACAGAGAATCACACAGCAGATGCAGTAATAGGGACACATACGGTAGCAGCGGCTCAGTATTGGGGTATCAGGTGGGGTAATAGGGACACATACGGCAGCAGCGGCTCAGTATTGGGGTATCAGGTGCAGTAATAGGGACATACAGCAGCGGCTCAGTATTAGGATATCAGGTCCAGTAATAAGGACACATACGGCGCCAGCGGCTCAGTATTGGGATATCAGCAGGTTGAGGAGTTTGTGTAGGTTGGGAATAGATGGTGATGGGGCTGGAATGTGAGAAGTGAAACATGTCTTTGTTGTAATCTCTGCAGGTGAGTCGTTGCTGGGAGGAGTAGTCATGTTGGTCTGGGCCAGATGGAAAAGACGGGAAAAGTGAACAATTCCATCAGAAAGGAAGTCAGCGGTAAGTCATTATCTGTAACTGTGCAGTGATCTCTTATATGTTCTGTAGGACTGGTATCTACCACTGACCATATGGCGGTAATATCCATGTTGGTCTTTATATAGAGATTATCTTCAGTAATAGCGCGGTCTTCTGCTGAGATTCTCCTCCACTATTAGGGTGCGTCACCCAGTTGTAATCAAGGTTACCTGGTTAGGGGCCCACTCAGAAGCTTGGCCCCCCCCCCCCCGAAACAAAACCCTAGGTATGCCTCTGAGCATAGTGGATGGGATTTCAAGAAATCCCATGTCCACTATGCATCCACAGACGCCCGCAGATCATCAGACTGACATGAAGCGCGTCTCTTCAGACAGCAGCATGTCAATTTCTCTTACAGTGTATTGAACGCCGTGAATCCTCATGGTTCAGTCAACACATGGAGCTTTACCTGTGTTCAGTAGAAGGCAGCGCTTTGGATGCAGCGAACATACACTGCGTCCAAAGCCCTGCTAATTCTGTATTGTGGGCACCCGGATTTAGGTTTCTCATTCACTTTGTTGGCATCAGGTTATGTTTCAAGTTTTGTCACAAATTCGCACTGAAAAAATGTGACAAAAACGCACACAGCCTAAAATTTTTAACAATTTTTTTGAGGCTTAAATAGCAAGGAACTGTACCCAAGAAGATGTAATACCATATGAATGAGTAATATAATACCGATAAGTTTTTGAAAATGTTTTTGATAGTTCTATATCAGCAAAATGTACTCCAGACCACTGAATAGTCTAATGATGAGCAGTATTAAACCGACCAATTTTTTAACAAGTTTTTTGAGGTTTATACAGCAACAAACTGGACCCAAGAATATGTAAAAGTCTATGGATGAGCAATATAATACTGATACATTTTTTAACAAGTTTTTTGAGGCTTATATAGCAATGAAATGTACCCAAGAACATGTAATACCCTAGGGGTGAGCAATATATCATTTTTAGCTTTATAAGGCACACTTTTTCCCCCTCAAAGTGGAGGGAAAAGCTCAGTGCAACTTATAAAGCAAACAGACACATTTACATTAAAACACAAACTGCGCTATCACTCACCGCGGCCCAGGGGAAGCTAGCAATGGGAAGTCTGTGCAGCAGGCAGTGATGTGAAGCAGGCAGCGGGCTGTTAAGCGGGAGGCGGGATGTGGAGCAGCCGGTGGGCGCTGTGGGCAGTGTTATAAAGGCGGCAAGAGCTGCTGGCTGTGAATCATGGCGACGGGCAGGCACAGGGCCACTGAATCCTCCATTGAGTGCAAAAGAGAGCGATTCTCCTCCCCCTATGGAGGGCTAGATACTAATTGATGGACAGAGCTGCTGCTGAGCTACTTCCACCAGTGATCTGTCAGTGATAAAAAAGTGACCCTTGTATGAAAGGTCCTGTGAGCTTCAATAAAAATGTACGGCTTTGTAAAGGTAAGCAGAGACACTGAAGGGGGGTAACTATAACCCCCATCATCCTTCAGAATATAGAATACCAATGGGTGTATTTTGAAGGATGATGGGGATGGTAGTCATATTTAGTATAAACAGACAGGGAGTATACCATAACTGTCCATAATAGTGTTTATTGTAAATGTGACTACCACCTCCCTCATATTTCAGAATATACCTATGTATACAGTACATGGGTGTATTCTTAAGGGATGAGGGGCGTGGTAGACAAAATATGACTACTACTTCTGTCATCTTTAGGAAAACACTCATGTATACACCCCATGGGTATATTCCTAAGGACTAGAGATGAGTGAATTTGCTCGGGTTCCCTCTTATTTGGCAAGCTGTAACGCTTGCTGAGTAAGCTGCAGAGGGAACCCGGCTTCCTGGATCGGTACTGCAGCTGCATGTGTCGCGGCTGTGTGACAGGCAGGACACATGTATGGAGAGCCTTGGGGGAAAAAAGTGTGTCTTATAATCCGAAAAATACGGTAAGTAAATTTCCTTGAAAAAATGAAAACTTACTGTTACATTTTTAAACCTAAAATTCTAACAAAATAAAACCTCATTTCACAAATGGTGCTGACGTAAAGCAGACATGAGCAAAATCTTATTTATTAATGTTTTTGTGTGATATGACTATCTGGATTAACCCCTTAGTGACAGAACCAATTTTGTACTTAACCCCTTCATGACCGGGGGATTTTTCGTTTTTCCGTGTTCGTTTTTCGCTCCCCTCCTTCCCAGAGCCATAACTTTTTTATTTTTCTGTCAATTTGGCCATGTGAGGGCTTATTTTTTGCGGGACGAGTTGTACTTTTGAACGACATCATTGGTTTTAGCATGTCGTGTACTAGAAAACGGGAAAAAAATTCCAAGTGCGGTGAAATTGCAAAAAAAGTGCAATCCCACATTGGTTTTTTGTTTGGCTTTTTTGCTAGGTTCACTAAATGCTAAAACTGACCTGCCATTATGATTCTCCAGGTCATTACGAGTTCATAGACACCTAACATGTCTAGGTTATTTATTATCTAAGTGGTGAAAAAAAATTCCAAACTTTGCTAAAAAAAAAAAAAAAAAAAAAATTGCGCCATTTTCCGATACTCGTAGCGTCTCCATTTTTCATCATCTGGGGTCAGTTGAGGGCTTATTTTTTGCGTGCCGAGATGACGTTTTTAATGATAGCATTTCGGTGCAGATACGTTCTTTTGATCGCCCGTTATTGCATTTTAATGCAATGTCACGGCGACCAAAAAAACGTAATTCTGGCGTTTCGAATTTTTTTCCTGCTACGCTGTTTAGCGATCAGGTTAATACTTTTTTTTAATTGATAGATCGGGCAATTCTGAGCGCGGCGATACCAAATATGCGTAGATTTGATATTTTTTTTATTGATTTATTTTGATTGGGGCAAAAGGGGGGTGATTTAAACTTTTATGTTTTTTTTATTTTTTTCACATTTTTTTAAACTTTTTTTTTTAACTTTTGCCATGCTTCAATAACCTCCATGAGAGGCTAGAAGCAGGCATAGCACGATCGGCTCTGCTACATAGCAGCGATCTGCTGATCGCTGCTATGTAGCAGAATTGCACGTGTGCTGTGAGCGCCGACCACAGGGTGGCGCTCACAGCGACGGGCAATCAGTAACCATAGAGGTCTCAAGGACCTCTATGGTTACCATTCACAAGCATCGCCGACCCCCGATCATGTGACGGGGGTCGGCGATGACGTCATTTCCGGCCGCCCGGCCGGAAGCGGTAGTTAAATGCCCCTGTCTGCGTTTGACAACGGCATTTAACCAGTTAATAGGTGCGGGCAGATCGCGATTCTGCCCGCGCCTATTACGGGCACATGTCAGCTGTTCAAAACAGCTGACATGTCCCGACTTTGGTGCGGGCTCACCGCGGAGCCCTGCATCAAAGCAGGGGAGCCGGCATCGGACGGTATAGTACGTCCGATGCCGGTAAGGGGTTAATGACCAAGCCAATTTTTACAATTCTGACCACTGTCACTTTATGAGGTTATAGCTCTGGAACGCTTCAATGGATCCCACTGATTCTGATATAGTTTTTTCATGGTACGTCATGTTAGTGGTAACATTTCTTTGATATGACTTCATTTATGAAAAAAAAGGAAATTTTGAAAAAATTAACTATTTAACATAAAATAGTTAATAAATAACATTTCCCACATGTCTACTTTACAGCAGCACAATTTTGGAAACATAATTTTTTTTGTTAGGATGTTATAAGGGTTAAAATTTGACCAGCGATTTCTCATTTTTCCAACTAAATTTACAAAACCATTTTTATAGGGACCACCTCACATTTGAAGTGAGTTTGGGGAGTCAATTTGAGAGAAAATACCCCAAATTGACACTATTCTAAAAACTTCCCCCCTCAAGGTGCTCAAAACCACATTCAAAAAGTTTATTAACCCTTCAGATGCTTCATGAGAACTAAAACAATGTGGAAGGAAAAAATGAACATTTTACTTTTTTCACAAAAAATTTACTTTAAACCCAAACTTTTTTATTTTCACAAGGGTAACAAGAGAAAATGGACCATAAAATTTGTTGTGCAATTTCTCCTGAGTACACGATACCCTGCATGTGGGGGAAAGCCACTGTTTGGGTGCATGGCAGGGCTCAGAAGGGAGGGAGCACCGTTTGACTTTTTGAACCCAAAATTGTCTGGAATCAATGGTGGGCGCCATGTCTCGTTTGGAGAACCCCTGATGTACCTAAGTAGCAGAAACCCCCCAATTCTAACTTCAACGTTAACACAGCCCTACCCCTGGCCCTAATCCCAACCCTAACCACAACCCTTACCCCAGCTCCAACAGAACCCTAACCCAAAAACACCCCAACTGTATCCCCAATACAACCCTAACCCCAACACAACCCTAACCCCAACACAACCGTAATCCCAACACCACAACAGTAACCTCAACCCTAACCCTAGCCCCAACCCTAACCCTAGCCCCAGCCCCAACCCTAGCCCCAACCTTAAAACTAGCTCTATCCCCAACCCTAACCCTAGCCCCAACTCTAACCCTGATGGTGAAATGGAAATACATTTTTTAATTTTATTATTTTTACTTAACTAAGGGGTTGATAAAGGGGGGTTTGATTTACTATTTTTCTATTTTGACCGGCAGATATTGGCAGGCGCACTGCACATGCACCCACCATTTTCTTCCTGGAAGAAGAGAGGGGGGTCGGGGGACAGAGCCAGGGGGTCCAGGGACACTGGAGGTATTGGAAGGGTCTCGGGGACATCATTTCTCTCTCCCCTGGTGTGCTAGATCATATCAGAGGAAAGAGAAATAAATGGGAAGTCAGACTTTTTTTTTTTGGTGTCTCTGTTATGTGGTGAATAACTGCAATTGTAACACTGTGGACAGTAAAAACCAACCCAAATAATGTTCTCTGGGGTCTCAGCTACCCCCAGTAGCCAAGATCCCAGAGATTTTCCAACCCTGTGGGCGCTATACCCTTATTTCTCAGTGCCATTAAAAAGCAGCGCTGAGGAATAAATACCCTTAACTGCCGTCGTTAAAAGACTTATCGGCGGTCGTTAAGGAGTTAAAGGAGTAATCATTCAAAGTTCAAAAATTGCTAATTTTTTTTACATTTTTGTAAAATTTCTAATATTATTTATAAATAAAAAAAGAAAACATCAACATAAATTTACCATTATCATAAAATACAATATGTCACCAAAAAACAACTCCAGCGTGATTACTACATAAATTGGCAATGGTCAGATTTGAAAAATTTGACCCCGTCACTAAGGGGTTAAGGCATCTTAGGTGGCGCAGAACTAACTCCCATTAATGAGGAGACCTCAACCCATTTACATTCCGCATCTTAACTATTATTAAAGTTAGATATCGTATTAAATTTGTTAGAATCTATTCCCCTCCTCCCTCTTCCCCTTCAGGGGATTTAGGCTGGCTGTATTTCATGTATCTGAGCAGTTTAAAAAGTCTTCTTAAAGGGAACCTGTCACCCCCTCAGGCATTTGTAACTAAAAGAGCCACCTTGTGCAGCACAAATGCTGCATTCTGACAAGGTGGGTCTTTTAGTTATGCTCCCTGCACACGCTGAAATAAACGTTTATAAAATGTGCCCCCTCATTCCCTGAAACCGTCCCGGGGGCGGGACTCTCCTTCCTAATCAGACACAGCACAGTCGTCACTCCGGGCCTGTGCGCCGCCTCCTCTTGCTGCATGATCGTCCCAGGCGCCTGCGCTGTAAGTACAAAGGGCAGCGCAACTGCGCATGCCCGAAAAAAAAAACTTAATGCGCAGGCGCCGGGGACTCTGTACTCTGCTCAGGATCACATCTGTTCTGCTCAGGAAGAAGGATAACTTTTCAGGATCACTTGTGTTCTGCTCAGAAAGCAGGAGAACTCTGCTCAGGATCACATGTGCTCTGATCAGGAAGCAGGAGATTTCTGCTCAGAATCACATGTGCTCTGCTCAGGATCACAGGTGGTCTGCTCAGGAAACAGGAGAACTCTGATCAGGATCACATGTGCTCTGCTCAGGAAGCAGGAGAACTCTGCTCAGGATCACATATGCTCTGCTCAGGATGACATGTGGTCTGCTCAGGAAACAGGAGAACTCTGCTCAGGATCCCATGTGCTCCACTCGGGAACCAGGAAAGCTCTGCTCGGGATCACATGTGCACTGCTCAGGATCACATGTGGTCTGCTCAGGAAACAGGAGAACTCTGCTCAGGATCACATGTGCTGTGCTCAGGAAGTAGGAGAACTCTGCTCAGGATCACATGTGCTCCACTCGGGAACCAGGAAAGCTCTGCTCGGGATCACATGTGCACTGCTCAGGATCACATGTGGTCTGCTCAGGAAACAGGAGAACTCTGCTCAGGATCACATGTGCTGTGCTCAGGAAGTAGGAGAACTCTGCTCAGGATCACATGTGCTTTGCTCAGGAAGTAGGAGAACTCTGCTCAGGATCACATGTGCTCTGCTCAGTAAGCAGGAGAACTATGGTCTTGTAGGAGCTGCACTCACAGCAGTATTTGGGATCTTGGACAAATGTTTTGAATGATAGATGGGGATCTTAGGACCCCCAACAATCTGCAGGTCATTTCATGCCAAGTCACATGTCATTAAATCAAAACAAGTGAAGATAACCTTTAAGAGAAAAAGTATATATTTACCAAAAAAATAAAATTATTTTCTTTGACTTAAAATGACCATTGACACATATTATAACCAAAGCAGTATATTTGAAAAAGCATATATTCCCTGTAGTGTTTGCCTGCATCTAATTAACACATTTTAATGAGATCTTAGACAGGTCTACAAACAATATCCAGCCTGGCAATGTATGAAAGTGTCTAATCTTTCAGTATGTCTATTATTCACATAATTAAATGAAACCGCACATGTCACACACAGGCTAAGATCTTAGATGGCACAGATATATGAGCTTTGCTGTTTTGCTGTTGTCATTGACAGTTTACTTATCAAAGGTTATTCTGCTATCTGCCTTCAGCTGGTTCCAAGCATTAGCAATTCGAGGAACTGCGAGCACATGTCATCTGTAACTCCCACTAGTAGAGACAGACGGAGGATGCAGACAGACAGGCACCTTATATTGCTTCCATTCTTCAACTATGTTCAATTCACTTGAGCTTCACCAGGTTCAGAGTCAGTTGACCTCATTGATAAAATGAAAACCTGTAATTATGGGAGAATATCTAAAGGGACTGTATCTTCAGAAAAATGTAATATAATTTTAAACAGATTGTTTTTATTGTAAACGTATTTTAATTGTTGATATTTGTTACTATGTTACCATATGTTACCATATATTTATATATTACAAATTTATTCTTCACACTAACAACTAGCTGCCACACATGTAACAGGCCGGAGATTGCTGATGTCTACAGTTTAGTTTTAGGCTTTATTGTTTATACCAGAGGTTCATTTAGATGAGTTGATAATTGGGTACGAACATTCAGATGAAAACTCCTTCTCCAATTATAGGCTATTGTAAACCTGTCAGCCATTACTCGACAAATGAACATAATGCTTGTCTGTTGGGTGGTTGGATCATTCATGCCAGAATGTACATAAGAGCAGACCATGATGATGGCTGAATGCAAGGTAGCAACGAAAAATAAATGTGACTTGGGGATTTGGGGACTCATTAAAGAAGTGGCCCAATTGTTTTTTAGTTTTCACCCAGAAAACCCCTTTAATGTCTCTTGCCAAATAAGAGAAAGTAAAAAGTGAGCACTATGGAAAGCAGTCATCTTCATAAGGCAATCCTTTCAATCCCTTTCTGATATCCACCAAAAATGTACAGTGCATGTCATGCTTGAGACTATGGAGTCAGCTCAGGGGAGATGCCATCTGGGTTACACAGCCAGCATCTTCCTGTAACAGCAGTGAATGTAGCCAGCTCTCATCGCTGCTGTTAAAGGGACTCTGTCCACACAGAATGACTGTACAAACCAAGTACAAGGGCTCCATGCTTCATGGCGGGCCAGACATTTAAATACACCTCCCCTGCTTGTTTTCCATCTACAGGTGCATTTCACAAAATTAGAATATCATCAAAAAGTTAATTTATTTCAGTTCTTCAATACAAAAAGTGAAACTCATTTATTAGATAGAGTCATTACAAGTAGAGTGATCTATTTCAAGTGTTTATTTCTGTTAATGTTGATGATTATGGCTTCCAGCCAATGAAAACCCAAAAGTCATTATCTCAGTAAACTAGAATTAGAGATGAGCAGTGTTCGAGTCGAACTGTTCGCTAATTTCAAATTCGAGCTGTTTTGGGCGGTGTTCAAGTCGCTCGACGAACCCAAACAATTTGCTTAAAATTCAGTTGTTCGAGTTTCTGTTCGATAACTGTTCGTTCACCAAAAGCCTAACTTGATTTTCACATTAAAACTGTTTATCAGTGTTAATAGACTGTTTCAGTGTATAGTGGGCGGGGGATAGATCTGTGCTGAAATAATGTCGATCTCCATTTTTTTTTCTTTCCAGCATTTACAGTGGGACGGTGCAGTCTCTCAGCCTATCAGCAGTGCACACACACAGCAAAGTGCATGTGATGCACACAAGCAAGGGCATGTGCCATTGGCTGTGTATGTCACATGTCCTTGCTCTATAAGAACCAGCCATTTTTCCTGTCGCCACCATTTCCTCACTGCTGCAGCTTAGTGTTAGACGGCACGGCTGCTGCTGTGCGCGCTACACAGTATAAGAGTGTGAATTGCAAGCGAATTTGCAGCTAGATAGAGATAGGTTTAGGGAGTCAGGACTAGTTGTAATATCAGCCCTTTTCAGGGTAGGTTACCGCAGTTCATAGCACTTTTTGCCAGGCAGGTCTGTGCCAGTGCTGTGCAAGTGTTTGTCGCAGCATTTGGTGTAATCTAGCTCAGCCAATCCTTTTGGCTAGTAGCATTGTCTGATAGTCATCTGAGTAGCACGCCTGTGAAGCTAGCTACACCGCCTGTGTATCTAATAATTTTTTACTGCATCTAACCCAGTAAATCCTTTTGGGCTTAGTAGCAGTGTCTGCACGTCAGCGGTGCAGCCCGCCTGTGAAGCTATCTACACCGCCTGTGTATCTAAATTTTTACTGCATCTAACCCAGTAAATTGTTTTGGGCTTAGTAGCAGTGTCTGCACGCCAGCAGAGTAGCCCGCCTGTGAAGCTAGCTACACCTCCTGTGTATCTAATAATTTTTTACTGCATCTAACCCAGTAAATCGTTTTGGGCTAGTACCACAGTTTGGCCACTCAGCTCGGGTTCCATCCATCATTTTTTGTACCAACAACTACAGAGTTGCCAATTAGTTAAGCACCAAAATGAGTGGCAAAAGGCCTGCTGCTGGTGGAAAGGGGAATAGGTGTGTTGGAAAGGTGAAAAAAGGTTGTGTTCGTGGGGTAGGTGGTAAAGCAACAGTAACATCTGCAGAAGAAAGACCATCTTCCAGCCAAAGTAAGATATCTACTTCTTTTCATGGACAATCTGATATGATCCCTTTCTTACAACCATCACTACGAGCATCGCTACAAATTCCAGATGAGGCACAAAAAGAGCAGGTGCTTGAACGGATTTCTAGTGCTCCTTCAAGTGAGTTCTCCTCCACCTCAACTTCAACATCACAAATACTCCAGTCCTCAGAGTTGTCACCCCAATCGCACTTGCTTCCTCACAGCTCCCAAGTCTCCAGCTGCCCATCTGAGTATGGGGTAACACAGATGGTTGATTCTGCAGAGCTGTTTACTCATACTATAGCCTGGGAATCAGAGGTCTGCTCCAGAGCTTCTGAGAATCCAGACGAAGAAATGATCTGCACTGATGCCCAGAATCTTTGTGAGTCGGATCCAGGCCCAGATGAAGAAGGTTCTGAGCATAATATAGACCCTCGTTCCCAAACTGTAACTCCTGTTGGTGGAGACAATGAGGAAGATGATGATGAGACTGAGATACCTGATTGGAACGAAAACTTGACTTTTCGGTCAGGGCAGGAAGAGGTTGGCTCTGAGGACGATGGGTGTGAGAACACACAGGGTGATGATGACGAGGTTGGAGACTCCACTTGCTGTCAACCCACAGTCCGCCAGTCCATGAGGTCAGCAGAGGAGGTGGAGGAGGACGCTAGTGATGACGAGGTTAGGTTGTGCCTTCCTAGACAGAAACGGAGTACTGGAAGCACGTCAACAACTGCATCCTCAACCACAACTATGCCTCTGAGCACAAGTCGTGGTGGCTCTTCAGGTCGCATGGGCTCTAAGCCTTGCATAGCCTGGGCATTTTTTGTGATCGCAAAGGATGACCCAACTCATGTTGTCTGTAAGATTTTTCAAAACACCTCTATATATATCCTATATGGTAGCCAAAATATATAAATACACCTACAAATAGAATAAGGCTCCACACCAGAGCAAATAATAATAAAAAATATATATTTATTTGTAACATAAAATAAAACAAGACCAAACATAGTCATAAAAATTCCACATAGATAACAGGTGAGGCTCACATATGCACATTAAAACAGATGGACAAACCTGGAAAAATAAGGACATAAAATCCAAATACAAGTGTATATATATCTCTCTCAGGCAGTGAATGCTAAATATCATGTAAAAAGACAAGAATGGCACACTTTATTCATTATTAGCTAGTGCTACACTGCACCCAATAGCAGACAAAGAAAATCCTATATAATTGAACCTACCCATATGGTAGGCCTACATGTATGCACTAACATCATGGAACCCACATATATTTAATCAAAGGGATACAACACTTTTAGCACAGCCATCCTATATACATGTCTAATAAAATAAAAATAACAACATTCATTACCAGAGAGGGTAGAAGAAATCCAGATGTCCACCACACCCGACGCGCGTTTCGCAATTAAATGCTTCATCCAGGGGTGGATAGACGCTGGTAAGGTACCTTTTTATATTGCAAATGGCCAATCAATCAACAAAAAAGTATGTGGTCCAGAGCGCATGCGTCAGAGATGATGTTTACGCCATTGTCATAGAGATAGCACTACTGCAAAGGAGAATTCACCCAGTCCCAGTCCAAAACCGCCCGAACATGTAAAGGAAGGAATATGTGAAAGGTAAGCGCAGTAAAAAAGGAAGAGCTATCGCATAATCCAGTAATTAAAACCACCATACCGCCGATACCATGAAGGCACCGAAGAAACACTTCCGGGGAACAAGTCGTAAGTCAGCCCGATCACGTGTTAGGTCAGAGCAGTAGAGCAGGACCCTATGGAGATCATAGAAATGGTAAGTAACCAGGTAACATAGACGCTATCTCCAAAGATTGCCGCAAGAAGGGAAAAGGACAAGGTTTACTACAGAGAAAAAGAGAAAAACCGATGTGACGAAGAAAAGTAAAAATATAACGCTAATCAGTACAAAAGCAAAACCTGGTAAATATAATTTATCATGTACAAGTGACAAAAGTGCAAATCTAGGTAAACAAAGTGAAAATAAATATATATATATATATATATATCACTGAAGTGAAATAAGGCATAATAGTATAAAAAGTGACAAGAATAAAAAACCCCAGCAGACTAATGGTGAAATTAGAGAGTGCATGCATAATAATGTTCAGTTACTCATAAAAAGAGTAAAGTGGTACACGGTATTACAAAAAGTGCATAGTGCATCAGAAAAAACAAGGTGCATAGTGCATAAAGAAGGACGTCCTCCTAGATACAAAAATGGCAAAGGCACAGCATGGATCAGGGCCAACATCTGAATAAATAAACAACATAAAATTAGAGACAAAAGACATAAAATATTAAAAATCCAACGACTAAAAACAACAAACAGCTCAGCAAAGCGACATATAAAAATGTAACAAACAGACAAATATAATAAAATACAATGCTAATCAAAACAACTAGTATGACGGAGGAAGGAGGACGAAATTGGTAATACAGAAATATTACATATGGGCCTACATATGGGTAGGTTCAATTATATAGGATTTTCTTTGTCTGCTATTGGGTGCAGTGTAGTACTAGCTAATAATGAATAAAGTGTGCCAGTCTTGTCTTTTACATGATATTTAGCATTCACTGCCTGAGAGAGAGGGATATATATATATATATATACACTTGTATTTGGATTTTATGTCCTTATTTTTCCAGGTTTGTCCATCTGTTTTTCTGTGCATATGTGTGCCTCACATGTTATCTATGTGGAGTATTTATGACTATGTTTGGTCTTGTTTTATTTTATGTTACAAGTAAATATATATATATATATATATATATATATATATATATATATATATATATATATATATTATTTGCTCTGGTGTGGAGCCTTATTCTATTTGTAGGTGTATTTGTAAAATGTGTCACCAAAATCTCAGTGGAGGCCAAAAAATGAATAGTTTGAGTACTTCATGCATGAACCGTCACATGGATATGAGGCATAAGTTGCAGTGGGAAGCTCACTGTGCTAGAATGCGGCCTAGTGGGCAGGGCCAACCACCGTCTGCCCCATCAAGTGCATCTGCGGCCTCTTCATCCTCTGTGACTGTGGGCATAGCAGTCGCACATGGTTTTGGACACAGACCTTCCACCTCTTTACCCGCAATAGCCAGTGTGATTGGCAGGTCGTCAGGACATTTGCAAGTGGAAACACCTGCTGGTGTTGAGTGCTCTCTGACATCGAGACCACCACATTTTGATCAAGGCAACATAATATCTCCGCCTGCACACTCCTCACAGACTAGCAGTTTGCCGGGGACACCCTACTCAACTCCGTCTAAGCACGGCAGCCAGCCCTCGGTCCTTCAGATATGGACAAGTAAAAGACCATTTCCTCCTAGCCATGACAAAGCAAAGAGGTTGAATTTCACCATCTGCAAGCTGTTGGCTACAGAAATGCGGCTTTTCCGCCTTGTGGACAGAGAGGATTTTCAAGACCTTATGTGCGTCGCAGTGCCCCAGTACCAGATGCCCAGTCGCCACTACTTCTCAAAGAAAGCTGTGGCTGCTTTACACCAGCATGTCGCACACAACATCACCGCTTCCTTGAGAAACTCTGTGTGTGTGACAGGGTGCATTTCCCCACAGACACTTGGACGAGTAGACATGGACAGGGGCGTTACATGTCGGGACTGGGCACTGGGTAACTATGGTGACAGCAGGAGAAGGGGCTGCTGTCCAAGTCTTGCCGTCCCCACGAGTTGCGCGTCGATCCTCTGTATCTATAAGTTCCTCCACTGCTTCTGCCTCCTCAACCTCCTCTTGGTCCTCCACCTGCACCCAAAGCCTGTCTGGTAATGCCACCCGCGTTCTAACTGCGCAGAAAAAATCATGCACACCTCCTTACTATGCTGTCACCAGGGCTCAACGGCATCAGGCGGTGTTTACCTTGAAATGTCTGGGAAATGTGAGTCACACAGCTGAGGAGTTGTGGTCAGCTCTGGAGACTGAGTTCCATCAATGGTTGTCTCCACTGAACCTGCAGCCAGGGAAGGCCATGTGCGACAATGCTGCAAACCTGGGTGCGGCCCTTTGCCGGGGCAATGTCACACACGTGCCTTGTATGGCTCATGTTTTGAACCTGGTTGTCCAGCAATTTATATCCCACTATTCCGGACTAGATGGGCTTCTGCAGAGGGCACGGTCGCTGTGTGCTCACTTCCGCCGTTCGCATCCTGCAGCTCAATGACTTAAATTTCTACAGAAGTCATTGGGCCTGCCAGTTCACCGTCTGAAATGCGATGTGCCCACACAGTGGAATTCAACTCTGCACATGTTGCAGCGACTGTGGCAGCACCGATGAGCCCTGGTGCAATACGTTATGATGTATAGCCTGGGCCAACGAAATCTAGAGGTGGGGCAAATCACACTGCAGGAGTGGTCTCAGATCAGGGACCTATGCACCCTTCTGCACAGTTTTGAAATAGCGACGAAGATATTTAGTGCTGATGATTAGTGTTGAGCGATACCGTCCGATACTTGAAAGTATCGGTATCGGATAGTAACATAACATAGTAACATAGTTAGTAAGGCCGAAAAAAGACATTTGTCCATCCAGTTCAGCCTATATTCCATCATAATAAATCCCCAGATCTACGTCCTTCTACAGAACCTAATAATTGTATGATACAATATTGTTCTGCTCCAGGAAGACATCCAGGCCTCTTTTGAACCCCTCGACTGAGTTCGCCATCACCACCTCCTCAGGCAAGCAATTCCAGATTCTCACTGCCCTAACAGTAAAGAATCCTCTTCTATGTTGGTGGAAAAACCTTCTCTCCTCCAGACGCAAAGAATGCCCCCTTGTGCCCGTCACCTTCCTTGGTATAAACAGATCCTCAGCGAGATATTTGTATTGTCCCCTTATATATTTATACATGGTTATTAGATCGCCCCTCAGTCGTCTTTTTTCTAGACTAAATAATCCTAATTTCGCTAATCTATCTGGGTATTGTAGTTCTCCCATCCCCTTTATTAATTTTGTTGCCCTCCTTTGTACTCTCTCTAGTTCCATTATATCCTTCCTGAGCACCGGTGCCCAAAACTGGACACAGTACTCCATGTGCGGTCTAACTAGGGATTTGTACAGAGGCAGTATAATGCTCTCATCATGTGTATCCAGACCTCTTTTAATGCACCCCATGATCCTGTTTGCCTTGGCAGCTGCTGCCTGGCACTGGCTGCTCCAGGTAAGTTTATCATTAACTAGGATCCCCAAGTCCTTCTCCCTGTCAGATTTACCCAGTGGTTTCCCGTTCAGTGTGTAATGGTGATATTGATTCCCTCTTCCCATGTGTATAACCTTACATTTATCATTGTTAAACCTCATCTGCCACCTTTCAGCCCAAGTTTCCAACTTATCCAGATCCATCTGTAGCAGAATACTATCTTCTCTTGTATTAACTGCTTTACATAGTTTTGTATCATCTGCAAATATCGATATTTTACTGTGTAAACCTTCTACCAGATCATTAATGAATATGTTGAAGAGAACAGGTCCCAATACTGACCCCTGCGGTACCCCACTGGTCACAGCGACCCAGTTAGAGACTATACCATTTATAACCACCCTCTGCTTTCTATCACTAAGCCAGTTACTAACCCATTTACACACATTTTCCCCCAGACCAAGCATTCTCATTTTGTGTACCAACCTCTTGTGCGGCACGGTATCAAACGCTTTGGAAAAATCGAGATATACCACGTCTGACCTCTCCTCCTTGCTTACCAAAATCCCGCACTGTCTGTCTGCCATTTCAGCCTTCTTTTCTGCTCGCTTTCTACAACTGAACATGGACAAAACAGAATTCATCATCTTTCCCCCGTCTCACTCTACCCCTCCACCAGACCTATCCATCAATGTCAATGGCTGCTCACTATCCCCAGTCCCACACGCCCGGTGCCTCGGGGTGATCCTCGACTCTGCCCTCTCTTTCAAGCCACATATCCAAGCCCTTGCCTCCTCCTGTCGTCTCAAACTCAAAAATATTTCCCGGATCCGTGCTTTCCTTGACCGCAACACTGCAAAAACGCTAGTGCATGCCCTTATCATCTCCCGCCTCGACTACTGCAACCTCCTACTCTCAGGACTCCCCTCTAGCACTCTGGCACCACTCCAATCCATCCTACACTCTGCTGCCCGACTAATCCACCTGTCCCCCCGCTATTCCCCAGCCTCTCCCCTGTGTCAAGCCCTTCACTGGCTTCCTATCGCCCAGAGACTCCAGTTCAAAACCCTCACACTGACATACAAAGCCATCCACAACCTGTCTCCTCCATACATCTGTGACATGGTCTCCCGGTACCTACCTACACGCGACCTCCGATCCTCCCAAGACCTCCTTCTCTACTCCCCTCTCATCTCTTCTTCCCATAACCGCATCCAAGACTTCTCCCGTGCTTCCCCCATACTCTGGAACTCTCTACCCCAACACATCAGACTTGCGCCTACCATAGAAACATTCAAAAAGAACCTGAAGACTCATCTCTTCCGACAAGCCTACAGCCTGCAGTGATCCTCAACCTACTGAACAGCCGTACAGCCAGCCCTTCCCTCTCCTAGTGTATCCTCACCCACCCCCTGCAGACTGTGAGCCCTCGCGGGCAGGGTCCTCCCTCCTTATGTACTCGTGTGCCTTGTTATCTGCTCATGTTTAATGTATTTGTCTATATTTGCCCCGTATTCACATGTAAAGCGCCATGGAATAAATGGCGCTATAAAAATGTATAATAATAATAACGTCCAATGACTCACCGTGGTCCAGTCTATAGCTTACCTCTTCATAAAAACTGATTAGATTGGTTTGACAGGAGCGATTTCTCATAAACCCATGCTGATATGGAGTTAAACAGTTATTCTCATTGAGATAATCCAGAATAACATCCCTCAGAAACCCTTCAAATATTTTACCAACAATAGAGGTTAGACTTACTGGCCTATAATTTCCAGGTTTACTTTTAGAGCCCTTTTTGAATATTGGCACCACATTTGCTATGCGCCAGTCCTGCGGAACAGACCCTGTCGCTATAGAGTCACTAAAAATAAGAAATAATGGTTTATCTATTACATTACTTAGTTCTCTTAGTACTCGTGGGTGTATGCCATCCGGACCTGGAGATTTATCTATTTTAATCTTATTTAGCCGGTTTCGCACCTCTTCTTGGGTTAGATTGGTGACTCTTAATATAGGGTTTTCATTGTTTCTTGGGATTTCACCTAGCATTTCATTTTCCACCGTGAATACCGTGGAGAAGAAGGTGTTTAATATGTTAGCTTTTTCCTCGTCATCTACAACCATTCTTTCCTCACTATTTTTTAAGGGGCCTACATTTTCAGTTTTTATTCTTTTACTATTGATATAGTTGAAGAACAGTTTGGGATTAGTTTTACTCTCCTTAGCAATGTGCTTCTCTGTTTCCTTTTTGGCAGCTTTAATTAGTTTTTTAGATAAAGTATTTTTCTCCCTATAGTTTTTTAGAGCTTCAGTGGTGCCATCCTGCTTTAGTAGTGCAAATGCTTTCTTTTTACTGTTAATTGCCTGCCTTACTTCTTTGTTTAGCCACATTGGGTTTTTCCTATTTCTAGTCCTTTTATTCCCACAAGGTATAAACCGCTTACACTGCCTATTTAGGATGTTCTTAAACATTTCCCATTTATTATCTGTATTCTCATTTCTGAGGATATTGTCCCAGTCTACCAGATTAAGGGCATCTCTAAGCTGTTCAAACTTTGCCTTCCTAAAGTTCAATGTTTTTGTGACTCCCTGACAAGTCCCCCTAGTGAAAGACAGGTGAAACTGCACAATATTGTGGTCGCTATTTCCTAAATGCCCAACCACCTGCAGATTTGTTATTCTGTCAGGTCTATTAGATAGTATTAGGTCTAAAAGTGCTGCTCCTCTGGTTGGATTCTGCACAAATTGTGAAAGATAATTTTTCTTGGTTATTAGCAGAAACCTGTTGCCTTTATGGGTTTCACAGGTTTCTGTTTCCCAGTTAATATCCGGGTAGTTAAAGTCCCCCATAACCAGGACCTCATTATGGGTTGCAGCTTCATCTATCTGCTTTAGAAGTAGACTTTCCATGGTTTCTGTTATATTTGGGGGTTTGTAACAGACCCCAATGAGAATTTTGTTACCATTTTTCCCTCCATGAATTTCAACCCATATGGACTCGACATCCTCATTCCCTTCGCTAATATCCTCCCTTAAAGTGGACTTTAGACAAGACTTTACATAGAGACAAACCCCTCCTCCTCTCCGATTTTTACGATCCTTTCTAAACAGACTGTAACCCTGTAAGTTAACTGCCCAGTCATAGCTTTCATCTAACCATGTCTCGGTTATTCCCACTATGTCAAAGTTACCTGTAGATATTTCTGCTTCTAGTTCTTCCATCTTGTTTGTCAGGCTTCTGGCGTTTGCGAGCATGCAGTTTAGAGGATTTTGTTTTGTTCCAATCTCCTCACTGTGGTATCGGCCGATACCCGAAAAATATCGGATATCGCCGATACCGATATCCGATACCAATACAAGTCAATGGGACATCAAGTATCGGAAGGTATTCTCATGGTTCCCAGGGTCTGAAGGAGAGGAAACTCTCCTTCAGGCCCTGGGATCCATAGGGATGTGTAAAATAAAGAATTAAAATAAAAAATATTGATATATTTACCTCTCCGGCGGCCCCTGAACTCAGCGCGGGTAACCGGCAGGCTTCGTTGTTCAAAATCAGCGCTTTTAGGACCTGAGAATCACGTCCCGGCTTCTGATTGGTCGCGGGCCGCCCATGTGACCGCCACGCGACCAATCACAAGCCGCGACGTCACCGAGTCTTTGAAAGTCATTAACGCGCTCATTTTTAAAAATGAGCGCGTTAATAGCTTGCGGTGACGTCGTGGCTTGTGATTGGTCGCGTGGCCGCGACCAATCACAAGCCGCTACGTCTTTGAAAGCCATTAACGCGCTCATTTTAAAAAATGAGCACGTTAATAGCTTGCGGTGACGTCGCGGCTTGTGATTGGTCGCGTGGCCGCGACCAATCACAAGCCGCTACGTCTTTGAAAGCCATTAACGCGCTCATTTTTAAAAATGAGCGCGTTAATAGCTTGCGGTGACGTCGCGGCTTGTGATTGGTCGCGTGGCCGCGACCAATCACAAGCCGCTACGTCTTTGAAAGTCATTACCGCGCTCATTTTTAAAAATGAGCGCGTTAATAGCTTGCGGTGACGTCGCGGCTTGTGATTGGTCGGGTGGCGGTCACATGGGCGGCCCGCGACCAATCAGAAGCCGGGACGTGATTCTCAGGTCCTAAAAGCGCTGATTTTGAACAACGAAGCCTGCCGGTTACCCGCGCTGAGTCCAGGGGCCGCCGGAGAGGTAAATATATCAATATTTTTTATTTTAATTCTTTATTTTACACATCTCTATGTATCCGATACCGATACCCGATACCACAAAAGTATCGGATCTCGGTATCGGAATTCCGATACCGCAAGTATCGGCCGATACCCGATACTTGCGGTATCGGAATGCTCAACACTACTGATGATGCCATTATCAGCATGACAGTCATTTACATGCTGGAGCACACCTTAAACAGTATTCGGAGCCAGGTGGTGGTACAAGAGGAGGAGGAGGAGGAACAGGAGGAGTCGTATGCAGAAGGGATAATATCTCCAAGGTCCAGATGGTTGGTAGCACCAAGGCGGCTGGCAATGGAGGGTGGTGGAGAGGGATTACCGAGGGCACATGGTAGCAGCCAAACTGTTGAGGAAGGTGCAGAAGCCGAGGAAGAAGTGGAGGATGAACAGGAGCTGGGCATGGAAAACTCATCAGATGAGGGAAACCTTGATCAAATTTCTGTTGTGCAAGGTTGGTGGGAAAGGGCACAGAAAGGAAGCATGATTCTCACCTCGCCGACACCAAGACAACAAGGACTTGGTCCTCCTGGATGCGCAAGACACATGAGTGCCTTCTTGCTGCACTACCTGCAACATGACCCTCGGATTGTCAGAATCTGAAGTAATGCCGACTACTGGGTTGCCACACTCTTAGATCCCCGGTACAAAAGTAAATTTGGCAAAATAATTCCTGCCATAGAAAGGGATTCACACATGCAGGAGTATCAGCAGAAACTGTTACAGAATCTTACATCTGCTTTTCCACAAAACACTAGTGGTGCACGTAGTGAATCTCTGAGTTCTAACTTGCCAACCGTGGGACTGTCGAATCATCACTCAAACTGTAAGAGTAACATCGTATCTGGTGGTAACAGCAATTTTTTCCAATCGTTTCAACAATTTTTTAGACCATCCTTTGCAAGGCCACAGGAGACAAGAAGTCTGACGCTTAGCCAATGCCTAGAGAGGATGGTACAGGAGTATCTCCAAGTTAACATCGATGCCATGACTGTGGATCTGGACCCTTGCTCATTTTGGGCTTCCAATCTAGAAAAATGGCCTGAGCTCGCCACGCATGCCTTGGAAATCTTGTCATGCCCCGCAGCCAGTGTTCTCTCTGAACGTGTGTTCAGCGCTGCTGTTGGTGTGCTGACAGATAAGCACACGTGGCTGTCCAGTGAGAATGTAGACAGACTAACGTTCATCAAGATGAACAAATCCTGGATCCGCAAGGACTTGTCTACCCCTGTGTCATCCTGGGGAGACTAAAAGCTTGATGATTTTTGAAAATCACCTCACCAACCATTTTAAGAAACTCTGGGGGAAATTGATGCCACTTAAGTGGTGTCTGTGGCCCAATTTTTGGAAAAAATGGAGACTCTTTTTGGAGTCACTTTGCTGTGTTTTACATGACGTTGGCATCGTCAATTCCAGGTGGGTGGGGTCGCTCCCCTCTTCCTTTTAACCTTTAGAAACTACATACACTATGGCTTGGGGTAACACAGATGGTTGAGTCTGCAGAGCTGTTTACTTATACTATGGCCTGGGATTCAGAGGTCTGCTCCAAAGCTTCAGTGTCAGCTAGTCAGCAGAGTAGCCCACCCATGAAGCAAACTACACCGCCTGTTTATCTAATTACTAATTTTTAACTGCATCTAGCCCAGGCAATACTTTGGGCCTTGTAGCAGTGTCTGCTACTCAACAGAATACGCCACCCATGAAGCAAGCTACACCACCTGTAGATCTAATTACTAATTTTTAACTGCATCTAGCCCAGAAAATCCTTTTGGGCCTAGTAGCAGTATCTGCTACTCAGCAGAGTACACCACCCATGAAGCAAGCTACACCGTCTGTAGATCTAATTTTTAAATGCATCTAGCCCAGAAAATCCTTTTGGGCCTAGTAGCAGTGTCTGTTACTCAGCAGAGTACCCCACCCATGAAGCAAGCTACATCGCCTGTAGATCTAATTACTAATTTTTAACTGCATCTAGCCCAGGAAATCCTTTTGGGCCTAGTAGCAGTTTCTGCTACTCAGCAGAGTACCCCATCCATGAAGCAAGCTACACCGCCTTCTTCCTTTCTCAATCTAACCCCTCGGCTCTGGGGTGTCTGCTCTCCCTCCAGCTTTCTCCTTCTCACAGGAGGACTACCATGTGTATTCACACTGTGGTGAATCTTTTGGGTCCAGGCATAAGAAGTCGTCGACGTAATGGATAATATGTGCCCCCTTAGAAACGTCCATGACGACCCATTAGAGGAAGCAACTAAACGCCTCAAATAGTGAGCAGGATATGGAGCACCCCATCGGGAAACAGCGATCTATGTAGTATGCTCCTTCACAGAAGCAGCCCAATAGGCGGACACTATTCAGAGGCACAGGTAGTAACCAGAATGCCCCCTCAATGTCTGTTTTGGCCATTAGGGTGCCCGTTCCCAACTTCTTGACCCGCCTGATTGCCTCGTCAAAGGAGGTACAGTATATAGTACTGTACTTGGTTCGATGTAGTCGTTTACTAACCTGCCCCTTGGATATGACAAATGATAGATTAGTCTGAATGTATTGGGTTCCTTTTTTGGCATGACTCCCAACGGGGATACCATTACGTCTTCTAACATTCGTCGAACATGCCCCAATTCGACGTACCGAACCGAACTCGAACACTAGGTGGGTGGCTCAACACTAATTAGAATATTTTATAACATCAGCTTGAAAAATAATTTTAAAATCTGAAATGTTGGTCTACTGAAATGTATGTTCAGTAAATGCACTCAATACTTGGCCGGGGCTCCTTTTGCATCAATTACTGCATCAATGCGGCATGGCATGGTGATCAGTCTGTGGCACTGCTAAGGTGTTATGGAAGCCCAGGTTGCTTTGATAGCAGCCTTCAGCTTGTCTGCATTGTTGGGTCTTGCGTCTCTTATCTTCCTCTTTACAATACCCCACAGATTCTCGGTGGGGTAACGGTAAAACGAGTTTGCTGGCCAATCAAGCACAGTGATACTGTTGTTTTTAAATCAAGAATTGGCACTTTTGGCAGTGTGGACAGGTGCCAAGTCCTCCTGGAGAATAAAATTTCCAAAAAGCTTATCGGCAGAGGGAAGCATGAAGTGCTCTAAAATTTCCTGGTAGACGGCTGTGCTGACTTTGGTCTTCATAAAACACAGTGGACCTACACCAGCAGATGACATGGCTCCCAAAACCATCATTGATTGTGGATACTTCACACTACATACATACACAAAAATACTTTATTTAAATAAACGCTCCCTCACATTTTCCCTGGTTCACAAATTTATAAAAAAAAAAAAAAAATTCCCACGCAGGTCTGACCTAGTCCAGGCAATCCAATGTAGTTCACAAATGGAAACCTGAAAAACATAAAAAGAGAAATAAAAACAAGACACTGTCCCTCGTTCATCAATTAAAAAAAAAAGTTCCCATAAAGTACGACATAGTCCAGCGCTTCCCCCACAATCCCTGAGTCTGACTCAGCGATACCTGGTGACTGTAAAGAGCAGTAACGTTACTGACATCACTGCTCTTCACAGTTGCCTGGTCTCGCAGAGCGCAGTGTGAGCTGGTGACTCTGATAATATATTATTTAGCTATCGATTTATCACGAATTTACCTCATATCTACTGTATCTATCTATCTATTTATCTATCTATCTATTTTCTATTTACCTAATATCTAACTATCTACCTATATCTTTGCACATTTCAACACATAAAAATTTGTCATTTCTATTCTGCATTCTATTCCTGTACATATCACAATGATGGCACACGGATGTCACACCTTATATCATTTATGTGCACGTGTGGGATACATATTGTCATCCGTGCTGCTTGAAAAAAAAAATGTCTATGTGTGGGTCACAGGGACATGTGCAGCCCCATAAATTATAACAGGTGTGTGTGTACATGTCTAAGACATGTGTGAAAAATGACGCCACACGTACCGCAAACAGTGACGTATGGAGGAGGCCTTACTGTTTCAATAGTGCCAATTACAGTGGGGAAAAAAAAGTATTTAGTCAGCCACCAATTGTACAAGTTCTCCCACTTAAAAAGATGAGAGAGGCCTGTAATTGACATCATAGGTAGACCAAAACTATGAGAGTCAAAGTGAGAAAACAAATCCAGAAAATCACCTTGTCTGATTTGGCAAGATTTACTGTATTTTGCAAATTATAGTGTAAAATAAGTATTTGGTCATTAACAAAAGTTCATCTCAATATTTTGTTATATATCCTTTGTTGGCAATGACAGAGGTCGAACATTTTCTGTTAAGTCTCTACAAGGTTGGCATACACTGTTGGTGGTATGTTTGACAATTCCTCCATGCAGATCTCCTCTAGAGCAGTGATGTTTTGGGCCTGTCGCTGGGTAACACAGACTTTCAACTCCCTCCAAAAGTTTTCTATGGGGTTGAGATCTGGAGACTGGCTAGGCCACTCCAGGACCTTCATATGCTTCTTACGAAGCCACTCCTTCCTTGCCCTGGTGGTGTGTTTGGTATCATTATCATGCTGAAAGACCCATCCACGTTTCGTCTTCAATGCCCTTGCTGATGGAAGGAGGTGTGTACTCAAAATCTCATGATACATGGCCCCATTCATTCTTTCATGTACACGGATCAGACCTCCTGGTCCCTTTGCAGAGAAAAAGCCCCAAAGTATGATATTGCCACCCCCATGCTTCACAGTAGTTATGGTGTTCTTTGGATGCAACTCAGCATTCTGGCTCCTCCAAACAGTTTTGTTTCTACCAAACAGTTCTACTTTGGTTTCATCAGACCATATTACATCCATAGAATCATAGAATGGTAGACTTGAAAGGGACCTTCTGGCTTATCTGGTCCATCCCTCTGCTCAAAGCAGGATTCACTAAATCATCCCAGACAGATGTCTGTCCACCCTCTGTTTGAAGACTTCCAACGAAGGAGAACTCACCACTAGGGTTGAGCGAAACGGGTCGGCCAGATTCAGAAGTCGCCGACTTTTGGCAAAGTCGGGTTTCATGAAACCCGACCCGACCCCTGTGTGGGGTCGGCCATGAGGTCGGCGATCTTCTGAATCTGGAATCGGAATTCCGATACCGATTCCCGATATGTTTAAGATATCGGGAATCGGTATCGGGATTCAGATTTAAGTGTAAAATAAAGAATAAAAATAAAAAATATTGCTATACTCACCCTCGGACGCGCCCTGGTTGTAACCGGGAGCCTTCCTTCCTAAGAATGAGCGCCTGAAGGACCTTTCGATGACATCGCGGCTTGTGATTGGTCGCGTGAGCGGTCACATGGGCGTCACGCGACCAATCACAAGCCGCGACGTCATCGAAAGGTCCTTCAAGCGCTGATTCTTAGGAAGGAAGGCTGCGGGTTAGAACCAGGGCGCGTCCGAGGGTGAGTATATTCCTAATAGCCTTTCCTCTCCTTCAGACCCTGGGAACCATTAGAAACCCAATGCACTGCATTGGGTTTCGTGTTTCGGCCGACCCCGACTTTTCTATAGGATCGGCCGATTTCACTCGACCCGACTTTTGAAAAAGTCGGGTTTCGTGAAATCCGACCCGATCCTATAAAAACAAAAGTCGCTCAACCCTACTCACCACCTCTCATGGCAGCCTGTTCCACTCATTGATCACCCTAATTGTCAAAAAGTTTTTTCTAATATCTAATCTGTGTCTCCTCCCATTCAGTTTCATCCTATTGCTTCTAGTCTTTCCTTGTGCAAATGAAAATAAAGATGATCCTTCCACAATGTGACAGCCCTTGAGATATTTGTAGACAACTATTAAGTCTCCTCTCAGTCTTCTTTTTTGCAAGCTAAACAATCCCAAATGCTGTAACCATTCCTCATAGGACATGTTTGAAGACCAGTCAGTGACGTCACCATTCTGGTCGCTCTTCTTTGAACTTGCTCCAGTTTGTTGGTGTGTTTTTTAAAATGTGGTGCCCGAAACTGGACACAATATTCCAGATGAGGTCTGACTAAAGAGGAATATAGTAATCATACGAAAAAAACAAGGAGCCAAGAAAATCCTAAGTATAATTACCTATACAAATATGTAACATATACCATGAGAAATCTTCATAAAAAATTACAACATTTTATTGAAACATTAACACAGAAACATATACAAAAAATAAACATATAATAAATAAGGACAGGTGAGTAATGCGACAATGCATACAGGCAGTGCCAAAACTGTCTTTAATTGAAAGGGTTCCCAAATATATAGCCACAATAATACATGTGCCTAGACCACAGTATCATAATTATAAGTAACCCAATGAGACCCATATACATCAGTGGGTGAGCCGCAGATATATAACACCAGACTCCATAACTCCATATGTGGAATACATACAAGACCCATAATGAAGATAGGGTATATGCAAAAAGTCACCGGAGGAGAGAGGCTGGAGAAAGTAAGGTCTCACCCATTATGACAGAAATGGCGCACTGCTCCAATACCCCAACGCACGTTTCGCTGCTTCCTCAGGGGGCAGAGGAGTAGATGGTCATAATGACTTCAAGTGATCTAGACTGTATGCCTCTGTTAATACATCCCAGAATTGCATTTGTCTTTTTTGCTGCTGAATCACACTGCTGACTTATGTTCATTCTGTGATCTATTAGTTTACCCAAGTCTTTTTCACATGTGCTGTTGCTTAAGGTACCGTCACATTAAGCGATGCTGCAGCGATCTAGACAACGATCCCGATCGCTGCAGTGTCGCTGTGTGGTCGCTGGAGAGCTGTCACACAGACAGCTCTCCAGCGACCAACGATGGCGAAGTCCCCTGGTTATCAGGGTAAATATCGGGTTACTAAGCGCAGGGCCGCGCTTAGTAACCCGATGTTTACCCTGGTTACCAGCGTAAAATTGAAAAAAAACAAACACTACATACTTACATTCCGGTGTCTGTCCTCTCCGGCGCTCTGCTTCTCTGCACTAAGCGCCAGCCGGAAAGCAGAGCACAGCGGTGACGTCACCACTCTGCTTTCCGGCCACTGCGCTTACACAGTGCAGAGAAGCAGAGCGCCGGAGAGGACAGACACCGGAATGTAAGTATGTAGTGTTTTTTTTTACATTTACACTGGTAACCAGGGTAAACATCGGGTTACTAAGCGCGGCCCTGCTGAATCGGCGTCACACACGCCAATTTAGCGATGTCTGCGGGTGATCCAGCGACTAAATAAAGTTCTGGACTTTCTGCGCCGACCAACGATGGCACAGCAGGATCCTGATCGCTGCTGCCTGTCAAACTGAACGATATCGCTAGCCAGGACACTGCAACGTCACGGATCGCTAGCGATATCGTTCAGTGTGAAGGTACCTTTAGCCCTATTCCTCCCATTCTGTATATGTTTTTTCATTTTTATTGCCCAGATGTAGTGCTTTGCATTTTTCCCTATGAAAAACCATTCTGTTAGTTGCTGCTCACTGCTTCAGTTAATTTATATCTTTTTGAATCCTCTCTCTCTTCTTTAGTATTAGCTATCCCTCCTAGCTTTGTGCCATCAGCAAATCCCTTCATCTAAATCATTGATAAAGATGTTAGTTATCCAAATACTCTTCTGGATAAACCAAATGCTCTCTAGCAAACTTCAGACAGGCCAGGACATGTACTGGCTTAAGCATGGGGACACATCTGGCACTGCAAGAGCTGAGTCCCTGGCGGCGTAGTGTGTTACTGATGGTAGCCTTTGTTACAGTGGTCTCAGCTCTATGCAGGTCGTTCACTAGGTCCCCCCATGTGGTTCTGGGATTTTTGCTCACCATTCTTGTGATAATTTTGACCCCACAAGGTGAGATCTTGCATCGAGGGAGGTTATCATTGGCTTGTATGTCTTCCATTTTCTTATTATTGCTCCCACAGTTGATTTCATCACACCAAGCTGCTTACCTATTGCAGATTCAATCTTCTCAGCCTGGTGCAGGGCTACAATTTTGTTTCTGGTGTCCTTCAACAGCTCTTTGGTCTTCAAATCACCATAGTGGAGTTTGCAGTGTGACTGTTTGAGGCTGTGACTGGTGTCTTTTACTGATAACAAGTTCAAACAGGTGTGGGAGATATGGGTAAATGATATCTACCTTTATTTTTATTAATATTTTTCTATCTGAAGGACTTCTCTACAAGATACAGTTTGGCCCAAAATACTTGCTCCAAACTTAGCCCCCCACCCTTGCATTTCCCCAGGCCATAAAAGGGGAATGAAATGCACCTCAGTCAATGGGACCTCATTATCCCGTGAAGGCACTTCCTTGGACAGAGCAGTCCAATGTGTTCCTTTATTTAACTCCAGGAACAAGCCCTTTGAAGCTCACTCCACGAGGGAGCATAGGTATAGACCCTGTGCCCCTGGGAATTATCACAGGGGTGTGAACTCTCCTGCAGGACCAGTCAATCTGGATTCCTGTATTTGACTCAAGCACATGGAGATATCATGGCACCACAGGTCAAAGCAAGGCTCTGAGATATTGAATCTGGAAAATGACCTATAATAACAGAATGCTATATCTACAAGCCTAGCCAAGGACATAATCAGAATCTGCATTCCTTCCCCCACAAGCCCATAACATGCAGACACCCCTAGCACTCTGTGTTATTGAGTTACAAAGAATAGCTACCAAGAATTAAATACAGTAGCCGTATTCGGTCTCTCTGCACAGATAAGATGCAGCAGAACCCAGCGGCGGTGAAGCTGTATTATTTGGACCTTCGGGCAAAATGCTATGTGCCGTCCACGGTTCTGCCTGGAAATCCATACTTTCAGATATGGGAGGAGAGCCATCCCAGGGGTGGGCGCAACATGTGGGAGGGAGCAGCCTAGGGGATATTAGGCAGCTCCTGATTTTGGACCGAGTCTTTCTACTGGCAGGAGGCCCGTTACCTGATGCGGCCAGGGAATCACGTAACTAAGATTTAGACCTGTGATCCATCAGTGCCTCCCTGTGGTCACATGCTACATAACACGGTAATTGCAATCTATATTTACCCTACCCTTGTACTACACTCCTGACTGTATACTTGTATATTTTTTCCTGTATATATACCTGTATTTTTCTAGTATGCCTTTTTGGTGATTAAATATAAAATTAATATTGGGCTGCTCTTTTATCTCAATTCACGAATCCCCACATCTGCACGCTCAGTTGGTTATATCATACGCTATCCCCAGGGTTGGTTTCTGACCTGATCAAAGCCTATTGTCAGATGGGGCTTATATATCGAATGAGGAACTGGTGGCAACATACTGTACTGTGTTAGTGAGGAACTCTGACAGTGACCAGCCTGATCTGGTGACATATATCCTCCCTCACTGTGAGCGCCTCAATAAGTTGTACCGATATGGGAAACCTTTCCAGCAACTATTTGCCCTGGTGGCGCAAGAGAGCCGATCCCTGCTGGGTCCTTCTCTTCCCTCCCCAGAGGTGAGTGTAGTCAACACACCCCTTCCCCTTTGCGATTCGTCTCAAGGTGCCATTACTACAGGTAATGAGTGGAGGACAGAGGAGCCTCTTAAAGAAGAAGTTACAGGTCTGTGAGAGCCATAAATTTTGCATGTTTTTAGGTGACCAAACACTTAATTTGCAAAATTTACGCCGACATCATGTCAATTTCCAGACTCTGGAAATTGATGTGACGTCAGCAGCAGGCATGACCCAGCCTCCACAGACAGCAGTCACTCAAGAGTGACTGGGCTGTGGGCGGGGCTGAGTGCTGCCTGCGGGGCTGTGCTGGGGGCGGGCGGGGCTGCTGGCCGGCCGCCAAATTAATGTGCTGAGATGTGCGGCCGTTGCGGAGGTGGCGGCGGCCGGTTGCAGTGATGGCGGCGACCGGTTTAGGTGATGGCGGCGGCGGCCGGTTGCGGTGATTGTGGCGGCCGGTTGCGGTGATGGCGGCGGCCGGTTGCGGTGATGGCGGCGGCCAGTTGCAGTGATGGCGGCGACCGGTTTCGGTGATAGCGGTGGCGGCCGGTTGCGGTGATTGTGGCAGCCGGTTGCGGTGATGGTGACGGCCGGTTGCGGTGATGACGGTGGCGGCTAGGGGTGGGGGTCTGCGAAAGGTGCTGGAGTGTGCGGGCATGGGGTCTGCGAGGCTGTGCGGTAGGGTCTTTGTGTCTCTGTGCAGGCATCGTCCAAAGGGACTACAAGTCCCATTGGGCTCTGCCTGCTACAGTGACAGTGAGTGACACATTAGCCAATGATGGGACAGTAGTAGTCCCATCATCCAGCTAATGTGTTGAATGTAAAAAACAAACAAACACATACATACATATACAGTACAGACAACATACATTACACACATACAGAACCTACACCATGCGACATGCACCATGCACCATGCGACATGACATGCGACATGACATGCACCATGCACATGCAACAACATGCGACGACATGCACCATGCAACATGCGCCATGCATCATGCAACATGTGACAACATGACATGCAACATGAGACAACATGCAAGATGCGACATGCAACAACATGCACCATGCGACATGCACCATGCGACATTCACCATGCGACATTCACCGTGCGACATGACATGCACATGTGACATGCAACATGTGACAACATGCGACATGCGACAAAATGCACCATGCAACATGTGACAACATGCAAGATGCAACATGCGACGACATGCACCATGCACATGCGACATGCAACATGTGACAACATGCAACGACATGCACCATGCAACATGCACCATGCGACGACATGCACCATGCGACATGACATGCACATGCGACATGCAACATGTGACAATATGCACCATGCGACATGACATGCACCATGCGACATGACATGCACCATGTGACAACATGCAACATGTGACAACATGCAAGATGCGACAACATGCACCATGCACATGCGACATGCAACATGTGACAACATGCTACATTCGACGACATACACCATGCGACATGTGACATGCACCATGCGGCGACATGCACCATGTGACGTGCACCATACGACATGCAACATGCCACATACAGTACATACATACAGTACATACATACAACATACATACAGGCATATAGAACATAAAACATAGATTACATACTCACCATCACTTGTCACTTTGTTCCCCGAAGCCAGTGTCACCTGTAAAAAAATTTAAAGTAAAAAACAAACAATATACTCCCTGATCCGCAGATATCCAATTAAAATGAGTGTCCCACGACGATCTCCCGTGGAGAGCAGCAGCATCATCTGATGTGACCGCTCTCCAGGGGCTCCAGGAATACAATGATGGAAAGGTATCCTTCCATAATTTATTCCCCAAAATGTATTCCTACGCCTCTGTGAGAAAATAGTCCCTAGTCTCACTTATGGCATTGCTGGGTGAGAAATTTTCCCACCCCAAAATTGCCATAAAGTGAGACTTTGTCCTAAGGTAACTTCTCAGTGATGCACTGCAGGAACCAATGTCTCCTGTCAGTGTGTCACTGAGGGTCCAATAGAGCAGTGACATCACCCGATGTCACTGTTCTATAGGGGAGATCGTCGTGGGACACTCGTTATTAATTGGACTACGGCGGACAGGTAGTATACGGTTTATTATTTTACGTTTTTTGCAGGCTCTGAAGTATGGTAAGTATGGTTAAATGAAGAATATTAAAATACTTTTTTCTGGCTGTGTCTTTTTTTTTAACTCCTTCACTACTATAGGATTAATAATGGATAGGCGTCATATTGACGCCTCTCCATTATTAACCCGGCTTAATGTCACCTTACAATAGCAAGGTGACATTGACTCCCTATTACCCCATATCCCACTGCTACACGGGAGAGTGCCGGAATTGGCGCATCTCACAGATGCGCCATTTCTGGGGTGGCTGCGGATTGGTATTTGTAGCCGGGGGGGAGGGCAATATCCATGGCCGCTCTCTAGGCTATGAATATCAGCCCGCAGCTGTCTGCGTAGCCTTTCTGGCTATAAAATATAGGGGGACCCCACGTCATTTTTTTGGGGGGGTCCCCCTATTTTAATAGCCAGTAAAAGCTATGCAGACAGCTGCGTGCTGATATTCATAGCCTGGGAGTTTTATGCTGTGTGCACACGTTGCAGATTTGGGTGCAGAATTTTCTGCACAAAATCTGCATCTCCTTGCAGAAAACGCAGCTGTGTTTTTTATGCATTTTTTCACATTTTTTTCACGTTTTTTGCGCGGTTTTGATGTTGGTTTTTTGTGCGGTTTTGATGCAGTTCTTGCTGCGGTTTTTGGTGCATTTTTTGTGTGGTTTTGATGCAGTTTTTGGTTCATTTTTTACGCAGTTTTTGGTGCATTTTTTGCGTGGTTTTGATGCATTTTTAAAATTTTCTTTGGTGCGGTTTTTGTGCGTTTTTGTATGCGTTTTTGAAAGCTAAATAAAGATGTATTATTGAAGAAAAAAAAAGATTTGTGATGTCATTATTGGCCATTTACATTTGTCCAACCCGCACTCAATTACACACAGATAGACAGATAGATGATAGATGAAATGGATAGACAGATTTACATATAGATAGATCTATAGATGCATACATCTATCTATTCATATATCTATCTATAGATATACCTGGATAGATATATCTATTGATACATGTATGGCTAGTGTAGGGTGTGTGTCCACTGACATCCGAATTAGCTGCAGATTTGATGCTGCGTACTTGTAGTCCCATCGGATGGTGCCTGCACACACACCCCAAAAAAACCCCCACGCAGCCCCGCACAGACCCGAATAGTCCCGCACACATCCAAACAGTCCCGCACAGCCCCGCACACATCCGAACAGCCCCGCACACACCCGAACAGTCCTGCACACACCCAAACAGCCAGGCACACACCCGCACAGCCGAGCACACATCCGAACACTCCCGCACACATCCGAACAGTCCCGCACACACCCGAACAGCCCGTAGACCCTGCACACACCTGAACAGTCCCGCACACACATGAACAGCCCGCAGACCCCACCCGCTCACACCTAAACAGTCCCGCACACACACGAACAGCCTGCAGACCCCGCCCGCACACACATACACGCATACAGTCACCGCCTACACACTTCCCTCCTCCCGAACTGCAGCGTTTCTCGGACCCACATCCGCAGCAGAACTGCAGATCTTTTTTACATCTGCGGTTTTGCTGCGGATGTTGTTATGGACCTGGTGGTTAGGAGCACCCGGAACGACCTGATAATTAAACTCACACAGGACAAGCTCTGGGAAGTGGGAGCTCTGCTGACCGCAACCCCTAATCCTATCACACAACTAGAAATAGCCGTGGAGCGTACCTAACTCTGCCTAGATGCCTCTTTACAGCCTAAGAGCTAACTAGCCCTAGAGATAGAAAATAAAGCCTACCTTGCCTCAGAGAAATTCCCCAAAGAAAAAGGCAGCCCCCCACATATATTGACTGTGAGTTAAGATGAAAGTCACAAACACAGAAATGAAACAGGTTTCAGCAAAGGGAGGCCAGACTTACTAAACAGACTGAGGATAGGAAAGCTATCTTTGCGGTCAGCACAAAAAACTACAAAAAGACCATGCAGAGTGTGCAAAAAGACCTCCGCACCGACTCACGGTGCGGAGGTGCCACTCTGCATCCCAGAGCTTCCAGCTAGCAAGGCAAAATCATGATAGCAAGCTGGACAAGAAAACAATGAACAAATAATTAACTAGCAGGGACTTAGCTTCTGCTGGAGTAGACAGGTCACCAGAAAGATCCAAGAGCGAACTGAACCAGTACAAGAACATTGACAGCTGGCATGGAGTAACGATCTGAGTGGAGTTAAATATAGCAGCCAGCCAAAGAATAAACTACGTCACCTGTGGAAGGAACCTCAGAAGCAGCAGCTCCACTCACAGCCACCAGAGGGAGTCCATGGACAGAACTCGCCGAAGTACCATTCATGACCACAGGAGGGAGTTCGATAACAGAATTCACAACAGTACCCCCCCCCCTTGAGGAGGGGTCACCGAACCCTCACCAGAGCCCCCAGGCCGATCAGGACGAGCCAAATCAAAGGCACGAACTAGATTGGCAGCATGAACACCAGAGGCAAAAACCCAGGAATTATCTTCCTGAGCATAACCCTTTCACTTGACAAGGTACTGGAGTTTCCATCTCGAAATACGAGATTCCAAAATCTTCTCCACCACATACTCCAACTCCCCCTCGACCAACACCGGGGCAGGAGGATCAACGGAGGGAACCATAGGCGCCACGTATCTCCGCAATAACGACCTATGGAACACATTATGGATGGCAAAAGAAGCTGGAAGGGCCAAAAGAAATGACACAGGATTGAGAACTTCAGAAATCTTATACGGACCAATGAAACGAGGCTTAAACTTAGGAGAGGAAACCTTCATAGGAACATAACGAGACGACAACCAAACCAAATCCCCAACACGAAGTCGGGGACCAACACAGCTCCGGCGGTTAGCGAAACGTTGAGCCTTCTCCTGGGACAATGTCAAATTGTCCACCACATGAGTCCAAATCTGCTGCAACCTGTCCACCACAGTATCCACACCAGGACAGTCCGAAAGCTCAACCTGCCCTGAAGAGAAACGAGGATGGAAACCAAAATTACAGAAAAAAGGCGAAACCAAAGTAGCCGAGCTGGCCCGAATATTAAGGGTGAACTCAGCCAAAGGCAAGAAGGACACCCAATCATCCTGATCAGCAGAAACAAAGCATCTCAGATATGTTTCCAAAGTCTGATTAGTTCGTTCGGTTTGGCCATTTGTCTGAGGATGGAAAGCTGAAGAAAAAGACAAATCAATGCCCATCTTAGCACAAAAGGACCGCCAAAACCTCTAAACAAACTGGGAACCTCTGTCCGAGACGATGTTCTCCGGAATGCCATGCAAACGAACCACATGCTGGAAAAACAATGGCACCAAATCAGAGGAGGAAGGTAATTTAGACAAGGGTACCAAATGGACCATCTTAGAGAAGCGATCACAAACCACCCAAATGACCGACATCCTTTGAGAGACAGGGAGATCTGAAATAAAATCCATGGAAATATGCGTCCAGGGCCTCTTCGGGACCGGCAAGGGCAAAAGCAACCCACTGGCACGAGAACAGCAGGGCTTAGCCCGAGCACAAGTCCCACAGGACTGCACAAAAGAACGCACATCCCGTGACAAAGAAGGCCACCAAAAGGATCTAGCCACCAAATCTCTGGTTCCAAAGATTCCAGGATGACCAGCCAACACCGAACAATGAACCTCAGAGATAACTCTACTAGTCCATCTAACAGGGACAAACAGTTTCTCCGCTGGACAACGGTCAGGTCAATCAGCCTGAAACTTCTGCAGCACCCGCCGCAAATCAGGGGAGATGGCAGACAAAATTAACCCCTCTTTGAGAATACCCGCCGGCTCAGGAACACCCGGAGAGTCAGGCACAAAACTCCTTGACAGGGCATCAGCCTTCACATCGAGCCCGGAAGGTACGAAACCACAAAATCAAAACGGGAGAAAAACAGAGACCATCGAGCCTGTCTAGGATTCAAACGTTTGGCAGACTCGAGATAAGTCAAATTCTTGTGATCCGTCAAGACCACCACGCGATGCTTGGCTCCTTCAAGCCAATGTCGCCACTCCTCGAATGCCCACTTCATGGCCAACAACTCTCGATTGCCAACATCATAATTGCGCTCAGTAGGCGAGAATTTTCTAGAAAAGAAGCAACATGGTTTCATCACCGAGCCATCGGAACTTCTTTGCGACAAAACAGCCCCTGCTCCAATCTCGGAAGCATCAACCTCGACCTGAAACGGGAGTGAAACATCTGGCTGGCACAACACAGAGGCAGAAGAAAAACGACGCTTCAACTCCTGAAAAGCCTCTATGGCCGCAGAGGACCAATTGACCACATCAGCACCTTTCTTGGTCAAATCAGTCAACGGTTTAGCAACACTAGAAAAATTAGCGATGAAGCGACGGTAAAAATTAGCAAAGCCCAGGAACTTCTGCAGGCTCTTCACAGATGTCGGCTGAGTCCAATCATAAATGGCCTGAACTTTAACAGGGTCCATCTCGATAGTAGAAGGGGAAAATATGAAACCCAAAAATGAAACCTTCTGAACTCCAAAGAGACATTTTGACCCCTTCACAAACAAGGAATTCGCACGAAGGACCTGGAACACCATTCTGACCTGCTTCACATGAGACTCCCAATCATCCGAAAAGACCAAAATATCATCCAAATATACAATCATGAATCTATCCAGGTACTTTCGGAAGATGTCATGCATAAAGGACTGAAACACAGATGGAGCATTAGAAAGCCCGAATGGCATAACCAGGTACTCAAAATGGCCCTCGGGCGTATTAAATGCTGTTTTCCATTCATCGCCGTGTTTAATTCGCACAAGATTATACGCCCCTCGAAGATCTATCTTGGTGAACCAACTAGCCCCCTTAATCCGAGCAAACAAATCAGACAGCAGCGGCAAAGGATACTGAAATTTGACTGTGATCTTATTAAGAAGGCGGTAATCAATACAAGGTCTCAAAGAACCATCCTTCTTGGCCACAAAAAAGAACCCTGCTCCCAACGGTGATGACGACGGGCGAATATGACCTTTCTCCAAGGATTCCTTTATATAACTCCGCATAGCGGCGTGCTCTGGCACAGATAAATTAAACAGTCGGCCCTTAGGAAACTTACTACCAGGAATCAAATTAATAGCACAATCGCAATCCCTATGAGGAGGTAGGGCACTGGATTTGGGCTCATCAAATACATCCCGGTAATCTGACAAAAACTCAGGGACTTCAGAAGGAGTGGAAGGCGAAATTGACAGCAATGGAACATCACCATGTACCCCCTGACAACCCTTGCCGGACACAGACATAGATTTCCAATCCAATACTGGATTATGGACCTGTAGCCATGGCAACCCCAAAACGACCACATCATGCAGATTATGCAACACCAAAAAGCGAATATCCTCCTGATGTGCAGGAGCCATGCACATGGTCAATTGAGTCCAGTACTGAGGCTTATTCTTGGCCAAAGGCATAGCATCAATCCTCTCAATGGAATAGGATACTGCAAGGGCTCCAAGAAAAAACCACAGCGCCTGGCAAACTCCAAGTCCATCAAATTCAGGGCAGCGCCTGAATCCACAAATGCCATAACAGAATAGGACGACAAAGAGCAAATCAGAGTAATGGACAAAAGAAATTTAGACTGTACCGTACCAATGGTGGCAGACCTAGCGAAACGCTTAGTGCGCTTAGGACAATCGAAGATAGCATGAGTGGAATCACCACAGTAAAACACAGCCCATTCCGATGTCTGTGTTCTTGCCGTTCAGCTCTGGTCAAAGTCCTATCACATTGCTTAGGCTCAGGCCTATGCTCAGAGAATTCTGCCAAATGGTGCACAGCTTTGCGCTCACGCAAGCGCCGATTGATCTGAATGGCCAAGGACATAGACTCATTCAGACCAGCAGGCGTGGGAAATCCCACCATGACATCCTTAAGGGCTTCAGAAAGACCCTTTCTGAAAATTGCCGCCAGGGCACACTCATTCCACTGAGTAAGCACAGACCACTTTCTAAACTTCTGACAATATACCTCCGCTTCATCCAGACCCTGACACCAAGCCAGCAAGATTTTCTCTGCCTGATCCACTGAATTTGGTTCATCATAAAGCAATCCAAGCGCCAGAAAAAACTCATCTACATCACGCAATGCAGGATCTCCTGGCGCAAGGGAAAATGCCCAGTCTTGAGGGTCACCACGCAACAAAGAAATAATGATTTTTACTTGTTGAACGGGGTCACCAGAGGAGCGGGGTTTCAAAGCTAGAAACAGTTTACAATTATTTTTGAAATTCAGGAACTTAGATCTATCCCCAGAAAACAAATCAGGAATTGGAATTCTAGGCTCTAACATTGGATTCTGAACCACAAAATCTTGAATGTTTTGTACCCTTGCAGTGAGATTATCCACACAAGAGGACAGACCTTGAATGTCCATATCTACACCTGTGTCCTGAACCACCCAGAGGTTAAGGGGAAAAGAAAGACAAAACACACTGCAGAGAAAAAAAAATGGTCTCAGAACTTCTCTTATCCCTCTATTGAGATGCATTAATACTTTGGGCCAGCTGTACTGTTATGGACCTGGTGGTTAAGAGCACCCGGAACGACCTGATGGTTAAACTCACACAGGACAAGCTCTGGGAAGTGGGAGCTCTGCTGACCGCAACCCCTAATCCTATCACACAACTAGAAATAGCCGTTGAGCATACCTAACTCTGCCTAGACGCCTCTTTACAGCCTAAGAGCTAACTAGCCCTAGAGATAGAAAATAAAGCCTACCTTGCCTCAGAGAAATTCCCCAAAGGAAAAGGCAGCCCCCTACATATATTGACTGTGAGTTAAGATGAAAGTCACAAACACAGAAATGAAACAGGTTTCAGCAAAGGGAGGCCAGACTTACTAAACAGACTGAGGATAGAAAAGGTATCTTTGCGGTCAGCACAAAAAACAACAAAAAGACCACGCAGAGTGTGCAAAAAGACCTCCGCACCGACTCACGGTGCGGAGGTGCCACTCTGCATCCCAGAGCTTCCAGCTAGCAAGGCAAAATCATGATAGCAAGCTGGACAAGAAAACAATGAACAAATAATTAACTAGCAGGGACTTAGCTTCTGCTGGAGTAGACAGGTCACCAGAAAGATCCAAGAGCGAACTGAACCAGTACAAGAACATTGACAGCTGGCATGGAGTAACGATCTGAGTGGAGTTAAATAGAGCAGCCAGCCAAAGAATAAACTACGTCACCTGTGGAAGGAACCTCAGAAGCAGCAGCTCCACTCACAGCCACCAGAGGGAGTCCATGGACAGAACTCGCCGAAGTACCATTCATGACCACAGGAGGGAGTTCGATAACAGAATTCACAACAGGATGTGCCCGTCTCAATGAACGTCTAAGGGTGCAGTACCGCTGCAGTTCGACACAAAAAAAGTGACATGCTGCGGAAAAAAAAAGCTGCGTTTTGGTGCCGCGTTTTCCGCAGCATGTGCACAACAAGTCTACGGCTCCCATAGACTTACATTGGTTGTGCACTACACTGCGCATTTGATGCAATTCTGTACAGCAAAAAACCCTGCGGATCTGCAATCAAATCCGCTACTTGTACACACTGTCTTAGCATTTAGTGAACCTAGCAAAAAAGCCAAGCAAAAAAAAAAGTGTGGGATTGCACTTTTTTTTGAAATTTCATCGCACTTTGAATTTTTTTCATATTTTCTACATAGTAACATAGTAACATAGTTAGTAAGGCCGAAAAAAGACATTTGTCCATCCAGTTCAGCCTATATTCCATCATAATAAACCCCCAGATCTACGTCCTTCTACAGAACCTAATAATTGTATGATACAATATTGTTCTGCTCCAGGAAGACATCCAGGCCTCTCTTGAACCCCTCGACTGAGTTCGCCATCACCACCTCCTCAGGCAAGCAATTCCAGATTCTCACTGCCCTAACAGTAAAGAATCCTCTTCTATGTTGGTGGAAAAACCTTCTCTCCTCCAGACGCAAAGAATGCCCCCTTGTGCCCGTCACCTTCCTTGGTATAAACAGATCCTCAGCGAGATATTTGTATTGTCCCCTTATATACTTATACATGGTTATTAGATCGCCCCTCAGTCGTCTTTTTTCTAGACTAAATAATCCTAATTTCGCTAATCTATCTGGGTATTGTAGTTCTCCCATCCCCTTTATTAATTTTGTTGCCCTCCTTTGTACTCTCTCTAGTTCCATTATATCCTTCCTGAGCACCGGTGCCCAAAACTGGACACAGTACTCCATGTGCGGTCTAACTAGGGATTTGTACAGAGGCAGTATAATGCTCTCATCATGTGTATCCAGACCTCTTTTAATGCACCCCATGATCCTGTTTGCCTTGGCAGCTGCTGCCTGGCACTGGCTGCTCCAGGTAAGTTTATCATTAACTAGGATCCCCAAGTCCTTCTCCCTGTCAGATTTACCCAGTGGTTTCCCATTCAGTGTGTAATGGTGATATTGATTCCTTCTTCCCATGTGTATAACCTTACATTTATCATTGTTAAACCTCATCTGCCACCTTTCAGCCCAAGTTTCCAACTTATCCAGATCCATCTGTAGCAGAACACTATCTTCTCTTGTATTAACTGCTTTACATAGTTTTGTATCATCTGCAAATATCGATATTTTACTGTGTAAACCTTCTACCAGATCATTAATGAATATGTTGAAGAGAACAGGTCCCAATACTGACCCCTGCGGTACCCCACTGGTCACAGCGACCCAGTTAGAGACTATACCATTTATAACCACTCTCTGCTTTCTATCACTAAGCCAGTTACTAACCCATTTACACACATTTTCCCCCAGACCAAGCATTCTCATTTTGTGTACCAACCTCTTGTGCGGCACGGTATCAAACGCTTTGGAAAAATCGAGATATACCACGTCCAATGACTCACCGTGGTCCAGCCTATAGCTTACCACTTCATAAAAACTGATTAGATTGGTTTGACAGGAGCGATTTCTCATAAACCCATGCTGATATGGAGTTAAAGAGTTATTCTCATTGAGATAATCCAGAATAACATCCCTCAGAAACCCTTCAAATATTTTACCAACAATAGAGGTTAGACTTACTGGCCTATAATTTCCAGGTTCACTTTTAGAGCCCTTTTTGAATATTGGCACCACATTTGCTATGCGCCAATCCTGCGGAACAGACCCTGTCGCTATAGAGTCCCTAAAAATAAGAAATAATGGTTTATCTATTACATTACTTAGTTCTCTTAGTACTCGTGGGTGTATGCCATCCGGACCCGGAGATTTATCTATTTTAATCTTATTTAGCCGGTTTCGCACCTCTTCTTGGGTTAGATTGGTGACCCTTAATATAGGGTTTTCATTGTTTCTTGGGATTTCACCTAGCATTTCATTTTCCACCGTGAATACCGTGGAGAAGAAGGTGTTTAATAGGTTAGCTTTTTCCTCGTCATCTACAACCATTCTTTCCTCACTATTTTTTAAGGGGCCTACATTTTCAGTTTTTATTCTTTTACTATTGATATAGTTGAAGAACAGTTTGGGATTAGTTTTACTCTCCTTAGCAATGTGCTTCTCTGTTTCCTTTTTGGCAGCTTTAATTAGTTTTTTAGATAAAGTATTTTTCTCCCTATAGTTTTTTAGAGCTTCAATGGTGCCATCCTGCTTTAGTAGTGCAAATGCTTTCTTTTTACTGTTAATTGCCTGTCTTACTTCTTTGTTTAGCCACATTGGGTTTTTCCTATTTCTAGTCCTTTTATTCCCACAAGGTATAAACCGCTTACACTGCCTATTTAGGATGTTCTTAAACATTTCCCATTTATTATCTGTATTCTTATTTCTGAGGATATTGTCCCAGTCTACCAGATTAAGGGCATCTCTAAGCTGGTCAAACTTTGCCTTCCTAAAGTTCAGTGTTTTTGTGACTCCCTGACAAGTCCCCCTAGTGAAAGACAGGTGAAACTGCACAATATTGTGGTCGCTATTTCCTAGATGCCCAACCACCTGCAGATTTGTTATTCTGTCAGGTCTATTAGATAGTATTAGGTCTAAAAGTGCTGCTCCTCTGGTTGGATTCTGCACCAATTGTGAATCTGGTTGGATTCTGCACCAATTGTGAAAGATAATTTTTCTTGGTTATTAGCAGAAACCTGTTGCCTTTATGGGTTTCACAGGTTTCTGTTTCCCAGTTAATATCCGGGTAGTTAAAGTCCCCCATAACCAGGACCTCATTATGGGTTGCAGCTTCATCTATCTGCTTTAGAAGTAGACTTTCCATGGTTTCTGTTATATTTGGGGGTTTGTAACAGACCCCAATGAGAATTTTGTTACCATTTTTCCCTCCATGAATTTCGACCCATATGGACTCGACATCCTCATTTCCTTCGCTAATATCCTCCCTTAAAGTGGACTTTAGACAAGACTTTACATAGAGACAAACCCCTCCTCCTCTCCGATTTTTACGATCCTTTCTAAACAGACTGTAACCCTGTAAGTTAACTGCCCAGTCATAGCTTTCATCTAACCATGTCTCAGTTATTCCCACTATGTCAAAGTTACCTGTAGATATTTCTTCTTCTAGTTCTTCCATCTTGTTTGTCAGGCTTCTGGCGTTTGCGAGCATGCAGTTTAGAGGATTTTGTTTTGTTCCAATCTCCTCGCTGTGGATTGTTTTAGAAATGTTCTTACCTCCCATCTGAGTATGTTTTCCTGGGTCTTCTTTGTTCAAGTCTAATGTTTTTCTTCCCGTCCCCTCTTCTTCTAGTTTAACGCCCTCCTGATGAGTGTAGCGAGTCTTCTGGCGAATGTGTGTTTCCCAGGTTTGTTGAGGTGTAGTCCGTCTCTGGCGAGGAGTCCATCGTACCAGTAATTCACACCGTGGTCCAGGAATCCGAATCCTTGTTGTCTGCACCATCGTCTTAGCCAGTTGTTTGCATCAACGATCCTGTTCCATCTCCTGGTGCCATGCCCGTCTACTGGAAGGATAGAAGAAAAAACTACCTGTGCATCCAGTTCCTTTACTTTCTTCCCCAACTCTTCAAAGTCTTTGCAGATTGTCGGTAGGTCCTTCCTTGCCGTGTCATTGGTGCCAACATGTATCAGAAGAAATGGGTGGACGTCCTTGGAGCTGAAGAGCTTTGGTATCCTATCGGTCACATCCTTGATCATCGCACCTGGAAGGCAGCATACTTCTCTTGTAGTTATGTCCGGTCTGCAGATGGCTGCTTCTGTGCCTCTCAGTAGTGAGTCTCCCACCACCACCACTCTTCGTTGCTTCTTGGCTGTACTTTTTGCTGTCACTTGTTGCTGTGTGCCCTTTTCTTTTTTGCTTGCTGGTATTGCTTCATCCTTAGGTGTGCCATCTTCATCCTCTACAAAGATTTGATATCGGTTCTTCAGTTGTGTGGTTGGTGATTTCTCCATCGTCTTCTTGCTTCTTTTGGTCACATGCTTCCACTCATCTGCTTTTGGAGGTTCTCTGACACTTTTTTCACCTTCTGTGACCAGTAGAGATGCCTCTGTTCTGTCTAGAAAGTCTTCATTCTCTTTGATGAGTTTCAAAGTTGCTATTCTTTCTTCCAGACCCCGCACCTTTTCTTCTAAAAGGTCCACTAGTCTACACTTCTGACAGGTGAAATTTGATTCTTCTTCTGGTCGATCTGTGAACATGTAGCACATGCTGCAGCTCACCATGTAGGTTGTCACTTCTGCCATGTTGCTCCTAGATCCTGCTGACTTGCTGTGTGTTTTCCTTCTTGTGTAATCTACTCAGCCAAGCTCTCTTGCAATAATATCCTACAGGCAAAAATTCCCTGGTTTGGTGATGCTTTCCAAGCAGCTGGACCCGGCTGTACCCAACGATCTTCTAGCTTAGGGAGACTTCGCTTTTCCCAGAAGGCACCTGGAATATGCAAATTAGCCTCCTCAAGCTTGAATCCCTGGTTTGGTGATGCTTTCCAAGCAGCTGGTCCCGGCTGTACCCAACGATCTTCTAGCTTAGGGAGACTTCGCTTTTCCCAGAAGGCACCTGGAATATGCAAATTAGCCTCCTCAAGCTTGAATCCCTGGTTTGGTGATGCTTTCCAAGCAGCTGGTCCCGGCTGTACCCAACGATCTTCTAGCTTAGGGAGACTTCGCTTTTCCCAGAAGGCACCTGGAATATGCAAATTAGCCTCCTCAAGCTTGAATCCCTGGTTTGGTGATGCTTTCCAAGCAGCTGGTCCCGGCTGTACCCAACGATCTTCTAGCTTAGGGAGACTGCGCTTTTCCCAGAAGGCACCTGGAATATGCAAATTAGCCTCCTCAAGCTTGAATCCCTGGTTTGGTGATGCTTTCCAAGCAGCTGGTCCCGGCTGTACCCAACGATCTTCTAGCTTAGGGAGACTGCGCTTTTCCCAGAAGGCACCTGGAATATGCAAATTAGCCTCCTCAAGCTTGAATCCCTGGTTTGGTGATGCTTTCCAAGCAGCTGGTCCCGGCTGTACCCAACGATCTTCTAGCTTAGGGAGACTTCGCTTTTCCCAGAAGGCACCTGGAATATGCAAATTAGCCTCCTCAAGCTTGAATCCCTGGTTTGGTGATGCTTTCCAAGCAGCTGGTCCCGGCTGTACCCAACGATCTTCTAGCTTAGGGAGACTTCGCTTTTCCCAGAAGGCACCTGGAATATGCAAATTAGCCTCCTCAAGCTTGAATCCCTGGTTTGGTGATGCTTTCCAAGCAGCTGGTCCCGGCTGTACCCAACGATCTTCTAGCTTAGGGAGACTTCGCTTTTCCCAAAAGGCACCTGGAATATGCAAATTAGCCTCCTCAAGCTTGAATCCCTGGTTTGGTGATGCTTTCCAAGCAGCTGGTCCCGGCTGTACCCAACGATCTTCTAGCTTAGGGAGACTTCGCTTTTCCCAGAAGGCACCTGGAATATGCAAATTAGCCTCCTCAAGCTTGAATCCCTGGTTTGGTGATGCTTTCCAAGCAGCTGGTCCCGGCTGTACCCAACGATCTTCTAGCTTAGGGAGACTTCGCTTTTCCCAGAAGGCACCTGGAATATGCAAATTAGCCTCCTCAAGCTTGAATCCCTGGTTTGGTGATGCTTTCCAAGCAGCTGGTCCTGGCTGTACCCAACGATCTTCTAGCTTAGGGAGACTTCGCTTTTCCCAGAAGGCACCTGGAATATGCAAATTAGCCTCCTCAAGCTTGAATCCCTGGTTTGGTGATGCTTTCCAAGCAGCTGGTCCCGGCTGTACCCAACGATCTTCTAGCTTAGGGAGACTTCGCTTTTCCTTCGCTTTTCCCAGAAGGCACCTGGAATATGCAAACTTTCTGTTACATGACATGGTAAAACCAATGGTGTCGTTCAAAAGTAGAACTTGTCCCGCAAAAGATAAGCCCTCACATGGCTATATTGACGGAAAAATTATGGCTCTGGAAAGAAGGGGAGCGATAAATGAAAAAAGCTCCAGGGGTGAAGGGGTTTAGAAACATGGATTTGGACATATCTATGTAAATAGACATAGATACATATCTATCTACAATGCCTACAAGTAGTATTCAACCCCCTGCAGATTTAGCAGGTTTAATAAGATGCAAATAAGTTAGAGCCTTCAAACTTCAAACAAGAGCAGGATTTATTAACAGATGCATAAATCTTACAAACCAAAAAGTTTTGTTGCTCAGTTAAATTTTTGTAAATTTTATACATAAAAGTGTGGGTCAACCCCTAACATAGTAACATAGTAACATAGTTAGTAAGGCCGAAAAAAGACATTTGTCCATCCAGTTCAGCCTATATTCCATCATAATAAATCCCCAGATCTACGTCCTTCTACAGAACCTAATAATTGTATGATACAATATTGTTCTGCTCCAGGAAGACATCCAGGCCTCTCTTGAACCCCTCGACTGAGTTCGCCATCACCACCTCCTCAGGCAAGCAATTCCAGATTCTCACTGCCCTAACAGTAAAGAATCCTCTTCTATGTTGGTGGAAAAACCTTCTCTCCTCCAGACGCAAAGAATGCCCTCTTGTGCCCGTCACCTTCCTTGGTATAAACAGATCCTCAGCGAGATATTTGTATTGTCCCCTTATATACTTATACATGGTTATTAGATCGCCCCTCAGTCGTCTTTTTTCTAGACTAAATAATCCTAATTTCGCTAATCTATCTGGGTTTTGTAGTTCTCCCATCCCCTTTATTAATTTTGTTGCCCTCCTTTGTACTCTCTCTAGTTCCATTATATCCTTCCTGAGCACCGGTACCCAAAACTGGACACAGTACTCCATGTGCGGTCTAACTAGGGATTTGTACAGAGGCAGTATAATGCTCTCATCATGTGTATACAGACCTCTCTTAATGCACCCCATGATTCTGTTTGCCTTGGCAGCTGCTGCCTGGCACTGGCTGCTCCAGGTAAGTTTATCATTAACTAGGATCCCCAAGTCCTTCTCCCTGTCAGATTTACCCAGTGGTTTCCCATTCAGTGTGTAATGGTGATATTGATTCCTTCTTCCCATGTGTATAACCTTACATTTATCATTGTTAAACCTCATCTGCCACCTTTCAGCCCAAGTTTCCAACTTATCCAGATCCATCTGTAGCAGAATACTATCTTCTCTTGTATTAACTGCTTTACATAGTTTTGTATCATCTGCAAATATCGATATTTTACTGTGTAAACCTTCTACCAGATCATTAATGAATATGTTGAAGAGAACAGGTCCCAATACCGACCCCTGCGGTACCCCACTGGTCACAGCGACCCAGTTAGAGACTACACCATTTATAACCACCCTCTGCTTTCTATCACTAAGCCAGTTACTAACCCATTTACACACATTTTCCCCCAGACCAAGCATTCTCATTTTGTGTACCAACCTCTTGTGCGGCACGGTATCAAACGCTTTGGAAAAATCGAGATATACCACGTCCAATGACTCACCGTGGTCCAGCCTATAGCTTACCTCTTCATAAAAACTGATTAGATTGGTTTGACAGGAGCGATTTCTCATAAACCCATGCTGATATGGAGTTAAACAGTTATTCTCATTGAGATAATCCAGAATAACATCCTTCAGAAACCCTTCAAATATTTTACCAACAATAGAGGTTAGACTTACTGGCCTATAATTTCCAGGTTCACTTTTAGAGCCCTTTTTGAATATTGGCACCACATTTGCTATGCGCCAGTCCTGAGGAACTGACCCCGTCGCTATAGAGTCCCTAAAAATAAGAAATAATGGTTTATCTATTGCATTACTTAGTTCTCTTAGTACTCGTGGGTGTATGCCATCCGGACCCGGAGATTTATCTATTTTAATCTTATTTAGCCGGTTTCGCACCTCTTCTTGGGTTAGATTTGTGACCCTTAATACAGGGTTTTCATTGTTTCTTGGGATTTCACCTAGCATTTCATTTTCCACCGTGAATACCGTGGAGAAGAAGGTGTTTAATATGTTAGCTTTTTCCTCGTCATCTACAACCATTCTTTCCTCACTATTTTTTAAGGGGCCTACATTTTCAGTTTTTATTCTTTTACTATTGATATAGTTGAAGAACAGTTTGGGATTAGTTTTACTCTCCTTAGCAATGTGCTTCTCTGTTTCCTTTTTGGCAGCTTTAATTAGTTTTTTAGATAAAGTATTTTTCTCCCTATAGTTTTTTAGAGCTTCAATGGTGCCATCCTGCTTTAGTAGTGCAAATGCTTTCTTTTTACTGTTAATTGCCTGTCTTACTTTGTTTAGCCACATTGGGTTTTTCCTATTTCTAGTCCTTTTATTCCCACAAGGTATAAACCGCTTACAGTGCCTATTTAGGATGTTCTTAAACATTTTCCATTTATTATCTGTATTCTTATTTCTGAGGATATTGTCCCAGTCTACCAGATTAAGGGCATCTCTAAGCTGGTCAAACTTTGCCTTCCTAAAGTTCAGTGTTTTTGTGACTCCCTGACAAGTCCCCCTAGTGAAAGACAGGTGAAACTGTACAATGTTGTGGTCGCTATTTTTTAGATGCCCGACCACCTGCAGATTTGTTATTCTGTCAGGTCTATTAGATAGTATTAGGTCTAAAAGTGCTACTCCTCTGGTTGGATTCTGCATCAATTGTGAAAGATAATTTTTCTTGGTTATTAGCAGAAACCTGTTGCCTTTATGGGTTTCACAGGTTTCTGTTTCCCAGTTAATATCCGGGTAGTTAAAGTCCCCCATAACCAGGACCTCATTATGGGTTGCAGCTTCATCTATCTGCTTTAGAAGTAGACTTTCCATGATTTCTGTTATATTTGGGGGTTTGTAACAGACCCCAATGAGAATTTTGTTACCATTTTTCCCTCCATGAATTTCGACCCATATGGACTCGACATCCTCATTCCCTTCGCTAATATCCTCCCTTAAAGTGGACTTTAGACAAGACTTTACATAGAGACAAACCCCTCCTCCTCTCCGATTTTTACGATCCTTTCTAAACAGACTGTAACCCTGTAAGTTAACTGCCCAGTCATAGCTTTCATCTAACCATGTCTCAGTTATTCCCACTATGTCAAAGTTACCTGTAGATATTTCTGCTTCTAGTTCTTCCATCTTGTTTGTCAGGCTTCTGGCGTTTGCGAGCATGCAGTTTAGAGGATTTTTTTTTGTTCCAATCTCCTTGCTGTGGATTGTTTTAGAAATGTTCTTACCTCCCTTCTGAGTATGTTTTCCTGGTTCTTTGTTCGAGTCTAATGTTTTTCTTCCCGTCCCCTCTTCTTCTAGTTTAACGCCCTCCTGATGAGTGTAGCGAGACTTCTGGCGAATGTGTGTTTCCCAGGTTTGTTGAGGTGTAGTCCGTCTCTGGCGAGGAGTCCATCGTACAAGTAATTCACACCGTGGTCCAGGAATCCGAATCCTTGTTGTCTGCACCATTGTCTTAGCCAGTTGTTCGCATCAAGGATCCTGTTCCATCTCCTGGTTCCATGCCCGTCTACTGGAAGGATAGAAGAAAAAACTACCTGTGCATCCAGTTCCTTTACTTTCTTCCCCAACTCTTCAAAGTCCTTGCAGATTGTCGGTAGGTCCTTCCTTGCCGTGTCATTGGTGCCAACATGTATCAGAAGAAATGGGTGGACGTCCTTGAAGCTGACGAGCTTTGGTATCCTATCGGTCAAATCCTTGATCATCGCACCTGGAAGGCAGCATACTTCTCTTGCGGTTATGTCCGGTCTGCAGATGGCTGCTTCTGTGCCTCTCAGTAGTGAGTCTCCCACCACCACCACTCTTCGTTGCTTCTTGGCTGTACGTTTTGCTGTCACTTGTTGCTGTGTGCCCTTTTCTTTTTTGCTTGCTGGTATTGCTTCATCCTTAGGTGTGCCATCTTCATCCTCTACAAAGATTTGATATCGGTTCTTCAGTTGTGTGGTTGGTGATTTCTCCATCGTCTTCTTGCTTCTTTTGGTCACATGCTTCCACTCATCTGCTTTTGGAGGTTCTCTGACACTTTTTTCACCTTATGTGACCAGTAGAGATGCTTCTGTTCTGTCTAGGAAGTCTTCATTCTCTTTGATAAGTTTCAAAGTTGCTATTCTTTCTTCCAGACCCCGCACCTTTTCTTCTAAAAGGGCCATTAGTTTACACTTCTGACAGGTGAAATTGGATTCTTCTTCTGGTCGATCTGCGAACATGTAACACATGCTGCAGCTGACCATGTAGGTTGTCACATCTGCCATGTTGCTCCTAGATCCTGCTGACTTGCTGTGTGTTTTCCTTCTTGTGTAATCTACTCAGCCAAGCTTTCTTGCAATAATGTCCTACAGGCAAAAATTTGCGCGCCGTAAGGTTTGGTGATGCTTTCCAAGCAGCTGGTCCCGGCTGTACCCAACGATCTTCTTGCTGAGGGAGACTTTTCGCTTTTTCCAGAAGGCACCTGGAATATGCAAATTATCCTCCTCAAGCTTGAATCCCTGGTTTGGTGATGCTTTCCAAGCAGCTGGTCCCGGCTGTACCCAACGATCTTCTTGCTGAGGGAGACTTTTCGCTTTTCCCAGAAGGCACCTGGAATATGCAAATTATCCTCCTCAAGCTTGAATCCCTGGTTTGGTGATGCTTTCCAAGCAGCTGGTCCCGGCTGTACCCAACGATCTTCTTGCTGAGGGAGACTTTTCGCTTTTCCCAGAAGGCACCTGGAATATGCAAATTATCCTCCTCAAGCTTGAATCCCTGGTTTAATATTTTGTGGAATAACCTTTGTTTGCAATTACAGCTAATAATCGTCTTTTATAAGACCTGACCAGGCCGGCACAGGTCTCTGGAGTTATCTTGGCCCACTCCTCCATGCAGATCTTCTCCAAGTTATCTAGGTTCTTTGGGTGTCTCATGTGGACTTTAATCTTGAGCTCCTTCCACAAGTTTTCAATTGGGTTAAGGTCAGGAGACTGACTAGGCCACTGCAACACCTTGATTTTTTGCCTCTTGAACCAGGCCTTGGTTTTCTTGGCTGTGTGCTTTGGGTCGTTGTCTTGTTGGAAGATGAAATGACGACCCATCTTAAGATCCTTGATGGAGGAGCGGAGGTTCTTAGCCAAAATCTCCAGGTAGGCCGTGCTATCCATCTTCCCATGGATGCGGACCAGATAGCCAGGCCCCTTGGCTGAGAAACAGCCCCACAGCATGATGCTGCCACCACCATGCTTGACTGTAGGGATGGTATTCTTGGGGTCGTATGCAGTGCCATCCAGTCTCCAAACGTCACGTGTGTGGTTGGCACCAAAGATTTCGATCTTGGTCTCATCAGACCAGAGAACCTTGAACCAGTCAGTCTCAGAGTCCTCCAAGTGATCATGAGCAAACTGTAGACGAGCCTTGACATGACGCTTTGAAAGTAAAGGTACCTTACGGGCTCGTCTGGAACGGAGACCAATGCGGTGGAGTACGTTACTTATGGTATTGACTGAAACCAATGTCCCCACTGCCATGAGATCTTCCCGGAGCTCCTTCCTTGTTGTCCTTGGGTTAGCCTTGACTCTTCGGACAAGCCTGACCTCGGCACGGGAGGAAACTTTCAAAGGCTGTCCAGGCCGTGGAAGGCTAACAGTAGTTCCATAAGCCTTCCACTTCCGGATGATGCTCCCAACAGTGGAGAGAGGTAGGCCCAACTCCTTGGAAAGGGTTTTGTACCCCTTGCCAGCCTTGTGACCCTCCACGATCTTGTCTCTGATGGCCTTGGAATGCTCCTTTGTCTTTCCCATGTTGACCATGTATGAGTGCTGTTCACAAGTTTGGGGAGGGTCTTAAATAGTCAGAAAAGGCTGGAAAAAGAGATAATTAATCCAGACATGTGAAGCTCATTGTTCTTTGTGCCTGAACTACTTCTTAATACTTTAGGGGAACCAAACAGAATTCTGGTGGGTTGAGGGGTTGAATATTAAATGACCCTCTGAAAAGACTTTTCACAATTTAAAAAAAACAAAAACAAAGAAATAACATTCTTTTTTGCTGCAGTGCATTTCACACTTCCAGGCTGATCTACAGTCCAAATGTCACAATGCCAAGTTAATTCCAAATGTGTAAACCTGCTAAATCTCCAGGGGGTTGAATACTACTTGTAGGCACTGTATCTATCTATCCCGTATCTATCTATCTATCCATCCCATATCTATCTATCTATCTATCTATCTATCTATCTATCTATCTATCTCTGTGTGTAATGGAGTGTGGGTTGGACAAATGTAAAAGAGGAGGTTGGACAAGAAATGACATCACAAATCTTTTTGAAGAGAGAGGAGGGAGAGGAGGGAGGGGTTTGGGTGTGTTTTGGAGTAGGTGTGGTAAGTTTGGGCTTAGTGGCCAGTGCAATGCATCATGGAACTTGTAGTTTTAGAGCACAATAACTCAGGAGAAAGGAAGTTGTCGATTAACCCCATGAGAGCTGGATACAGCACTGAAGATGTGCTGCTACAGCATGATAAAAGGTAATATTGTTAAAATAAACAGTGGATGTTTTCAGTGGCACATAATAGCAAGATTTATGAAAAAAAAAATTATTGTAGTGGACAACTTCTTTAACAGAATCACATTATTTGACACTAAATTTATCTCTACTTGTATTTTATAGGTATTGATTAATGATGAGGAAATCAGGCAAAATTCCAATCCACTCATTTGTGCATTTTTTTTCCTAGGAAGGTTGGTTTGCGGAGAAGTTATTGTAAGTGTATATAATGTCCCTTATTGTGCTCTGGGATCTCGTCAGACCACCAGAGCATAATAAACATAATATGTAAAAATTGAAGAAAAAATCATTACACCCACCTTCTGGTAACCTCCCTGCTCGTGTTGGAGTTTTTGGTCCTCTGGGGTTGCGCCAGAATTCATGTTATGGCACTTGAAGGGATTCTGTTCAGACTTATAAAGGACAATGCTGCATATCCTAATGTCATAAAGCCTTGACATCCAGCATGGAACCCTCTTGGGTGCCATGACTCCTAGAAGTACGGCAGAATGCAAAAGGACCAAGATTCCAACCTAAATGGTGGGGGAATCAGAATGTGTTGCAAGGACCAGGCAGCTAGCAGTGAGTAGTGAAGGGGTCACATAGGTGAGTGGTGAGGTGAGTATAACAATTTTTTAACTGTTTGATGGCACATGGTTTAGAAAATTTTACTGAATCTGCACAGAAGCAAATTACAGAAAAAAAAGCATTTTGATGAGTGCGGATATTTGCAAAATTCAAATAGAAATAAATTCCAATCAAACTTATTCGCTCATCTTTGATATTGATACCACAGAGAATATTGAAATAATGCAACCTATGCTGTTAATGATACAGCCATAAAGGGTGCAGTCACTGCTAGGCCCTAGTGCCATAGTTGCATGTCACAGGTGTGTAACCCTAAGATAGATCTGATATCATGGTCCAGGAACCTTTAGCGCAATGAAACGTATTATTGCTGAAGAATTGCTGTGGGTTACTATGATTATGAAATTCTCTATGGGATGACTCCTGCAGATATATTTGCATGAACTTTCACCACATCTCTCAACTTTGAAAGATAAGAAAAAGGACACATTATGTGTGCCCTGTTGAGATGAGCAAATTGATTTGATTGGAACCGAACTCATGTTGAATTTTAGGAAACTTTCTAGACTCAGCGAATCTGAATAATTTATAAATTCAAACATGGATTGCCACATGAGATTTCCCCACTGATCTCCACAAGGAGCGATCTCCTCTGTTTCTTTTCACATTTTAAATTAAAATGCACTGCAAAAAATATAACAGAAAATTAATCCTAACATTTAAATGCAATTGTCAAACTCATGAAGTGTGCATGTCAAAAAATACTTTTTTTCCTGCACACCTGTATTAGTAGACAAAGTGGACATTTGTACATTCCACACTAATACTGCAGCTTGTTGCCGCTTTTGGCTTTACGGATGCCTACCTAGCATTTCTTGTTAAGTAATTTTTGGAAATTCCATACCGTCGAATCTGGGAATAAGAGCGGGAGCTGCAAAAAGCAGCATCACTATCAACACCACTACTGGTACCAACATTTTGTGCAGTAGTCACAAAGAAATTAATTTGAATTTGACAAGAGCATCATTGGGGAGGAAATATAGGACATTATGGAATATGTAGGTAGGTATAAGTGAATACCAGAGGTAGTCATTGGCTTGTGAACTTTCAAGAAGACAAGAACAGAAGAAACTGAAGATCAAGTTGGTCTTCATTTTGATGTAAGGTATACAATGCATTTCAATAGTGTAATAGTCTCTTCATAAATAAAAACGTCATTACATAAAAAACACATAATAAACAGTGTTTATGTATAGAAGTCCCAACTCTGTTCAACTCAAGGGTTAAAAAATACTGTGCTGAGATGTTTTTCTTATGTTATTAACATTATTATCCGATGAAGAGAGCAGTAGAGTTTTAAAACCCATTGTACACCTTGCATCAAAATAATTATAGAACAAAATACTGAACCAAAGTAATGCATATACAGTTAAGTCCATATATATTTGGACAGAGACAACATTTTTCTAATTTTGGTTATAGACATTACCACAATGAATTTTAAACAAAACTATTCAGATGCAGTTGAACTTCAGACTTTCAGCTTTCATTTGGGGGTATCCACATTAAAATTGGATGAAGGGTTTGTACATCAACCAAATTATATTAGTGTGGAATTGTAAATAGTGATGTATATGTGTACATGGAGGAATGGCAGACCATTCTGAAAAAAAGTAAATTACAGAATAAAGGTCAAAGGAAGAAATATAAATAAAGGATAAGTGAAGCAAGAAGTTATGTATTAAAACACCTTTATTACAGATTCATGGTGAAGTGGTGGCCCAAATAACACGGGATGCCTAACATACAAACAGCAAAGAAATGAAATTGTTGAAGTTATACAATAAATTACGTTATTAAAATGAAAAAATTAGTAGATAAAAAGAGGTGGATAAAAAAGTGAAAACCAGGTACTAAATACATACAGAGGGTAGTATATTATGGCAACATCAAAATGGACAATTATAGGGCACAAGTCAGGGTATCCAAAACTTACAGGCTAAAGTACACCTATACAGAAATAGTTTGCCAAAGTAAAGCATCTTAGTGATCTCACATAGGGTTGAGCGAAACGGATCAGACAAATTCAAAAATCGCCGACTTTCGGCAAAGTCGGGTTTCATGAAACCCAACCCGATCCTAGTGTGGGATTGGCCATGAGGTCGGCGATTTTCGCGCCAAAGTCACGTTTCGTATGACGCTTTCAGCGCCATTTTTCAGCCAATGAAGGAGGACTCAGAGTGTGGGCAGCGTGATGACATAGGTCTCGGTCCCCACCATATTAGAGAAGGGCATGACAGTGATTGGCTTGCTTCCTGCGGTGTCACAGGGGCTATAAAGGGGCGTGCATGCCGACCGCCATCTTACTTCTGCTGATCGTAGCATAGGGAGAGGTTGCCGCAGTTTCATCAGAAGAAGGGATATAGTTGGGGAGGGAAGATTAAGCCCCGAAACTGCTTGCGCTGTAGCGATTTCCACTGTCCAACACCACCATTTGTTTGCAAGGACAGTGGAGGCTATATTTTTGTGCATCAGCTCTGTAGCTTATTAGGCTGCCCTATAAGACTGCCTGATAGCTGCATTGCTGTTTGTACACCGCTGTGCAAACCAACTGCTTTTTTAAAAGCAAAAATCCTGTTGCTCCTTTCTACACAGTTATCTTGTTTATTTGTCCACACTTTTGTGTGCAGCAGTCCTTTTTATTGCTGTCATACTTTTCCTGAGATCATTGTAGGGAGATTGAAATTGTACTACAGTCCTTGTATTTTTTCATATATCTTCCAGCCACTTTCTGCCACTTACATTGTGTTGCTTTATACACTGGGCCTAAGTTGTGGTTCAGTCTCCCCCAAAAAAGGGGGAGATTCAAATTGTCACAAAGTGGATATACTTCTGTCCTGTTAGTTTGTCGTATATCAGCCAGCCACTTTCAGCCACTTACATTGTGTTGTTTTTTGCACAGGGCCTGAGTTTTGGTTCAGTCTCCCCCCATAAAACGGAGATTTAAATTCTCAACAAGTTTGTATACACCTTCTACCTTGTTTTACAGTACCATATAACGGTTGTTATTTTGGTTAGATTTTCCAAAAAATGAGGAAGTCTGGTGGAAGAGCCCGTGGGCGGTGGTTGCCAGCTGGTACTGATGGTGGTGGTGGTGCATCTGGTGGTAGTTGCAAAAGCACAATAGCACCTAAGGCTGGAGGTGTTGAGCCAGCGTCATCGTCTGGCTACACAAGGCCTCGAAGGCTCCCTTATCTGGGAGTAGGACAGCTTTTAAAGCCGGATGATCTAACCTTCATTAAAATGAACCAATCATGGATTTCAAATTCTTTTGCCCCACCTTCCCCTGCTGACGCGTAGTTTGCCTGAAAAATATCTTGCTTTTGGCCTCCTCTTACTGACTGCTCCAATTTCTCCATTTGCAGCTACTGAATGTCCACCATAGGCCATTTTTATACCTCCCTAAATGGGCTGACTCCCCCACAGGGCCGTGGTCACCACCTGGCGCAAGCACCTGCGCGATTGCCGTTTGCCTGGACAGGTGGGTGTGTCCACTCTTGGGCGACGGCACTGGCACAAGGTCCCTCATAGTACAATGAAGTGTCTCTGACGGTGGTGGTGCACACCATCATAATATGAGGGGCCCTGTGCCAGTACCGTTGCCCACGAGAGAGTGTCCCCCCCCAGCTCGAACAGTTCTCTACCACTTGCAATACTTACCTCTCCCTGCTCCACCACTGTGTAGTCTGTGCTGTTAAATCCTTCAATGGCACTGCCAATACAAATTTGTTGAAATGATAGATGATAGTTAAAATATACAGGGGCCCTGGCCTCCATTTAGACCAGTTAATACTTTGCACCTACCACCACTGTCTGCTACTCAGCAGAGGAGCCCACACCAGTACCTAGCTATGCCGCCTGTTTAGTCCTGTTACCAATTTAGAACTGCTTTTAGCCTACTTTTGTATTTGGGCCTATTAACCGTGTCTGCGCCACTCATTACAGTTGTCCTCCACTGAACAAAGCTAGGCCGCCTGTTTAGTCCTGTTACCCATTTTGAACTGCATTTAGCCAACTTTTTTATTTTGGGCCTACTAACTGTGTCTATGCCACTCATTACAGTTGTCCTCCACTGAACAAAGCTATGCCGCCTGTTTAGTCCTGTTACCAATTTTGAACTGCATTTAGCCTACTTTTTTATTGTGGGCCTGCAAACTGTGTCTGCGCCACTCATTACAGTTGTCCTCCACTGAACAAAGCTAGGCCGCCTGTTTAGTCCTGTTACCCATTTTGAACTGCATTTAGCCTACTTTTGTATTTGGGCCTATTAACCGTGTCTGCGCCACTCATTACAGTTGTCCTTCACTGAACAAAGCAATGCCGCCTGTTTAGTCCTGTTACCAATTTTGAACTGCATTTAGCCAACTTTTTTATTTTGGGCCTACTAACTGTGTCTGCGCCACTCATCATGCCTGCTGAATGGTGGAGCAAGGTTACCAGATCCACCACTGTGTCCAACTGCATCTGTGTCTTTTAGATACAGAAACAGTTGAAGTTATGACATTCTGCCAACCTTCCTGGACAGTCAGGCTGCTTCCCTTATCTGCAATGATTGGAGGTATCCATAATATGGTGTTCATTATGTAGTGGATATACAAATTGCTTCATGTTCTCAGTCTCTGACCAAAATGCTGACACTGCTTACATTTTCATCCCTCTGGTTTCTTCTTTTAACTTCCCACTCTTTTACCCAGCGGACATTGTCAGGCGTGTGGCAGACTCATTAATGAAGGAGGAAGTGAATACTGAAAAGTTCTGTGAAGATGTTTTTTCTTCATGAAACATTTTAAGTCTGAAATTAATGTTCTGCTAGCTCAAATACAATAATGAAGAAATTGTGGAAAATACGTGGATGCTACACAAAAACAACCTGAAAGAAAGTTTCTGTGAAAGATATTAAAAACTTTAAAAACCAGAGGCAATGATCTAAATGTTCAGATATAAATAAGCTTAGATTTACAAATGCTTATTTTGATGCTACAGGGCGTTAATATGGTCCAGTGAATGGGATACTTTTTTTTAAAATTCAACTGTGCTTATTCCATTTACCAATCAATATAAATAATCTGTTTACTGTATTGTATAGATTATTATGAATATAGAGATACCAGATATGTCCATGTTAGTTACTGGTTTGTGACAGTTATTTCTAAATTGTGTAAAAAGAATGTGATTATTTTAATTAATTGTTAGCAATATTTCAAGAATAAAAATCTCAGACTTTTACTTTACCTTTAGTATACATGTATTTTGAGATATATTAGTATATAGAGAAGTTTCTCCATGTAACAGTGCAATATGAAAAGAACAAAGTCCAGCTCACCATAGTTGACATCTTGAGGAACTCGGAGCACGGAACTGCTGTGTCAGGGAGTGTAGTAATAATGGAGAATCCAGCTCAATGAGGTAGTGAAAAATCCTTTTCTTCACTAGAAAATGTGATCAATAGAGAATAAAAATATCAGCACAGACAGTGAATAAAATGCAATATCAACGCGTTTCTGATGACCAAGTACCATTAATCACGACATCATGATTGAACTAGATTCTCCATTTCTTCTGAATAGTGCAATACGCCTGCATAAAAAAATAATTTAATTCAGACTGTGGAGGAGAAAATCTCCCTGTACCTAGCAGTGCAGCCTGTGGCTTACTGCTAAAGCTCCTGCCTGCCATAGTAGAGGTCCGGATTTTGAGGTCCTGTGGCTTACTGCTAAAGCTCCTGCCTGCCATAGTAGAGGTCCTGATTTTGAGGTCCTGTGGCTTACTGTTAAAGTTCCTGCCTGCCATAGTAGAGGTCCTGATTTTGAGGTCCTGTGGCTTACTGCTAAAGCTTCTGCCTGCCATATTATAGGTCCTGATTTTGAGGTCCTGTGGCTTACTGCTAAAGCTCCTGACTGCCATAGTAGAGGTCCTGATTTTGAGGTCCTGTGGCTTACTGCTAAAGCTCCTGCCTGCCATAGTAGAAGTCCTGAGTTTGAATCCTAGAACAGACCATAATACATAAAAAAAAATAATTAGCTATATATGAAAGCATCTATTGAGCAAAGTGATATGCAGGAAGCCTTTTGTAATGGTCCAGTCCGGAGTTTATTTTCATCTTTCCTCTTTTGAGACTGGTCATGCGGGGGTTAATCTCCTCAGCCTCGTTCTTGAGCTAGCTGGGCTATTTCAGTCCCTCACAGCCTGCCTACCGCTGTTAGTGATAGTTCATGCTTCTTAGCTTGAGCCTCTGACCTGTATCCTGAATTTGGTGATCCATGTATCTCTGACTGCCCGTACCCGTGTATGACTCGATCTGTTCCCTAGACTTCGGCTCTTGTTTTCTGTCTCTGATACCACGTTACTCTCCTGGTTTTGACTTTGGCTTGTACCCCGACTTTGTCTTACATCTCACATTTTGGTTACCACGTTCCCGGTAGGCTCTGATTCCTTGCGTGTCCCTGACTATTCTCCTGACTGCCCCTGTGTACAGTCCTGATATCTCTGTGTATTACTTTGGCTTGTCTGACTGACTTCTCTCATTACCCGTTACACCTGTGCCTGAGCTCTGTGTTATTTCGCTTAGGCCTCTCTTCCCTCACCAGCTCCCCCTGGTGGAGGTTTCATTACACCTTTCATCTGACATTCTGAGTCAGAGAAGAAGAACCTATATGGGAGAGACGTGTGAACAATGGTCATACGCATGGAGTATGACTGGGATCTCTACCCCCACAGGTCCCGGTGCAGCTGAACAGGCATATGTGCTGTTTCTTCCAATGCTTGTGAGGCAATTAGTTTGGTTTAGGAGTCCTGCCGATCTGGTTTGTTGCATGAATGTGTTTATTCAGCTACAGACCAACATCTTGTTTATGAGTTTGCTGTGAGGAATGTCTCTACACACATATTTAGGCTAATATTGTTTGAAACACATAAGATATCTACTGTCCAGTTGCTCTTTTAGCCGACTCTCCCTTTTCCCCTCTTTTCGTTTCCTTCCCTCCCTTTCTCCCTTTGTTGTTCTCTTCTTTGAAGATCTCGATTAACTTGATTATTTCATCATTAATCCAAATGGTTATTCCAGGGAAATTATTCAAATTTAGGATATTACCGACTCTCCTAACACCTGGACTTGTAGCTGATGTTGGAGCCGATGTTATAGCTCCCTTAAGTGGACTCAGTTTCTTTTTTTTCTTTTTTGACATCCTATCCATACACTGATATAGTCCTTTGTAGCTATGTTCGAGACTACTGTATTTATCCTGTTCTTGTTACCATTTACTTAATAAAAAGAACGTTGAAAGAAAGAAAGTGATATGTGCTGCTGAACAGGAATGATGAAACTTTTTACTAAGCTCATTGATAAGAATGAAAAATACAAGGCTTAAGAATTTGTTAATATAGATAAATGGCAATCAGTCAATATCAGAGAATATGAGACAATATTAGAATCACTAGGCAGCCATATTCCAGAGCAACACTGTTATTGTATGAAACAAAAGAAGAAACGCGGCAGCACTCACCAGTATGAATAGTTCAAATGTCCTTTATTATCATAAACGAAGAGAGTGCATCTTCACGGCACAAGGGAGGGAGTATAAAGGAGTGCAGTCGACGGGACGACGGCCGTTTCGTGCTACAACATAGCGCTTCTACGGGTCCCGTCGACTGCACTCCTTTCTACTCCCTCCCTTGTGCCGTGAAGATGCCTCTTCGTTTATGATAATAAAGGACATTTGAACTATTCATACTGGAGAGTGCTGCCGCGTTTCTTCTTTTGTTTCATATGCTGCATGTCTTTTTTTCACGCGAGCACCTCCAGTTCCTTTCGGTCGTCCTTTTTGTATTGTGGATCCCGTGCTGGAAGTCCGTCTCTGGATATTGGGCTGTGCTGCTTGCTTTTTTTCTGTTGATTTGGACTGTTATTGTATGAACTTGATGGAATTCATAATATAGTAACATAGTAACATAGTAACATAGTTATTAAGGCCGAAAAAAGACATTTGTCCATCCAGTTCAGCCTATATTCCATCATAATAAATCCCCAGATCTACGTCCTTCTACAGAACCTAATAATTGTATGATACAATATTGTTCTGCTCCAGGAAGACATCCAGGCCTCTCTTGAACCCCTCGACTGAGTTCGCCATCACCACCTCCTCAGGCAAGCAATTCCAGATTCTCACTGCCCTAACAGTAAAGAATCCTCTTCTATGTTGGTGGAAAAACCTTCTCTCCTCCAGACGCAAAGAGTGCCCCCTTGTGCCCGTCACCTTCCTTGGTATAAACAGATCCTCAGCGAGATATTTGTATTGTCCCCTTATATACTTATACATGGTTATTAGATCGCCCCTCAGTCGTCTTTTTTCTAGACTAAATAATCCTAATTTCGCTAATCTATCTGGGTATTGTAGTTCTCCCATCCCCTTTATTAATTTTGTTGCCCTCCTTTGTACTCTCTCTAGTTCCATTATATCCTTCCTGAGCACCGGTGCCCAAAACTGGACACAGTACTCCATGTGCGGTCTAACTAGGGATTTGTACAGAGGCAGTATAATGCTCTCATCATGTGTATCTAGACCTCTTTTAATGCACCCCATGATCCTGTTTGCCTTGGCAGCTGCTGCCTGGCACTGGCTGCTCCAGGTAAGTTTATCATTAACTAGGATCCCCAAGTCCTTCTCCCTGTCAGATTTACCCAGTGGTTTCCCATTCAGTGTGTAATGGTGATATTGATTCCTTCTTCCCATGTGTAGGGAATTATATGTTATATATATGTTATAATGATAATTAATAACAAAAAAAGGTTCTTCAGAATAGAATAATTTATTGTGTTTTCTCAATGATTCACACATTTTCCTAAGGAATGGCTTCTCGGACAGCTCATCAGTCATTTCTAGGGGAATCTGCATCATTGCCTGGCCACATATTGCTGTTAAGAGAAATTGTTTAAAGAAATGTAATATATGCCGTCCCTAGCCTTGATGTCTGCTCCATCTACAGTTCACGTAGGGTGAAAAAACTGTTTATGTGATTAAATTATTCCACTCTAAACATAATCCAGGTTCAGTGAACATGCAAAATAGATATAAAATAAACTCTACAACCTAAAACATACATCAATCAACAGATAAGAAATCACTTAACCATATTTCCAACTGGCAAGATAGTATATTTCTGCATTAAAAAACGACCCAGTGCTTCCCCCTGAGGCAGACCACTTATGTTCTATCTACCTTTAGGGTACCGTCACACTAAGCGACGCTGCAGCGATACCGACAACTATCCGGATCGCTGCAGCGTCGCTGTTTGGTCGCTGGAGAGCTGTCACACAGACAGCTCTCCAGCGACCAACGATCCCGAGGTCCCCGGTAACCAGGGTAAACATCGGGTTACTAAGCGCAGGGCCGCGCTTAGTAACCAGATGTTTACCCTGGTTACCATCGTTAAAGTAAAAAAAACAACCACTACATACTTACCTACCGCTGTCTGTCCTCGGCGCTCTGCTTCTCTGGTCTGGCTGTGAGCGCCGGGCAGCCGGAAAGCAGAGCGGTGACGTCACCGCTCTGCTTTCCGGCCGCTGTGCTCACAGCCAGACCAGAGAAACAGAGCGCCGAGGACAGACAGCGGTAGGTAAGTATGTAGCGGTAGTTTTTTTTACTTTAACGATGGTAACCAGGGTAAACATCGGGTTACTAAGCGCGGCCCTGCGCTTAGTAACCCGATGTTTACCCTGGTTACCAGCGAAGACATCGCTGAATCGGTGTCACACATGCCGATTCAGCGATGTCTACGGGGAGTCCAGCGACGAAACAAAGTTCTGGACTTTCTTCCCCGACCAGCGACAGCACAGCAGGGGCCTGATCGCTGCTGCCTGTCACACTGGACGATATCGCTAGCCAGGACGCTGCAACGTCACGGATCGCTAGCGATATCGTCTAGTGTGACGGTACCTTAATGAATCCAAGTATTTGCTTTGTAAAGAACTGGGTTTGTGTTTTTTGTTATGATTAATTGGATTGGTAACTAGAGGCTGAAGACAGATTTTACCTTTATAAGGGAAGAGTCTACGTTTATTGACACAAATTAGACCAAGTCTTCATCTGCAAAGATGTTTGTTTGCATGAGTCGCAATAAGGTCAAAGTCACTATATTTGGACTTAAGAAATGTTAATTTCCACACCGTTTTTCTAGAGCTTCTTAACTCGCCAACACAAAATACACTTGTTTGCAATTTTTTTCTATAACTTTTGTATCTTTTCTATAATGAGAGCAGTTGATGTATTATTATACCAGCTCCTGCAGAAAATGAGCGCTTGTTTTTAAGCATCTGTACAAAAGTAATGCCACCCCCTCCTCCTTCAGGCTATGCCTTGTTGCAAACAGACAAGTGAAATGTCTATAATTGGATGCTGAATCTGCGTCAGGAAAGATTTCCCCTTAATGAAATCCCACAAACAAAACCAAACAGGCTATGCGACAGGTTAACCCTTCACTACATATACGTCGCTGAGCTGTAGGCACTGTTTTTTGTATATTTTCTAAGCTTTCTATATTAATTTCTGAGATTAGATTTATGCAGAACATGAATTACATAAAGGATTATTCCCATCCACAGGATATGCCATAATTGTACAAGAGATGCGGATCCCACCTTTGCCTGTGGGTATTCGCTGCCACTGTATCACACCAATTTTTTTAAACTAGTGCAAGCATATTGATGAATTTTGGGCAAAATCAAATTAGCTCTTTATTCTCGCCTTTTTTGCACCTTCTTATGTAGCACTAGATGGTGGCCCAATTCTAACACATCGGGTATTCTAGAATATACAGTATATGTAGTTTATTTATGAAGATTTTAGAATAATACAATGAATACACAGAATTCGTCTGGGCGGGCGCGACCAATTAGCGAAGCATGGTTCAATTCCCGCGCCAATTTGCGGCTGGAGTGCGCCTGTCGCTGATTGTTCGTGGCCGGCCATGTAGTATATAGCACAGCCACGTAGTATATAGCAGCCCACATAGCATATAACACAGCCACATAGTATATAACACAGCCCACGCAGTATATAACACAGCCCACGTAGTGTATAACACAGCCACGTAGAGTATAACAAAGCTCACGTAGTATATTGCATAGCCACGTAGTATGTAGCACAGCCCACGTAGTATATTGCACAGCCCACGTAGTATATTGCACAGCCCACGTAGTGTATTGCACAGCCCACGTAGTATATAGCACAGCCATGTAGCATATTGCACAGCCCACGCAGTATATTGCACAGTCACATAGTATATTACACAGCCCACGTAGTATATAACAGCCCACGCAGTATATAACACAGCCCACATAGAGTATAACACAGCCCACATAGTGTATAACACAGCCACATAGTATAAAACACAGCCCACATAGTTGTTATGAGAGGCAATTCAGTATCACAATGGACATGGAGGTCAGAGCACATACAGTGATCTGACAATAACCCAAAATAATAGAACGAGCTCTGAGACGTGGGAACTCTGCAGACCGCAATCCCTGATCCTCTCCAAACACAACTAGAGGCAGCCGTGGATTGCGCCTAAAGCTCCCTATGCAACTCGGAACAGCCTGAGAAACTAACTAGCCTGAAGATAGAAAAAATAAGCCTACCTTGCCTCAGAGAAATACCCCAAAGGAAAAGGCAGCCCCCCACATATAATGACTGTGAGTAAGATGAAAAGACAAACGTAGGGATGAAATAGATTCAGCAAAGTGAGGCCCGATATTCTAGACAGAACGAGGATAGGAAAGATAACTTTGCAGTCTACACAAAACCCTAAAGAGAACCACGCAAAGGGGCAAAAAGACCCTCCGTACCGAACTAACGGCACGGAGGTACACCCTTTGCGTCCCAGAGCTTCCAGCAAAACAAATAGACAAGCTGGACAGAAAAAATAGCAACAAATAGCAAAGAAGCACTTAGCTATGCAGAGCAGCAGGCCACAGGAATGATCCAGAGAAACACAAGTCCAACACTGGAACATTGACAGGAAGCATGAATCAAAGCATTAGGTGGGGTTAAGTAGAGAAGCACCTAACGACCTCACCAGATCACCTGAGGAAGGAAACTCAGAAGCAGCAGTACCAGTTTCCTCCACAAACAGAAGCTCCCAGAGAGAATCAGCCGAAGTACCACTTGTGACCACAGGAGGGAGCTCTGCCACAGAATTCACAACAGTACCCCCCCCCTTGAGGAGGGGTCACCGAACCCTCACCAGAGCCCCCAGGCCGACCAGGATGAGCCACAGGAAAGGCACGAACAAGATCGGGAGCATGGACATCAGAGGCAAAAACCCAGGAATTATCCTCCTGAGCATAACCCTTCCATTTAACCAGATACTGGAGTTTCCGTCTTGAAACACGAGAATCCAAAATCTTCTCCACAATATACTCCAATTCCCACTCCACCAAAAGCGGGGCAGGAGGGTCAACAGATGGAACCATAGGTGCCACGTATCTCTGCAACAATGACCTATGGAATACGTTATGTATGGAAAAAGAATCTGGAAGGGTCAGACGAAAAGACACAGGATTAAGAACCTCAGAAATCCTATACGGACCAATGAAACGAGGTTTAAACTTCGGAGAGGAAACCTTCATAGGAATATGACGAGAAGATAACCAAACCAGATCCCCAACACGAAGTCGGGGACCCACACGGCGTCTGCGATTAGCGAAACGTTGAGCCTTCTCCTGGGACAAGGTCAAATTGTCCACTACATGAGTCCAAATCTGCTGCAACCTGTCCACCACAGTATCCACACCAGGACAGTCCGAAGACTCAACCTGTCCTGAAGAGAAACGAGGATGGAACCCAGAATTGCAGAAAAATGGCGAAACCAAGGTAGCCGAGCTGGCCCGATTATTAAGGGCGAACTCAGCCAAAGGCAAAAAGGACACCCAGTCATCCTGATCGGCAGAAACAAAGCATCTCAGATAGGTTTCCAAGGTCTGATTGGTTCGTTCGGTCTGGCCATTTGTCTGAGGATGAAAAGCCGAGGAAAAAGACAAGTCAATGCCCATCCTACCACAAAAGGCTCGCCAAAACCTCGAAACAAACTGGGAACCTCTGTCAGAAACGATATTCTCTGGAATGCCATGCAAACGAACCACATGCTGGAAGAACAATGGCACCAAATCAGAGGAGGAAGGCAACTTGGACAAGGGTACCAGGTGTACCATCTTAGAAAAGCGATCACAGACCACCCAAATGACTGACATCTTTTGAGAGACAGGAAGATCTGAAATAAAATCCATAGAGATATGTGTCCAAGGTCTCTTCGGGACCGGCAAGGGCAAAAGCAACCCACTGGCACGAGAACAGCAGGGCTTAGCCCGAGCACAAATCCCACAGGACTGCACAAAAGAACGCACATCCCGCGACAGAGATGGCCACCAAAAGGATCTAGCCACTAACTCTCTGGTACCAAAGATTCCAGGATGACCAGCCAACACCGAACAATGAACCTCAGAGATCACTTTACTAGTCCACCTATCCGGGACAAACAGTTTCTCCGCTGGACAACGATCAGGTTTATTAGCCTGAAATTTTTGCAGCACCCGCCGCAAATCAGGGGAGATGGCAGACACAATTACTCCTTCCTTGAGGATACCCGCCGGCTCAGATAAACCCGGAGAGTCGGGCACAAAACTCCTAGACAGAGCATCCGCCTTCACATTTTTAGAGCCCGGAAGGTACGAAATCACAAAGTCAAAACGGGCGAAAAACAGCGACCAACGAGCTTGTCTAGGATTCAAACGCTTAGCAGACTCGAGATAAGTCAGGTTCTTATGATCAGTCAATACCACCACGCGATGCCTAGCTCCTTCAAGCCAATGACGCCACTCCTCGAATGCCCACTTCATGGCCAGCAACTCTCGGTTGCCCACATCATAATTCCGCTCAGCAGGCGAAAACTTCCTGGAAAAAAAACGCATGGTTTCATCACTGAACAATCAGAACCTCTCTGCGACAAAACAGCCCCTGCTCCAATCTCAGAAGCATCAACCTCGACCTGGAACGGAAGAGAAACATCAGGTTGACACAACACAGGGGCAGAAGAAAAACGACGCTTCAACTCTTGAAAAGCTTCCACAGCAGCAGAAGACCAATTGACCAAATCAGCACCCTTCTTGGTCAAATCGGTCAATGGTTTGGCAATACTAGAAAAATTGCAGATGAAGCGACGATAAAAATTAGCAAAGCCCAGGAACTTTTGCAGACTTTTCAGAGATGTCGGCTGAGTCCAGTCATGGATGGCTTGGACCTTAACAGGATCCATCTCGATAGTAGAAGGGGAAAAGATGAACCCCAAAAATGAAACCTTCTGCACACCAAAGAGACACTTTGATCCCTTCACAAACAAAGAATTAGCACGCAGGACCTGAAAAACCGTTCTGACCTGTTTCACATGAGACTCCCAATCATCCGAGAAGATCAAAATGTCATCCAAGTACACAATCAGGAATTTATCCAGGTACTCTCGGAAGATGTTATGCATAAAGGACTGAAACACTGATGGAGCATTGGCAAGTCCGAATGGCATCACTAGATACTCAAAATGACCCTCGGGCATATTAAATGCAGTTTTCCATTCATCGCCTCGCCTGATTCCCACCAGATTATACGCACCACGAAGATCAATCTTGGTGAACCAACTAGCCCCCTTAATCCGAGCAAACAAATCAGATAACAAAGGCAAGGGGTACTGAAATTTAACAGTGATCTTATTAAGAAGGCGATAATCTATACAAGGTCTCAGCGAACCATCCTTTTTGGCTACAGAAAAAAACCCTGCTCCTAATGGCGACGATGACGGGCGAATATGCCCCTTCTCCAGGGATTCCTTCACATAACTGCGCATAGCGGTGTGCTCAGGCACGGATAAATTAAACAGTCGACCTTTTGGGAATTTACCACCAGGAATCAAATTGATAGCACAATCACAATCCCTATGCGGAGGTAGGGCATCGGATTTGGGCTCATCAAATACATCCCGGTAATCAGACAAGAACTCTGGAACCTCAGAAGGGGTGGATGACGAAATTGACAAAAATGGAACATCACCATGTACCCCCTGACAACCCCAGCTGGACACCGACATGGATTTCCAATCCAATACTGGATTATGAGCTTGTAGCCATGTCAACCCCAACACGACCACATCATGCAGATTACGCAACACCAGAAAGCGAATATCCTCCTGATGTGCAGGAGCCATGCACATGGTCAGCTGGGTCCAGTATTGAGGCTTATTCTTGGCCAAAGGCGTAGCATCAATACCTCTCAATGGAATAGGACACTGCAAGGGCTCCAAGAAAAACCCACAACGCTTAGCATATTCCAAGTCCATCAAATTCAGAGCAGCGCCTGAATCCACAAACGCCATGACAGAATATGATGACAAAGAGCAGATCAAGGTAACGGACAGAAGAAATTTTGACTGTACCGTACCAATGGTGGCAGACCTAGCGAACCGCTTAGTGCGCTTAGGACAATCAGAGATAGCATGAGTGGAATCACCACAGTAGAAACACAGCCCATTCAGACGTCTGTGTTCTTGCCGTTCAACTCTGGTCAAAGTCCTATCGCACTGCATAGGCTCAGGTTTAAGCTCAGGTAATACCACCAAATGGTGCACAGATTTACGCTCACGCAAGCGTCGACCGATCTGAATAGCCAAAGACATAGACTCATTCAAACCAGCAGGCATAGGAAATCCCACCATGACATCCTTAAGGGCTTCAGAGAGACCCTTTCTGAACATAGCTGCCAGCGCAGATTCATTCCATTGAGTGAGCACTGACCATTTTCTAAATTTCTGGCAATATACCTCTATCTCATCCTGACCCTGACAAAGAGCCAGCAAATTCTTTTCTGCCTGATCCACTGAATTAGGCTCATCGTACAGCAATCTGAGCGCCAGGAAAAACGCATTGATATTACTTAATGCAGGATCTCCTGGCGCAAGAGAAAATGCCCAGTCCTGAGGGTCGCCGCGCAAAAAAAGAAATAATAATCAAAACCTGTTGAACTGGATCACCAGAGGAACGAGGTTTCAAGGCCAGAAATAACGTACAATTATTTTTGAAACTCAGAAACTTAGTTCTATCTCCAAAAAACAAATCAGGAATAGGAATTCTTGGTTGTAACATAGATTTCTGATCAATAGTGTCTTGAATCTTTTGTACTCTTGCCGAGAGCTGATCCACAAATGAAGACAGACTTCTAATGTCCATCGCTACACCTGTGTACTGAACCACCCAAATGTCTAGGGGAAAAAAAAGACAAAACACAAAGCCAAGAAAAAAAAATGGTCTCAGAACTTCTTTTTTCCCTCTATTGAGAATCATTAGTACTTTTGGCTTCCTGTACTGTTATGAGAGGCAATTCAGTATCACAATGGACATGGAGGTCAGAGCACATACAGTGATCTGACAATAACCCAAAATAATAGAACGAGCTCTGAGACGTGGGAACTCTGCAGACCGCAATCCCTGATCCTCTCCAAACACAACTAGAGGCAGCCGTGGATTGCGCCTAAAGCTCCCTATGCAACTCGGCACAGCCTGAGAAACTAACTAGCCTGAAGATAGAAAAAATAAGCCTACCTTGCCTCAGAGAAATACCCCAAAGGAAAAGGCAGCCCCCCACATATAATGACTGTGAGTAAGATGAAAAGACAAACGTAGGGATGAAATAGATTCAGCAAAGTGAGGCCCGATATTCTAGACAGAACGAGGATAGGAAAGATAACTTTGCGGTCTACACAAAACCCTAAAGAAAACCACGCAAAGGGGCAAAAAGACCCTCCGTACCGAACTAACGGCACGGAGGTACACCCTTTGCGTCCCAGAGCTTCCAGCAAAACAAATAGACAAGCTGGACAGAAAAAATAGCAACAAATAGCAAAGAAGCACTTAGCTATGCAGAGCAGCAGGCCACAGGAATGATCCATAGAAACACAAGTCCAACACTGGAACATTGACAGGAAGCATGAATCAAAGCATTAGGTGGGGTTAAGTAGAGAAGCACCTAACGACCTCACCAGATCACCTGAGGAAGGAAACTCAGAAGCAGCAGTACCAGTTTCCTCCACAAACAGAAGCTCCCAGAGAGAATCAGCCGAAGTACCACTTGTGACCACAGGAGGGAGCTCTGCCACAGAATTCACAACACATAGTATATTGCACAGCCACGTAGTATGTAGCACAGCCCATATAGTATATTGCACAGCCCACATAGTATATTGCACAGCCACATAGTATATTGCACAGCCACGTAGTATATTGGACAGCCACATAGTATATTGCACAGCCCACGTAGTATATTGGACAGCCACGTGGTATATTGCACAGCCACATAGTATATTTCACAGCCCACGTAGTATATTGCACAGCCCACGTAATATATTGCACAGCCACGTAGTATATTGCACAGCCACGTAGTATATAGCACAGCCACGTAGTATATTACACAGCCACATAGTATATTACACAGCCCACGTAGTATATAGCACAGTGATGTAGTATATAATACAGCCCATGGAGTATATAACACAGCCACGTTGTCCCACATAGTATACAGCACAGCCAAGTAGTATATATAGCACAGCCACGTAGTATATTGCACAGCCCACGTAGTATATTGGACAGCCACGTGGTATATTGCACAGCCACATAGTATATTTCACAGCCCACGTAGTATATTGCACAGCCCACGTAATATATTGCACAGCCACGTAGTATATTGCACAGCCACGTAGTATATAGCACAGCCACGTAGTATATTACACAGCCACATAGTATATTACACAGCCCACGTAGTATATAGCACAGTGATGTAGTATATAATACAGCCCATGGAGTATATAACACAGCCACGTTGTCCCACATAGTATATAGCACAGCCAAGTAGTATATATAGCACAGCCATGTAGTATATTGCACAGTCCACGTAGTATATTGCACAGTCCACGCAGTATATAGCACAGCCCACGTAGTATATAACACAGCCACGTAGTATATTACACAGCTGACGTAGTATATAGCGCAGCCACGTAGTATATTGCATAGCCGACGCAGTATATAACACTGCCCACGCAGTATATAGCACAGCCCATGCAGTATATTACAGCCACGTAATATATTACACAGCTTACGTAGTATATTGCACAGCCAACGTAGTATATAGCACAGTGATGTAGTATAAAACACAGCCCATGCAGTATAAAGCACAGCCCATGTAGTATATAGCACAGCCAAGTAGTATATTGCACAGCCACGAAGTATATTGCACAGCCACATAGTACATTACACAGCCACGTAGTATATAGCACAGCAATGTAGTATATTGCATAGTCCATGTAGTATATAGCACAGCTCAAGTAGTATAAAGCACAGCCACAACGTTTATTGCACATCCGACGCAGTATATTGTAGAGCCGACGGAGTATATAACACAGCCCACGCAGTATATAGCACAGCCGACGCAGTATATTACACAGCCCACGTAGTATATAGCACAGCCACGTATTATATTGCACAGCCGATGTTGTATATAACACAGCCCACGTAGTATATAACACTGGCCACGAAGTATATAACACAGCCCGCACAGTATATAGCAATGTGGGCACCATATCCCTGTTAAAAAAAAGAATGAAAATAAAAAATAGTTATATACTTACCCTCCGAAGGCCCCCGTATCCAGCCTAGACCTTCCCACTCCTCGCGCGCCGCTCTGGTCCCAAGCGGCAATAGCACGTGATGATGTAGCGGTCTCGTGAGACCGCTACGTCATCGCCGGAATGCATTCTGGGGACCGGAGCGGGAAAGGCCTGGGCTGGATCCGAGGGCCATCGGAGGGTGAGTATATAATGATTTTTATATTTTTTTAAATTATTTTTAACATTATATGTTTTTACTATTGATGCTGTATAGGCAGCATCAATAGTAAAAAGTTGGTCACACAGAGGGTTAATCGTAGTGTTAACGGACTGCCTTATACTGCGTTATGCCACGGTGTAAGGCAGTCCGGTTAACGCTATGTGGGTGCTGACTGGGGGGGAGTAGAGAGGGGACACTGACTGCAGGGGAGGAGGGAGGGGCCAATTCATGGCCGGACTGTGACCGTCGCTGATTGGTCGCGGCATCGGGCCGCGACCAATCAGCGATGTGGGATTTCCGTGACAGACAGACAGACGGAAGTGACCCTTAGACAATTATATCGTAGATGGCATGGGGCGGTAGCCATGGGCGAGGTAGTCTTCTGTGGTGCCCCAGCACGTTACCTAGTCCTAGCTGGACTTGTGCTGTGCTGTGTGCAGTGAGGGCAGGGGTGGATTAAGGGTAGCCAGGGCCCCGGGCTGTTCACACACTGTGGGCCCCCCCGGTCATGTGACGGGGGTCATGTGACGGGGGTCATGATATACCCGAACCAGATTATTCCAGGAAAAGGGCCGGGCCCTACTCTACTGTAACCTAGGAAATATTTGTTAAAATCTGCAATACAATTTAGGTATATCTTGACCAATAATATCACATACAAGGAACAAATACCACCGCACCATGACCAGACCACAAATTACAACCACAGTGATCGAATAATAGCACATACAAGGGACAAATACCACCGCACCATTTCCAGACCACATATTACCATACCTCCCAACTTTTGAAGTTGGGAAAGAGGGACAAAGTTTGCGGCACGCGTTGCGCGCCGCAGCAAATTTTGGGACACACCTCTGACCACACCCATTCACTAGTCACACCCATATCCATGTCTCAACCACACCCATTTAGCACTGCTGATCACACTGTTCATAAAGAATAATTATAAAAAAAAAATATGGCCACACAGTGCTCGATACTGTATAATGGCCACACAGTGCTCCATACTGTATAACGACCCCACATGACCACATGATGCTCAATACTGTATAATGGCCACACATGATGTTCAATACTGTATAATGACCCAACATGATGCTCAATACTGTATAATGGCCACACATGATGCTCCATACTGTATAATGGCCACACATGATGCTCCATACTGTATAATGACTGCACATCATGCCCCATACTGTATAATGACCGCACATGATGCTCCATACTGTATAATGACCGCACATGATGCTCCATACTGTATAATGACCACACATGATGCTCCATAGTGTATAATGACCGCACATGATGCTCCATACTGTATAATGACCGCACATGATGCTCCATACTGTATAATGGCCACACATGATTCTCCATACTGTATAATGACCGCACATGATGCTCAATAATACTGTATAATGACCGCACATGATGCTCCATACTGTATAATGGCCACACATGATGCTCCTTACTGTATATTGGCCGCACATGATAATGGCCACACATAGCTACTCCTACACACGCGGCTGCGCTCCGTAAACTTTGCATACACGGCTCCGCTCCGTACACACGGCTCCACTCCATACATCTCATACACACACGGCTCCGCTCCGTACACATTCAGCTCCGCTCCATACACCTCATACACGGCTCTGCTCCATACACCTCATACACGGCTCCGCTCCATACACCTCATACACATGCGGCTCCTCTCCATACATCTCGTACACACATGGCACTACTCCGTACACCTCATACACACGTGGCTGTGCTCCGTACACCTTGTACACATGCGGCTGTGCTCCGTACACCTTGTACACATGGCTCCGTACACCTCTTACACACGACTCCGCTCCGTACACCTCGTACGCACGTGGCTGCGCTCCGTACACCTCGTACACACGCGGCTGTGCTCCGTACACCTCGTACACATGGCTCCGTACACCTCTTACACACGACTCCGCTCCGTACACCTTGTACACACACGGCTCCGCTCCGTACACCTCGTACACACGCGGCTGTGCTCCGTACACCTCGTACACATGGCTCCGTACACCTCTTACACACGACTCCGCTCCGTACACCTTGTACACATGCGGCTGTGCTCCGTACACCTTGTACACATGGCTCCGTACACCTCTTACACACAACTCCGCTCCGTACACCTCGTACGCACGCGGCTGCGCTCCGTACACCTCGTACACACGCGGCTGTGCTCCGTACACCTTGTACACACGACTCCGCTCCGTACACCTCATACACACGCTGCTCTGCTCCGTACACATGCGGCTGCGCTCCGTACACCTCATGCACACGGCTCCGTACACATCGTACACACACGACTCCGCTCCATAGACCTTTCACACGCTGCTCTGATCCATACACCTCGTACACACACGGCTCTGCTACATCCACCCTGTAAACACCTCCTGACCGCACACATACGCTGCCTTACCCTCCTCCGGCGCCATGGCAACCAGCAAAGTCCTGTACCCGGAGGTCCTCCTCCCGATCATGTGACCCCTGACTCCTCCCATCCTGTGACCTCATCACAGGTCCTGTGCACAGAGCAGCCATTATGTGGTTTGCTGGCTGTGCAGGCCGGGTGCAGGGACTCGGAGCTCTCAGCTGACCGGCTGATACATGCACCTCCCAACCAATGCGGGCCCCCTCTCTCTGCCCACCGGGTCCGGGGGCACACAAATGCCGGCGGGCATTCAGACAATTAGTGGAGGGTCAATCTGTGCGGTAGCCCAGGGCCCCCCCAGACCACTGGGCCCTGGGCTACCGCCCATATTGACCCTCTGATAATCCGCCCCTGAGTGAGGGCGTCACACATGTAACCAATGTTGTTGGTTTGCCAGGACCAGATGTTTTACAGTTTACTGAGGGAGACCAACATTTGAAAATAAACTTTTTACTGAATGGTAACTTAGTAGGGAATAAATACAAGAGATAGCGGAAACAGTTTTATGAACGTTTCCTTTACAACTCAAAGCCATTTCCACAGTTTCCTTCCTTTACTCTTTCTACTTGTCCTCTGTTTCCACTATTTTTCACTGCTTCACCACAACCCAGCTTTAACTTTACAGTCTTTCTTAGCAAGCGTCCTTTACTCGCCCCTTGCGTCCGCTTCTTCTTTCCCTTTAGGGTGTCAGTATTGCTGAATTTAGCTTCCAGCCCCCACTATCGTTCTTTAACTCCCGCCCTTATCAATCTATGCAACTCTCATACTTAGGCTAGGTTCACATTGCGTTTTAATGTGAGCGCTAGCGGACAGCGTTACACGTCGAAATTAACGCCGTGCAACGCGTCCGTTAGCGCTCCCATTGCCCGCAATGTTAAAGCGCATTGCTAGCGCGTGTCATTTTCGGCACGCGCTAGTGATGTGCCGTTCTTTTGTAGCGCGCCTCGGACGCTGCTTGCAGCGTCCGCGGCGCGCCCGAGGTCCGTTCCCCGCTCTCGCAGATCGGGGATCTGCGAGAGCGGGGACGTTTAACGCGACTCCGAAAAAGACATTGCGTTAGCGCAACCCGCTAGCGCTTAGCGCTAAACGGGTTGCACTAACGCAGTGTGACCCCAGCCTTAGTCCTGCCAGACCTGTTACCTTGCGAGCTGTGACCTCTGGGCCTCATTGCTAGGGGTCCTCTCCTAGGACCTGTTTACAGAAGGTCACTCTGTCGCTTAGTCACTTTTGGTCCAGATCTCACAATCTCTTTCCTTCTCACTCTCAGGCACCAGAAAATGTGGCACTGAGCACCAGGGACCTCAGGTCAGGTCACTGTGAACACCAGGTCCTATCTGACAGAAAATTGTCACTTTCCCTGAAACTCAGCCCCTCTCACTCTAGGCTAGTCGCAACCAATAACTCTTACTGTACCTATGTCAAACTACACACACTACCAGTATTGCTAACACCGTTAACACACATTACATATCACATTATACACAACAGTTCACATTGTATCACATTACATTTTACAGAAACAAACTTGTTTCTTCAAGAGGGAAACATAGGCATCATGTCCATATCCTTACACTTACAGCAAAAAGTCATATGACCTTTTAAAATGTAGCACACAAGTCTTCAGCTGCTCAAAAATAAAATGAGACAGAGTTTATACTTTCCTAGCATCCGAAGTACGATTGCGCAAATGTTTTGCGACATTTCAAAAAGTCGCAAATTATCAATTAGGCTAAATTTTCTAGATGAGGAAAACCATGTACACGTTGTCAAACAAGTAATAAAACAGGCAAAAACAAGTATAGTTCACTTAAAAAATGTGCAAATTAACTAATGAATAAGACAAAAATAAAAAAGGTCATTATTAGAACCATTTTTACTCAAGGAGCAAAGCATAAAGACAAAGATGAATTGGGGTCTATGTGTCTAAGGGATTTCAGACTGTAAACTCTATTTGGGTCAGGAAAAGAACAGCACATTTGTTAGGCGTCGGAATTCTCCCTCTGCACAGGAGAAATCCCAAGCCATGTCTTCTCCTGCAGTCTCCCATTCAGTCTCAGCGGATCCTGCTCAGCAGAGACGTCAGTCTCAGCGTATTGCTTAGACCTGTGCTGTGCGATTGACTGCTGCTGCCTCTCCAGGTTCAGCTATAGCAATCAACAGTAAACAGCAGCGGGTTGTTATTCCTGAGACTAAGACTGGGTTTCGCCCTACTGAGCATACTCGTGAGGTGGTAACCTCTCTTTGGTGGTCGGTGGTCAGCTGCTCAGGTCCTCAAGCTAGCCTGGATTGGTTCGCTAGCAAGGTCCTGGCAGACTGGGATCTATAAAAGGATCTCATAGCCACACTCCATGTGCTAGTATAGACCATGAAATGTGATTTGTATGCATGAATGATTGTCTCTGGTGAAAGCTCCTAATATAACCCCTATCTTTGGTTGTGCATGTGTTCAGGGGAGATGGGAGATAGAGCCAGCGCCAAGTAGCGGCGTCGCTTGCACAACACCGTGTGCATTGTGGGTCCGCTCAGACTCTTACCCCAGTGTTCCAGGGGCTGAGCTTAGGGACCTCACTAGCGCCACTTCTGCTGTGCCCTGTGACGCTTAAAAGGGAACAGCATTCTACTGCAGTGTTTGCTGCGGCTCTGTGTTGCAACAGAGTTTGCTGCTGTTCACACCGGGTGACATTTAACCTGTGTATCTTCGGTGCTCTACCGCCATCTTGTGTCCGCCATTGCATAGCAGCAGGTTAGATCTGAGCACTGTGGCCCCCGGGTTGCAAACGCACCTTACTATTATATTTTATTAGGTGTGTTCCGCCAACCCTAACAACATTAGAATATATTGATGCTATATAGGTAACAGAAATCAGTGATTGAGAGTCAATTTTACTAGCAAACATCTTAATTGCTGTTGCAATCTTTAATTGTATGCCAGTCAGTATATAAAAGGCTCTAAAGATATTATGTTGGAATTTGCCGTATTGCACTTGGTATTCTTGTATAAATTGATTAAAAGGAGTATTAAAGGGAACCTGTCACTCCCAAAATCGAAGATGAGCTAAGCTCACCGGCATCAGGGGTTTATCTACAGCATTCTGTAATGCTGTAGATAAGCCCCCGATGTATCCTGAAAGATGAGAAAAAGAGGTTAGAGGTGCCGGGAAAGGTCAGAGAGGCCCGGCGCCTGCGCATTGCAGTACTTTGCTCTGCACTCAACAGGGCAGACAAAATACGCTTGCGCCAGAGCTGCAGCGTGAATACAAGAAGAGGACGTCATCCTATGACTATAGGAGGCCCCGTACCGGACGCCCATCGGACCGGACGCAGGGGGAACGCCCCTGGGTGAGTATAATATAACCTCTTTTTCTCATCTTTCAGGATACATTGGGGGCGTATCTACAGCATTACAGAATGCTATAGATAAGCCCCTGATGCCGGTGGGCTTAGCTCATCTTCGATTTTGGGGGGGCAGGTTCCGTTTAAGCTGCTTAAGGCAATCTGCAATCAGTCAGATTACAGTTATAGTATTGATAGTATGTGCTCTGTAATTCACTTCAGTGGGTCATGGTGTACCTGCTAAATGCAGCCCCAAAGTTCCTTTTTGGGTACTAGTGTCATGTGTTCACTCAATGTGAATAATGTGATTGTTGGCTTTTCTGTTCATGTATTACATGGTGGCTACAAGAGATGAGAGGAAGTTTTGAGATTCAAATTCGTTATTTTCACCTAATTTTTTCCCAAAATTTTATTTGTGGCAAAAAAATTTGTTCTGATCTCAGTACTGAAGAGAAGAGAGAGCTTTCAATATGATATATATGTTCCAATTACCAAGTGGAATTTGGACATGGAATCCGACTGTGGTGAAACTTAGCAATCTTGTGCCCGACTGTTGGGAATCGCTGATGTCTGATGACCCAGATACTGACCACCTATGCACAAGGTATATTAAAATGTTGTAAGGCACACCAATCTTCAAGGTATGTCACAGCTGCAGGGCATTTTGGAAAAGTCAGCGCGGCCACGCAAAACAAGTTTAGCCCACTCTATTGCTTCACCTGTGTAGGAAATGGTGTCGGGCAAGTTTTTTATTGTCTGCAAATTGTAAATCAGTGTTCACATACGCCTGGATTCATGAATTTCAGGAAATTTGACTCAAACTTGGTCCTCCGCAGATCGATCCACTCATCTCTCGTGGCTGCCTAGGCACATTATTACCTACCGAAGTAAAAAAAAAGTCATAGTTGCTCATCCCTAAAGGACTACGTATAGAAACAAGCTGCCATTAAAAAGATTCACTACCTATTCAGAAAACCCAACCCTTATGCACTGATTGCAAGTAATTAAAACCTAATTAGAAAAATTGGATCCATCAGTAGCAGCTTTCGTGTTAATGGCTTCCAGGAATATGGGATTTACAAAAATACTACAATGTACATGTTTTTCTGTGTGTTTAGTTATTAAAATGTGGAATTAGTGTCAAACATATAGAAACTAATCCACATATACCCGATGTGATAAGAGTATTTCTGTAAAAAGCAAAGATTCTTTATGTGAAATCCCACATGCAAGAATTTTATCCCACTTGCAAATGGCCTATTTGCACTGTAGATAAGACGCATGACTTAAGGTACCGTCACACTCAGCGACGCTGCAGCGATATAGACAATGAGCCGACCTAAACTAGATCGCTGGAGCGTCGCTGTTTAGGTCGCTGTAGAGACGTCAAACACAGTAACTCCAGAACGATGCAGGAGCGATCCAGTGACGTAACGGCGACTCACTTATCGTTCTTGCTGGTTGTTAGCTCCATGTAAAACGTTGCTGGCATCGTTGCTTTTGATGTCAAACATGACGATACACGCCGATCTGACGACAAAATAAAGTTCTGGACTTCTAGATCCGATCAGCGATATCACAGCGGGATCTAGATCGCTGCTGCGTGTCAAACACAACGAGATCGCTATCCTGGACGCTGCAATGTCACGGATTGTTGTCGTTCTCGTTGCAAAGTTGCTGAGTGTGACGGTACCTTTAGACTTTGAAGTATGATGTGCGTACTTGCTCTCACAACAGTGTTGTGGGTGGATGGAAAGTCTAACAGCTCAAAGCCCCCTAATTGGAAAAGAGAGCATCTTGAAGATGGAAACTGAGCAAATCGATAGAGGATTTGAATAATTGGGAAAAATAGCAGGATTATTCACTGTTTCTAAAAGGTCCAAGGTTCTTAAAATTGTTTTACGATTTCAAGATCTATGCAAGCAAGTTTAAATGCCAATTTCTTTATATTCTCTCATTTTTTTTTAGAAAGGTAAGTTCATGAAGCTTCTGTTGGATTAAATAAGTCTCCAAGGATGACTAGAAAAGATGTTCATTTGCAAAGTGTTCAGTTAAATGTGCAAGTTGAGCTGCTCTGGATTTCATGGTTTATTGACTCATTGTATTCATTGCATGTGAAAAAACACAAACCTTCACAGACCAATTACAAAAGATTCACAGATTTTGTCTGGAAGTTATACAGGACCCATTTCCCATCTCTTTAAAATTACACTTTAGTCAAATAACAGACAACACAATTCCTATATTTTAATAGAACAGCTGTTGCTAAAAAGTTTTGATTAAAAAAATAATGCCACTAGGAAATCATGTACAATATCATTTTGTTCCATATTGCTTAGTAGGGGACCTGCAAAATTTAATGGGATGATCTGGGAATAAAGATTATTGCTTAAAAACGGACGGTGCTTTCAGTTAAGTTTGCATAAATCAATAGTACAGGCAAAGAAACTTGCCACCTTTTGAACTTGTCATCCACTCTGAAAAAGAGATCTGAAATCCAAGTGCAGGCTCACCAAGGTGTGATGTGACACAACCATGGCTAGGCTATGTGCAAACGTTGCGTATTTGCTGCAAGGTTTCTGCATCTCTTGGCAGAAAAATGGAGCTGAAAATATGTGCGTCTTTTATGCCTTTTTATGCATTTTTCATGTGTTTTTGAAATCCATAGAGCTAAATAAAGATATATTATTTAAAAAAAGAAAAAAAAAGAATTGTGATATTATTTCCTTGTTCAACCTCTTTTTTTTCAGTCTCTGTTTTGGAATTTAAGACCATAATGTCATTACATACCATGTTCAAATTTATAATGTTTACACACACAAATATAAGAAGAAAAAAAAAATATATATATATAGAGAGAGAGAGAGAGAGAGTAAAATAAGGAAAGCAGCACAAAAAAATTGAAAAAAAGTGGACTTTATTGTCTGAACGGCGTGGCGACGTTTCGGATGTAGTATCCTTTCTCAAGCTTTCCTTTTTTTACTCTATTATTGGAGACCATTGGATTGCTGGTTGGGAGAGCTTTGCACAACATGTGAGTTAGTACTGAATGCTGTTCCATTTTTTTCCGTATATATATATATATATATATATATATATATATATATATATATACAAGCTGAAGAGCCCGGCGTTGCCTGGGCATAGTAAATATCTTTAGTTAGTTATAGCACCTCACTTCTCTTATTTTCCCATCATGCCTCTCATTTTCCCCCTCACATCTCTCATTTTCTCCCTTACACCTCTCATTTTCCCCCTCACTCCTCTTATTTCCTCCCTCACTCCTCTCATTCCCCCCTAACACTTGTCATTTCGACCTCACATCTGTAATTTTCCGATCACTCCACTATTTTCCCTCACTCCTCTCATTTTGCACTTACACCTTTTCATTTTCACCTCACACCCCTCATTTTCACCTCACACCTCTCATTTTCCCCTCAGTATATACATGTTTGTCATCTCCCTTATATATAGTATACACCTGTATGTCATCTCCTGTATATAGTATATACCTGTATGTCATCTCCCCTGTAAATAGTATATACCTGCTGTATGTCATCTCCTCCTGTATATTGTATATACCTATGTGTCATCTCCTCCTGTGTATAGTATATACCTGTATGTCATCTCCCATATATAGTATATACCTGTATGTCATCTCCTGTATATAGTATATACCTGTATGTCATCTCCCCTGTATATAGTATATACCTGCTGTATGTCATCTCCTCCTCTATATACCTATGTGTCATCTCCTCTTTTATATAGTATATACCTGTACGTCATCTCCTCCTGTATATAGTATATACGTGTGTCATCTCCTCCTGTATATAGTATATACCTGTAAGTCATCTCCTCCTGTATATAGTATATACCTGTGTTATGATCAGGTGACCTTGGAGCAGCATGAAAACTTTCACTGGAGTAGGTGGTAACTATACTGACCGCAAACCCTGATCTTATCACCGCAACTAGAAGTAGCTGTGGGGTGTGCCTAACAAAACCTTGACACCTCGACACAGCCGGAGGACTAAATACCCCTATAGATGGAAATAGGAATTCTACCTTGCCTCAGAGCAGAACCCCAAAGGATAGGCAGCCCCCCACAAATATTGACTGTGAGTAGTAGAGGAAAAGACACACGTAGGCAGGAAACAGGATTTAGCAAATGAGGCACACACTAGCTAAATAGGAAAGGATAGGACAGGATACTAGGCGGTCAGTATTAAAAATCCTTCCAAAAATATCCAAAGCAGAAAATACAAAAACTCCACCATCTAACTAAAGATGTGGAGCGTATATCTGCATCTCCAGAGAATCCAACAAGACCGAGAAAACACTGACACAGTCTAAGCTGGACAAGAGAAAAACAAATGAATAGCATAGAAAATAAGCACACTGCATGTGTGCCACAGAAACAAAAACCAAACACTTATCTTTGCTGAATTGACAGCTGAGCAGGAGAAGCCAGAAAGTGATCCAACACTTCAGAAGAAACATTGACAACTGACAAGGACTAATGAATCCTGCACACCTAAATATCCCAGTCAGATCTGCAATCATCAGATACACCTGGCCAAGACTGTGACTCAGATACAACTGCATTCCCACCTACAACCACTGGAGGGAACCCAAGAGCAGAATTCACAACAGTACCCCCCCTGTTATGACCTGGTGGTTAGGAGCACCCGGAATGACCTGATAGTTAAAACTCACACAGGACAAGCTCTGGGATGTGGGAGCTCTGCTGACCGCAATCCCTAATCCTATCACACACACTAGAAATAGCCATGGAGCACTCCTGACGCTCCCTAGGCGCCTCGTCACAGCCTAAGAGCTAGCTAGCCCTAGAGATAGAAAATAAAGCCTACCTTGCCTCAGAGAAATTCCCCAAAGGAAAAGGCAGCCCCCCACATATATTGACTGTGAGTAAAGATGAAAGTCACAAACGCAGAAATGAAACAGGTTTCAGCAAAGGGAGGCCAGACTTACTAAATAGACAGAGGATAGGAAAGGTAACTTTGCGATCAGCACAAAAAACTACAAAAGACCACGCAGAGTGTGCAAAAAAGACCTCCGCACCGACTAACGGTGCGGAGATGCCACTCTGCATCCCAGAGCTTCCAGCTAGCAAGACAAAATTATGATATCCAGCTGGACAAGAAAACAATGAACGAATTAGATACTATCATGAACTTAGCTTCTGCTGGAGTAGACAGGTCACCAGAAAGATCCAAGAGCGAACTGAACCAATGCAGAGACATTGACAGCTGGCATGGAGTAACGATCTAAGTGGAGTTAAATAGAGCAGCCAACCAAAGGATAAACCACGTCACCTGTGTAAGGAACCTCAGAAGCAGCAGCTTCACTCACAGCCACCAGAGGGAGCCCACGGACAGAACTCACCGAAGTACCATTCACGACCACAGGAGGGAGCACGACAACAGAATTCACAACAGTACCCCCCTTGAGGAGGGGTCACCGAACCCTCACCAGAGCCCCCAGGCCGATCAGGATGAGCCAAATGAAAGGCACGAACTAAATCGGCAGCATGAACATCAGAGACAAAAACCCAGGAATTATCTTCCTGACCATAACCCTTCCACTTGACCAGGTACTGGAGTTTCCATCTTGAAACACGAGAATCCAAAATCTTCTCCACCACATACTCCAACTCCCCCTCGACCAACACCGGGGCAGGAGGATCAACGGAGGGAACCATAGGCGCCACGTATCTCCGCAACAATGACCTATGGAACACATTATGGATGGCAAAAGAAGCTGGAAGGTCCAACGAAATGACACAGGATTAAGAACTTCAGAAATCTTATATGGCCCAATGAAACGAGGCTTAAACTTAGGAGAGGTAACCCGAAGCCGGGAACCAACACACCGACGACGGTTAGCAAAACGTTGAGCCTCCTCCTGAAACAACACCAAATTGTCCACCACATGAGCCCAAATCTGCTGCAACCTGTCAACCACAAAATCCACACCAGGACAGTCAGAAGGCTCAACCTGCCCAGAAGAAAAACGAGGATGAAAACCAAAATTACAAAAGAAAGGCGAAACCAAAGTAGCCGAACTAGCCCGATTATTAAGGGCAAACTCGGCCAATGGCAAGAAGGCCACCCAATCATCCTGATCAGCAGACACAAAGCATCTCAAATAAGTTTCCAAAGTCTGATTAGTTCGCTTGGTCTGGCCATTTGTCTGAGGATGAAATGCAGAAGAAAAAGACAAATCAATTCCCAGCCTAGCACAAAAGGCCCGCCAAAACCTAGAAACAAACTGGGAACCTCTGTCGGACACAATATTCTCCGGAATACCATGCAAACGAACCACATGCTGAAAAAACAATGGAACCAAATCTGAAGAGGAAGGCAATTTAGGCAAAGGCACCAAATGAACCATCTTAGAGAACCGGTCACAAACAACCCAGATAACAGACATTTTCTGGGAGACCGGAAGATCAGAAATAAAATCCATTGAAATATACGTCCAGGGCCTCTCAGGGACTGGCAATGGCAAAAGCAACCCACTAGCACGGGAACAACAAGGCTTGGCCCGCGCACAAGTCCCACAGGACTGCACAAAAAAACGCACATCACGCGACAAAGAAGGCCACCAAAACGACCTACCAACCAAGTCTCTGGTACCAAAAATGCCAGGATGACCAGCCAACACGGAACAGTGAACCTCAGAAATCACTCTACTAGTCCATCTGTCAGGAACAAACAGTTTCCCCACAGGACAGCGGTCAGGTTTGTCAGCCTGAAATTCCTGAAGAACCCATCGTAAATCAGGGGAAATGGCAGAAAGGACCACCCCTTCTTTCAAAATACCGACCGGTTCTAAGACCTCAGGAGAATCAGGCAAAAAACTCCTAGAGAGGGCATCAGCCTTAATATTCTTAGAACCCGGAAGGTACGAGACCACAAAATCAAAACGGGAAAAAAACAAGGACCATTGAGCCTGTCTAGGATTCAGCCGTTTGGCAGACTCGAGGTAAATCAAATTCTTATGATCGGTCAAGACCACAATACGGTGCTTAGCTCCCTCAAGCCAATGTCGCCACTCCTCAAACGCCCACTTCATAGCCAACAACTCCCGATTGCCGACATCATAATTGCGTTCAGCAGGCGAAAACTTACGGGAAAAGAAGGCACACGGTTTCATTAAGGAACCAACAGGATCCCTTTGAGACAAAACGGCCCCTGCCCCAATCTCAGAAGCGTCAACCTCAACCTGAAATGGAAGAGAAACATCCGGTTGGCGCAACGCCGGAGCAGAAGTAAATCGACGTTTAAGCTCCTGAAAGGCAGAGACAGCCGCAGAGGACCAATTCGCCACATCAGCGCCTTTCTTCGTCAAATCGGTCAAGGGTTTAACCTCACTGGAAAAATTAGCAATGAAACGGCGATAAAAATTTGCAAAACCCAAAAATTTCTGAAGGCTCTTCACGGATGTGGGCTGAATCCAATCATGAATGGCCTGAACCTTAACCGGATCCATCTCTATAGACGAGGGAGAAAAAATAAAACCCAAAAAAGAAACCTTCTGCACCCCAAAGAGACACTTAGACCCTTTCACAAACAAAGCATTGTCACGAAGGATCTGAAATACCATCCTGACCTGTTGCACATGAGACTCCCAATCATCGGAAAAAATCAAAATATCATCCAAATATACAATCAAAAATTTATCAAGATAAGTCCGGAAGATATCATGCATGAAGGACTGAAAAACAGATGGAGCATTGGAGAGTCCGAATGGCATCACAAGGTATTCAAAATGGCCTTCAGGCGTGTTAAACGCAGTTTTCCATTCATCACCCTGCTTAATACGAACAAGATTATATGCCCCCGAAGGTCAATCTTAGTAAACCAACTAGCTCCCTTAATCCTAGCAAACAAATCGGAAAGCAAAGGTAAAGGGTATTGAAACTTGACCGTGATCTTATTCAAGAGGCGATAATCAATACAGGGTCTCAAGGAACCATCTTTTTTAGCAACAAATAAGAACCCCGCTCCCAACGGTGAAGGAGATGGTCGAATATGCCCTTTCTTACTGACCTCTCCCTGCTTTCAGGAACTTCCTGTGTGGCCAGTGTCACACTTGTGAGTATGATGTGAGAAACTTGCACGAGTCTCTCAGATCAACACCCGGCGCTGCCGCTGACACTCGGGATGGACTATGCGGCTGCATGTATTTCTATGCAGATGTACACTCCGTTCCCGAGTGTTGATGTGAGAGACTCATGTGAGTTTCTCGCATCACACTCGCAAGTGTGACACCGGCCTGTCACATACTTCCGGATGTGACACAAGATTCACCATTATGTAAATTGTTAGAATAAAAACATTTATTAGGACAGGTTAAAAGTAAACGTATTTCAAGGTCACGCAGGACCTCTTCATCAGGACAAACTGGTTTGTCCTGATGAAGAGGTCTTGCGTGACCTTGAAACGTGTTGACTTTTAATCTGTTCTAATAAATGTTTGTATTCTAAGGATATTCCATCTCAGCAGTGAATAACTGATACCTCAATTCGTTTCTCTTTTATTCCTGTGGTCGTCCTCTCGACCGGTATCTGTGCAGCAGCTGTTACATGCCGTTTGTGTTGCCAATAGAGTTGAGCGAAACGGATCGGACAAATTCAAAAATCGCCGACTTTTGGCAAAGTCGGGTTTCAAGAAACTCGACCCAATCCTAGTGTGGGATCGGCCATGAGGTCAGCGATCTTCGCACCAAAGTCGCGTTTCGTATGACGCTTTCAGCGCCATTTTTCAGCCAATGAAGGAGGGGCAGAGTGTGGGCAGCGTGATGACATAGGTCTCGGTCCCCACCATCTTAGAGAAGGGCATGACAGTGATTGGCTTGCTTTCTGCGGCGTCACAGGGGCTATAAAGGGGCATGCACGCCGACCGTCATCTTACTTCTGCCGATCTTAGCATATGGAGAGGTTGCCGCAGCTGCTTCAGAAGAAGGGATATAGTTAGGGAGGGAAGATTAACCCCCAAACCGCTTGTGCTGTAGCGATTTCCACTGTCCAACACCACCATTTGTTTGCAGGGACAGTGGAGTTTATAATTTTGTGCATCAGCTCTGTAGCTTATTAGACTGCCTTACAAGGCTCCCTGATAGCTGCATTGCTGTTTGCACGCCGCTGTGCAAACCAACTGCTTTTTTAAAAGCAAAAATCCTGTTGCTCCTTTCTGCACAGTTATCTTGTTTATTTGTCCACACTTTCGTGTGCAGCAGTCCTTTTTATTGCTGCCATACTTTTCCTGAGATCATTGTAGGGAGATTGAAATTGTACTACAGTCCTTGTATTTTTTCATATATCGTCCAGCCACTTTCTGCCACTTAAATTGCGTTGTTTTACACACTGGGCCTGAGTTTTTTTTGTCAGTCTCCCCCCAAAAAATGGAGTTTCAAATTCTCACAAAGTGGATCTACTGCAGTCCTGTTAGTTTGGTGTAGGTCACCAGCCACTTTCTGCCACTTAGATTGCGTTGTAATATACACTGGGCCTGAGTTTTGGGTCAGTCTCCCCCCAAAAAAGGGGAGATTCAAATTCTCACAAAGTGGATCTACTGCAGTCCTGTTAGTTTGGTGTATGTCAGCCAGCCACTTTCTGCCACTTAGATTGTGTTGTTTTATACACTGGGCCTGAGTTTTGGGTCAGTCTCCCCCCAAAAAAGGGGAGATTCAAATTCTCACAAAGTGGATCTACTGCAGTCCTGTTAGTTTGGTGTATGTCAGCCAGCCACTTTCTGCCACTTAGATTGCGTTGTTATATACACAGGGCCTGAGTTTTGGGTCAGTCTCCCCCCAAAAAATGGGAGTTTCAAATTCTCAACAAGTTTATATACACCTTCTACCTTGTTTTACAGTACCGCCGCTTATTTCCTGGCCACGTAACACCATCTGGCGTCCTTAGTTACACTTGCGCATGCGCAGTGAGTTTTCGGCATTGCACGACGTCACTTCCGGTCTCGCATGGGCCACTTCCGGTCGGCGCCATCCCCGGTATTCATTATAAAACCGCTCTCATTGCCCCTCATACATGCTGCACAGCAAGGCGCCGTAGCGAAGCTCTTCACTACTCTGCCACCAGGTAATGCGTTTTTGCGCACATCGGTTTGCCCTTTGAGATTGTACTTGTATTTTCAGGACTCCGATTACACATTCGTGTCCACAGGCTCTACTATCTAGCGACAGCTGGCCTCAAACTGGATGCGTCCTACATTTATTATAGGTACCCATTACACACTAGTCTGGCTATTTTCTATGCTCAAAACATTCTCCTGATTGTCACACTATTCCCCACAGCACATCAGCTCAGTACATTATTCAGTTCCGGCTGGGATATTGACAATTCTGCCTATTGCATACTATTGAAAGGTAAATCTGACCTCCCTCGTCCCACTCCAGGGTGTTCTGTTTCATTTTGTGGTGATTCCTTGGTGGAACTTCAGTATAATCTGGTGTTATCATATTCATGGTTGACCTATCACCTTTTCTTTTTGGGTACTGGTTTACTTCTTTTTGGGTACTGGTTTATATCCTGACCTTTTTACTGCTTTTTTTCGTGGGGCTAACTTTATGGGCTCTATGCCTTTTATGTACATATTGTGGCTACCTTATAAGCTATGTATGACTTGTTATGATTTATGCATTTTGTATTTTTTCCCAATTTTTTTTCCACAGCAGATTATGATTAAGAACCCGGTTGGGTTTGAAACGTCATTTATTTATACGCTTTCTGCTGCATATACTTGCATTGTTGTCGTTAATGTCTGTGTACATGAATAAAATTGTTATATGACTTATTTGCAAAACATTCCATCCGTGAGTGCGGTGTATTCCCTTATTATTGAGATTGGGGACTCTGTGTCCGTTACACCAGCACCTTCTCTACATTTAGGAGAGTGCAGACTAATTTCTTACAAATATTCCATTTACACAACAGCATGTGAAATTGAGTGTCAAACAGTGTTGCTACCTAAGTGGACAGTTTGATTCCACAAAAGATTGAATTACCTGGAGTTATATTCTGTTGTTTAAGTGTTCCCTTTATTTTTTTGAGCAGTGTATATATATATATATATATATATATATATATATATATATATATACATACACACCCTGGCAGACTTTATGCTTTCTTTTTTCAGGGAATATGAATAGTGGTTGGATCAGGCTATTTATTGTCAAACTACTGTGTTTTCTCTTTTTAAATCATAAAGACATCCCAAACATCCAAATGACCCTGATCAAAAGTTCACATAACCTGGAGATTTTTGCCTGATATCATGCACAGAAGTTAACACAAATGGGTTTGAATAGTTACTAAAGGTAACATCTTCACCTGTGACCTGTTTGCTTGTAATTAGGGTTAACCATTTTTTTTTCTTTTTCAGGATCAAGTCGGGTTTTGCGAAACTCGACTTTGTCAAAAGTCCGGTCGGGTGAAATCGGCCGATCATTGCGAAAAGTCGGGGGGCCGACTGAAACACGAAACCCAATGCAAGTCAATGGGGAATAAAAGTCGACAGTGAGTGGAGGACAGAAAAACACCTACAGAGCCCATTTTAATGTCAAAAATTCTTGTTACTTAAGCTTGTCAATCATAATTAACCTTATAATAATAGTTAGGTATTGAAAATTGGGGGTCATTTGGTTAAAGTTGTGGGGGGGAGGGCTGGCTCAATTTTTTCTTGGGCCCAGGAAATATGGGCCCCTCAAAGTACGGCGTTGTGATTGACAGCGGGGGCACCTCCCACCGGCAGAGACACTTTTGCGTACTATGAGGGGCCCTGTGCCAGTGACGTCACCAATGAGTATGCCCCCCCACCTGTTGAAGGAACCTGCACTTTCATCTGCACCTTCCTCTTCGTCCCCATGTAAGGTGGTATAGTATGCGGAAGGGGAACCTGAGTTTCAGCAGGGTCAGATTCAGGCTGTGTAGAGTGCAAGGGGAATGTAGTGGTCTGTGTCAATGTACCAGCAGACTCATCTAGCAGTGGCTGGGCAATGGGCAGGAATGAGGAGGAAACACAGATATAGGCCCAAAATAAAAAAGTAGGCTAAAAGCTGTTAAAAATTGGTAACAGGAGTAAACAGGCGGCATTGGTTTGTTCAGTGGAGAACAACAATCAGCGGCAGACACCGTTAGTAGGCCCAACCAAACAAGTAGGCCAAATGCAGTTTCATATTCTAAATATAGGCCGAAAGCCTGAAGATTGAAGCTCAGCTTTGTGTAGTAGAGGAAAACAAGAGGCAGCAGCAGACAATGTTACTAGGCCCAAACCAAGAACTAGGCCAAATGTAGTTTCATATTGTTGTTACAGGCCGAAAGCCTGAAGCTTCAAGCTCAGCTTTGTTTAGTAGAGGAAAACAAGAGGCGGCAGCAGACAATGTTACTAGGCCCAACCCAACAAGTAGGCCAAATGCAGTTTAATATAAAAAATATTTAAACGAAAGCTTGAAGATTGAAGCGCAAGAAAAATAAACCAGGAGAACACCAAGGAGCGGCAGACACCATTAGTAGGCCCCAACCCAACAAGTAGGGCAAATGCAGTTTAATATTTGAAACGGGACAACAGTTGAAGTTCAGCTTTGTTCAGTGAAGGAAAAAAAAGATGCAGCGGCAGACACCGTTATTACGCCCAAATAAGGCTAGGTTCACACTAGCGTTGCGCCGCCCTGCGTCGGCGACGCAACGCGCGACGCACGTTTTGCGTTTTGCGACGCGTGCGTCGTTTTTGACGAAAATCGGACGCACAGAAAATGCTACAATGTAGCGTTTTCTTGCGTCCGACGCTAGCGTCGGAAACGACGCACGTGGCAAAAATGCCACCAAAACAACGCACGCGTCCCCTATGTTAAACATAGGGGCGCGTCGCCGCTGCGTCGCCGCTGCGTCGCCGGCGCAACAGCGACGCACATTGGCGGAACGCCAATGTGAACGTAGCCTAATAAGGACAGTGGTAGTAGGTGCAAAGTATTAAATGGAGTCCAGGGCCCCTGTATATCTTAACTATCATCTATCATTTCAAATAATTCGTATTGGCAGTGCCATTTCAGGTTTTACCCGCACAGACTACACAGTGGTGGAGCTGGGAGAGGTAGTATTGCAAGTGGTAGAGCACAGTTCAATCTGGGGGGAGGAACACTCTCTCGTGGGCGGAGGTACTGGCACAGGGCCCCTCATATTACGACGGTGTAATATGAGTTGTGGTTCAGTGTCTCCCCCCCAAAAATGAGGAAGTCTGGTGGAAGAGGCCGTGGGCGGGGGTTGCCAGCTGGTACTGATGGTGCTGGTGGTGTTGCCTCTCATGGTAGTGGCAAAAGCACAGTAGCACTTAAGGCTGGAGGTGTTCAGCCTGCGTCATCGTCTGGCTACACAAGGCCTCGAAGGCTCCCTTACCTGGGAGTAGGAAAACAGCTTTTAAAGCCGGAGAAGCAGGAAAAAGTGTTGTCTTTCCTTGCTGACTCACCCTCTAGCTCTTTCGCCTCCTCTTCCCAAAGTTCTAAATGTAAGGGCAGCCAGTCGTCAGTGGATGCTCCCGGTCAGGAAAAAGACGTTTCCTTGTGTCCTTCTCCCAAACCAAAAGTGAAGGATGCAGCAGGCGACACTACAGGTTACTCCATGAAGCTCTTTACACATACCGTGCCTGGGTTCGACAGAGAAATTGTACACTGCCAATTACAAGAAGAATAGGACATGGAGTGCACTGATGCACAGCCACAGCTAGATTGTGATGCTGTTCCATTGACTGTGATCACTACATTGCCCTCGCAGTTTACTGAGCCAGAATGTGACCCTGATGAGACTATGGTGCCCTGTCCCGAACGCTATAGTACCTTACACGGTGACACTGACGAAGGTGCACATGACATTGAGGAGGAGGTTATAAAGGCACAGATGATTGGCATCGGGGAGACCAAAACATCCAACACCGCGGAGACACAATCACGTGTTTCTCAACGCAGTGATTCCAGAACACTGCCCCCATCCCTTATGGGAAATATGCAGATGCACGTAAAGAAGCTGCGGAGACACCATCACGTGTTTCTCGACGCAAGCAGTGAATAGCCAGGCCTTTCCCCGGGAAGGAACAACCACGGGAAGGGCAGCATCCTATGAAGGAAAGCCACCTATGCCAAGCATGGTATCCATCCACAGACAGCTGTTTCGGGGTTTTTGCCCCTCATCAGTGTGGAGTAGATAACTGGCTATTAGGAGCAGTGCCTAGTACAAAGGCTATAAAGGCACAGATGATTGGCATCGGGGAGACCAAAACATCCAACACCGCGGAGACACCATCACATGTTTCTCAACGCAGTGATTCCAGAACACTGCCCCCATCCCTTATGGGAAATATGCAGATGCACGTAAAGAAGCTGCGGAGACACCATCACGTGTTTCTCGACGCAAGCAGTGAATAGCCAGGCCTTTCCCCGGGAAGGAACAACCACGGGAAGGGCAGCATCCTATGAAGGAAAGCCACCTATGCCAAGCATGGTATCCATCCACAGACAGCTGTTTCGGGGTTTTTGCCCCTCATCAGTGTGGAGTAGGAATCTGGCTATTAAGAGCAGTGCCTAGTAAAAAGGCTATAAAGGCACAGATGATTGGCATCGGGGAGACCAAAACATCCAACACCGCGGAGACACCATCACGTGTTTCTCAACGCAGTGATTCCAGAACACTGCCCCCATCCCTTATGGGAAATATGCAGATGCACGTAAATAAGCTGCGGAGACACCATCACGTGTTTCTCGATGCAAGCAGTGAATAGCCAGGATACCTCCGAAGGATAACTCCGAAACGCGCGTCGGATACGCGCTGACACAGGAACAGAGGCCCCCCCTCCCCAGGTATATGTGACTACTATATTTTTGGCCGTACAGCTGCACAGTGCAATATGCTAATTTAGGCTGACACCATTGTTTTTCCCTATGGTAGCTATCTGCAAGGGTGGTTTTTTACTTACTTGGAGTAAGGTTCTGGCACACTATCACTTTTTCTACTGCACCTTATATTTTGCACTTTATGTAAACCAATTTTGTTTATATAACAGGGGTATTATACCCCCTGCCCCACATTTTTTCACATATTGATTGTGGTTTTAGGTTTTTTTATGTGCAATCATATACAGGGTGGAGCGCGGTAATTTGCTTTTTTGCACTGCATGCTGTGGCGGCACTGTCGGTCGAAGAGAGGGGAGAGTGGGTGTGGCTTACAGTGGCTGATGGGAGATTTGTATTCCTCTGCCTTTCAGTTGCCATCATGCAGTGGACACGTGAGGAGAGGTAATTTTGTGTTGAAGCGTATTTTTCAAATGCCCACTCGATCATTGCAGTGCAGCGTGCTTTTCGTTTACAATTCGCTGTTCCTCCACGCGGACGTGTTCCTGGACGGCAATCAATTGTAAATTGGGTGAATGCATTCAGAACAGCAGGGAATGTGTCATGTGTACAACAAAATATGCGTTACTGGAGTGAAACAAACCCCAGAGAAGTTCACGAGAGACCTCTGCATTCGGACCGCGTCACTGTGTGGTGCGCCATATCACGAGTAGGCATCATTGGTCCTTACTTTTTTCAGGATAATGGTCGTGCCATAACTGTGAACTCCGAACGGTACTTGTCTATGATACAGGATTATTTTCAGCCGGCTCTTGAGGCAATGGAACTAGAGGATACATGGTTCCAACAGGATGGTGCCACTGCACACACAGCGAGGGTTACCATGAATTGTTTGAGGCAAATGTTTCCTGGACGGCTTATCTCTTTGAGGGGAGATGTGAACTGGCCAGCACGCTCACCAGATTTAGCCCCATGCGATTTTTTCCTTTGGGGTTACCTGAAGTCTAAGGTGTATATCAACCGTCCCAACACCTTGGAAGACCTAAGGAACAATATTGAAGCTGAAATTGGCAGAATACCAGTGGACATGCTTGTTAGAGTTCATGAAAACTTCAGAAAACGTATGCAGCAGTGTGTGGATAGCGAAGGTCGACATTTGCCAGATACACTATTTAAAACCATGTAATTTAAAAATTCCATTACTGTTCAGTATAATTAAAATATAAAATAAATTTTTCTAATGATCATAATTTTTTTATTTCATTCCCAAATCAGCAAATTACCGCGCTCCACCCTGTATATCTTTATAAAGATTTTATACACCTTCTATGCGCCCTGTATATGTGCTGAACCGTATTGGTCTTTACAAAGCACTTATTCACTTTATATGAACAGATTTTGCACATTATTCATTTTATTTTATTCCCCCCCCCCCCTCCCCAACCCTCCCTCCTTTTTCTTATGCAATATATAGTGCTTCTTGTACAGCCTAAATATTTGAATCCTGGTAAAATTGGAGATTAGAGTGCTGGTTAATATATATAGCCGTATAATCCTGTTGTCACGCGGAAGTGTTTATGTTTTTATATATTTTTTGATTATGTAACATTTGGCATTCCTTTTAATAAAGCCATATTTTAATATTCCCGTGCCTTGTATATATTTTCCTTCTTTGGTCCGTGTGGTATTGCCTTGTCTTTTGACTGAAAAAAGGACACGTCTGGCTACCAAAAATGTTGATGATCTAACCTTCATTTAAATTAACCAATCATGGATTTCACATTATTTTGCCCCACCTTCCCCTGCTGACACGTAGCTTGCCTGAAAGATGACTTGCTTTTGGGGGGGAGAGACAGAACCCCAACTCTGGCCCTGTGGTATAACACAACACTATGAACGTGGAAGAAAGTGTCTGCCTGATATACGACGCACTAGCAGTACAGCTGAATATACACTGTGTGAGAATTTGAATCTCCATTTTTGGGGGGGAGACACTGAACCCTAACTCTGGCCCTGTGGGATAACACAACACTATGAACGTGGAAGAAAGTGTCTGCCTGATATACGACGCACTAGCAGTACAGCTGAATATACACTGTGTGAGAATTTTAATCTCCCTTTTTTTTTTGGGGGGGGGGGAGACACAGAACCACAACTCTGGCCCAGTGGTATAACAGTAAACTATGAACGTGGCAGAAAGTGGCTGCCTGAAATATATGACACACTAGCAGTACAGCAGAATATACACTGTGTGCGAATTTTAATCTCCCTTTTTTTTGGGGGGAGACACAGAAGCACAACTCTGGCCCAGTGGTAGTATAACAGTAAACTATGAACGTGCCAGAAAGTGGCTGCCTGATATATACGACACACTAGCAGTACAGCAAAATATACACAGTGTGCAAATTTTAATCTCCCTTTTTTTGGGGGGGGAGACACAGAACCACAACTCAGGCCCAGTGGTATAACAGAAAACTATGAACGTGGCAGAAAGTGGCTGCCTGATATATACGACACACTAGCAGTACAGCAGAATATACACTGTGTGCGAATATTAATCTCCCTTTTTTTGGGGGGGGGAGACACAGAACCACAACTCTGGCCCAGTGGTATAACACAACACTATGAACGTGCCAGAAAGTGGCTGGAATTATTATTTAAAAAAAAAAATAATAACAAGCTCCCTACAATGAGCTCAGGACAAGTATGGCAGCAATAAAAAGGATTGCTTAACACAAAAATGTGGACAAATAAACAAGATAGATAACTGTGCAGAAAGGAGCAACAGGAATTTTGCTTTAAAAAAAGCAGTTGGTTTGCACAGCACCGTGCACACAGCTATGCAGCTGCTGCCCTAAAATACGACCTCCACTGTCCCTGCACAAAAAGGTGGTGTGGGACAGTGAAAATCGCTCCAGCACAAGCGGTTTGGGGGTTTATATTTCCTCCCTAACTCTGTCCCTGCTTCTGACTAACTGCAGCAACACCTCTCCCTATGCTCAGATCGGCAGAAGTAAGATGGCGGTCGGCGTGCACTCCCCTTTATACTCCCTGTGACGCCACAGACAGCAAGCCAATCACTGCCATGCCCTTCTCAAAGATGGTGGGGACCGAGACCTATGTCATCACGCTGCCCACACTCTGCATCCTCCTTCATTGGATGAAAAACGGCGGTGACAGCGTCATATGAAACGCGACTTTGGCGCTCTGATCGTGTACCGCATGGCCGATCCCACTGTAGGATCGGTTCGGGTTTCATGAAACCCGACTTTGCCTTAAAGTCGCCGATTTATGAAAATGACCGATCCGTTTCACTCAACCCTACTTGTAATCACTGTGTGTGCATAAAAGCTGAGTGAGTTTCCGGGATCCAGATAGACTCTTGCATCTTTCATCCAGCCAATGACGTTTCTGGATTGTGAGTCATGGGGAAAGCAAAAGAATGGATACGCTAAAGACTATCCTGTGGCCCAAGTAGTTGTAGACACAAACTATGGCACTGAATCCCACAAGGTTGGCATAGTCAAGGACCAATTACATCCAGTTATAATAGGGTGGGACTTTGCTTGTTATGGGACTTGTGTGGGCAAGCGTGGTCACCTGGTTGCTTGGACGACAGCCAGGTCGCTCCTAAAGAAACCTTGCTGCAGGCCGCAGCAGAGGTTTTCCATTTTGTGTGCTTGCTGGCAATGAAGGTGAGGTAACATCCACAGAGGCCAACATACCTGAGCTGGAGATGTCTGGGTGAAATTTTTGAACCATCCAGCCCAGGGGCATTTGATAATGTAACTGTACTTAAATGTGTTGCTCAAGAGACGGGGGCTGACAACCAATATCCATATTTTGTCATAAATGGGGAGGTACGATATCTAGTCACGAAGCAAAGGTGAGATAATCGAGCAGTTACTGATTCCAGAGCCCTATAGACACAGAGTGTTAAACATGGAACATATGTTTGTGTTATGCAGTCATCTAGGGGTAGAGAAAATCCAGGAACAGATCCTCCAGAGGTTCTACTTGCCTGGTTGTCACCAAGAAATCCTGAATAATTGATGGTTCTGTCCCACCTGCAAGCTAACCTCCCTAGTGGCTCACTGCCATAGCCCCTTAGTCCTGTTGTCTATCATTGTGGTCCCATTTGATCTCATAGCCATGTATCTAGTGGGAGCCCTGGTTAAGTCTGCAAGAGGGCATCAGTATATCCTGGTGGTCCTGGACAATGCTACATGGTATTTGGTAGCTGTACCGTTATGAAACTTCTCTGTCAAGTACATAGCTCGGCAGTTGGTCCATATCTTTTCCAGAACGGGGTTGCCTAAGGAGTTCCTAAGGGATCAAGGAACTTCATTTATGTCAAAGGTTATGAGAGAGTTGTGCAAAACCCTGCAAATCACACAACTCAGGACCTCAGTCTAACATTCACAGACAAACTGTTTAGTGGAGAGGTCCCATAGGACCTTGAAGGCCATGATGAAGCTGGTCATAGAGAAGGTCACCAAAGACTGGGAATGTCAATTGCTGTACCTTTTGTTCTCCATCAGGGAAGTCCCGCAGGCCTCTACTGGTGTCTCCCCTTTTGAATTGTTGTGAGACTGACACTCCCGTGGACCCCTGGATGTAGCGAAGGAGACCTGGGAGGAGGAGTCTACATCCTACTGGAGTGTAATAGAACATGTGACCCAGATGCAAGAGAATTGCCGAGGTGATTCCCATTGTGAAAGAACACCTTCTCAAAACACAAGAGGCACAGTTGAGAGAGTACAATAGATCGGCGAGGGTGAGACACTTCAACCCTAGGGCTCAGGATACTGTTGCTGGTAACTACGGTGGAGAGCAAGTTTCTTGACAAGAGGCAGGGACCCTATGAAGTAGTTTAAAAGGTTAACAATGTCAGCTATAAAGTTCACCAACCAAGGAGACAGAAGCCCTAACAAGTGCTCCACATCAACCTTATTAAGCCATGGCAAGATAGGGAGCCCAATTCTGGTGGCTAAGTCTGATGCCGACGTGAAAGAGGTCAAGGTGGCAGAGTTGCTGTCACATGCCCATAAGCAGCAGTGCCGAGATCTGCATGAAAGGGTATTGGCAAATTCCCATGTCCCCAGATGCCAAGGAGAAGATGGCTTTCTCATTGCCAGGCAATTGTTTTCAGTATAAAAGGATGCCGTTTGGGTTGCAAGGATGCAAGGAGCTCCGGCCACCTTCCGGAGACTCATGGACCAAATCCTAGTTTGCCACAGGAAGTACACAGTGGTCTTCCTGGATGACATTGTAATCTTCAGCCAGGATTGGGGAAGTCACCTGAGCTAAGTCCAGTTGAGAATTGATGCTGTACAGAAGGTAGGTTTTCCATAAACGTGAAGAAATGTGCTATGGAAGCTAAATACTTGGGCTTTGTTGTAGGCAGAGGGAAAATAAAGCCCCAAAGAAATAAAGTTGACACAATCCAGAGTTGGCCAAAATCTCTATCAAAGAAGCAGGTAGCAGCATTCCTGAGAATTATCCTTAGCTCCTCATGATACCAGCCACTCTGATGGATCTCCTTAAAGGAGCAAAGTTGGCTATGGTTAAATGGTTTCCAGAATCTGAGACGGCCTTTCAGGAACTGAAGCTAGCTCTGTGTAAACAGCCAGTGTGGTGGCACCGGACTTCTCTAAGGACTTTGTGGTCCAGACAAATATATCAGATGTCAGGCTGGGCAATGTCTTATTATAAGAGATGAAGGACAAGTGGAAGGACACCCCATAATGTATCCAAGTCAAAAGCTGTCATCCTGCAAGAAGAACTACTCCATAGTGGAAAAGGAATGTTTGGCCATCAAGTAAACGTTGGACACTCTAAGGTACTACTTCTTGGGAAGGAAATTCAGGCTAGTGTCAGACCATGCCCCTCTGACAAAGATGCGCGAGAAAAAGGGGAACTATGCCCGAGTGACCAGGTGGTTCCTTGCGCTTCAGGATTTTAGCTTCAATGTAGAGCATAGGCCCAAGAAACTACATGGCAATGCTCACACTCTGTCGAGGGTCCACTGTTTGATGGCGGAAGGTGCCAAGCCTTCCTGGTTTTTGGCAGAGGAGGGGGGTATGTAAGATGGCCATCGAACAGGTCCTTGAGGGGAGATATGTATAATTGAGTTTGGTAACTTCGGTGATGTATCTCCGGGAAAGCAGGCTCCAGTATGTATAGTGCTGAGAGAGTTAATAGGGCATATCAGGGCCAGATTTAAGAGCAGTCAAAGAGATGGGTAGGACTGGGTATTTTTTGTCGCCCACCAGGGCCGTGGGGTACCCAGTACCGGGTCCGGTGTTCACAGGGGGATGTCACGGTGGCGACCCGGTCCATAGCCATGGGCGTCCTTGTAAAAGGGAAATTGAATAAAGTTTATGTTCGTGACGCCACCTGTGGTATTCGGTCAGTAGGGATTGACGCTGCTTTAAGGGGTCCTCTGGGGTGCTGTTATGGCAGCCAGATGGTATAACTTCCCACAGGTGAAGTATATCCCTAGGGCTCCCGGTGTGTAGATGGAAGATGATGGTGAATGGTGCAGTAAGGAACGAGGACCGAGGACACAGGTTTGCAGTCTCTTTACCTTTTTTACTGAAGACTTCAGACAACCGCAGTCCAGGGCACCAGATCACAGGACAGGCAGGGTCCAGCCGGCTTGGAGGCAAGTTGGGAGTCCCCTTTTCCAGGTGGAGATTAAAAGCCTTCCTTCTAGTGCGGTGGTAATGTAGTCCCTTACGCCTATGGCTTCGGATAAGGTCCTCACGGTTCTTCTCTCTGTCCCCCGTATAGGTTAGGACACAAACCCATTTGACAGGTAACTCGAGCCTTTTTACAGGGTCTCTATCACGACCCGGGCTCTATGTGTCACTGTGTCTCCTGGGTGTTAGGGCGAACAGGTGATATATAATCCAGCTGTCCTGCTGGTTTCTGCTATGTGTCTTAGAGTCCCACAAATACCTCGGTGTTCCAGCGACCCATGTCTGCGCTTTGCCGGGGAGACAGTCTGTTCACTGCTGTCCTTGCCTGTGCTCCTCTCTCCTACACCATCGCTACAATCTGTCTGGCTTTCGGTGTTATCTCTGTCCAGGAGCTGCAGCACTTTCTCGTGGTTGCACGGCTCCTCATACGTTCTTCCTGCCTCAGACTGCTCCAGTCTGCTGTCCGGCACCAAATGTCTAACTTTCCCTCCAAACCACCAAATATATAGGGGTGTCACCTAGGAATAGGATTAAAAGCTCCCCTTGTGGCCTGGAGTGTGAACATGTTGCATGTTTGTGTTTACCTGGTGAAATTTATCCTTCCTTGCCTCCAAGCATGACATCACTCTCCCCGTGAGGAAAGCAATGCCACTGTGACGACCAGGACCCTGGGGCATCACATATTCACATATCCCCACTCCAGGGGCATGATATTGCAGATGTCTCATTCAGTGTCTGTGACTGGAGGTGTGTAGACCTCAGCAAGAAACAGCAACAAACTTGCAAGGAACCTCTAATATTTTTCACTGTTGCCTGTAGACACACATTTTCATACCTCTCTCCAGCCCTTCTTCATTAAAGACCACTTCTGACCAGACTCCTTGGTCCTTAGTAATTTGGTCCCTTTGACTGCTGCCAGTTCTGAGCCAATTGCACTGCTGGGGATCTTCTGATTTTGAATTGAGGTAAGCATGATTTACTTTAATCTGCTGTAATAATCGTTGGGTGACCAGGGCGATTATGGTATTGCCACTTTCTTGGAAGTCCTTCAAAAGAGCTTGAACAGCACATCTTGGATACCCTTTGAAATCTTGGTAATACAGGATGACTACTTGGTGTTGTATTACTGTGCTTAATTTTGCCATGGCGCATGACCTGTGACATGACACTGTCATGACACTCATCTTTTGCTGTTCCTCAACCAATTTTAAGCCTCCTCCTACACAGCTATTTCTAGTTCAGTTAATGACTGCATTTCAACCAACATATGACATGATCATTATCGTCACATCTTTTGTATAATTGGTCACTCAAACACCTGATTATAGTCCTACAAAATCACTGACTTTGCGCAAAGGATGGTTACCCCAAATATTGATTTGATTTTAAATGTCTCTTTTGTTTTGTTCACTTTGCATTTTAAGTGAAATAAACTATTAATGCTTACTTTGCAATATTTTTTTCCACACTGGTCTAAAACTTTTGCACAGTATTGTATATCTGGGTTTTACATATCTTAGTTCATTACCACATTTGACCTGTTTGCTGTGAAGACAACTGAATCCCAGCCCCATTCAAGGAAAACTGAGTTGCAGTATGGGAGAAGCAACTTGTTGTCTGTAATTTAGGAAAATTTAAGATAGAGCCATTGTGCTTCCCAGGGTGCTGCAGCCCTGTCATTCTATCTGGCAAAGGGTCTCCAAGGAGTTAATGCCTTAATGTGTCATCCTCTCTGTAATATCAATTGTGTTTTCCACTTTAGGTTTGAAGAATAAAGCAGAAGCATCACCCTGGGAAGGAAGTAGATCTACCGTATGTAGATAACTTCTATGTGAGTAAATTTTGTGTATATTCTATGTGCACTGTGAGTAATAAACTGTTGATTGTCTTTTTAACCCCTCTGTGACCTTAGACGTACTATCCCGTCGAGGTGCCCTGGGCTTATCTGACCCTGGACGGGATAGTACGTCATAGCCGATCGGCCGCGCTCACGGGGGGAGCGCGGCCGATCGCGGCCGGGTGTCAGCTGCTTATCGCAGCTGACATCCGGCACTATGTGCCAGGAGCGGTCACGGACCGCCCCCGGCACATTAACCCCTGGCACACCGCGATCAAAGATGATCGCGATGTGCCGGCGGTGCAGGGAAGCACCGCGCAGGGAGGGGGCTCCCTGCGGGCTTCCCTGAGACCCCCGGAGCAACGCGATGTGATCGCGTTGCTGCGAGGGTCTCACCTCCCTCCCTGCTCCCTCCAGCCCCGGATCCAAGATGGCCGCGGATCCGGGTCCTGCAGGGAGGGAGGTGGCTTCACAGAGCCTGCTCAGAGCAGGCACTGTGAAGCCTGCAGCGCTGCATGTCAGATCAGTGATCTGACAGAGTGCTGTGCAAACTGTCAGATCACTGATCTGTGATGCCCCCCCCTGGGACAAAGTAAAAAAGTAAAAAAAAAATTTTCCAAATGTGTAAAAAAAATAAAAAAAATATTCCAAAATAATGAAAAAAAAAAAAATATTATTCCCATAAATACATTTCTTCATCTAAATAAAAAAAAAAACCAATAAAAGTACACATATTTAGTATCGCCACGTCCGTGACGACCCAACCTATAAAACTGTCCCACTAGTTAACCCCTTCAGTAAACACCGTAAGAAAAAAAAAAAAAAAACGAGGCAAAAAACAACGCTTTATTATCATACCGCCGAACAAAAAGTGGAATAACACGCGATCAAAAGGACAGATATAAATAACCATGGTACCGCTGAAAGCGTCATATTGTCCCGCAAAAAAAGAGCCGCCATACAGCATCATCAGCAAAAAAATAAAAAAGTTATAGTCCTGAGAATAAAGCGATGCAAAAATAATTATTTTTTCTGTAAAATAGTTTTTATCGTATAAAAGCGCCAAACCATAAAAAAATGATATAAATGAGGTATCGCTGTAATCGTACTGACCCGAAGAATAAAACTGATTCATCAATTTTACCAAACGCGGAACGGTATAAACGCCTCCCCCAATAGAAATTCATGAATAGCTGGCTTTTGGTCATTCTTCCTCACAAAAATCAGAATAAAAAGCGATCAAAAAATGTCACGTGCCCAAAAATGTTTTCAATAAAAACGTCAACTCGTCCCGCAAAAAACAAGACCTCACATGACTCTGTGGACCAAAATATGGAAAAATTATAGCTCTCAAAATGTGGTATTGCAAAAAATATTTTTTGCAATAAAAAGGGTCTTTCAGTGTGTGACAGCTGCCAATCATAAAAATTCGCTAAAAAACTCACTATAAAAGTAAATCAAACCCCCCTTCATCACCCCCTTAGTTAGGGAAAAATAAAAAAAAATGTATTTATTTCCATTTTCCCATTAGGGCTAGGGTTAGGGCTAGGGTTAGGGCTAGGGCTAGGGTTAGGGCTAGGGTTAGGGCTAGGGCTAGGGTTAGGGCTAGGGTTAGGGTTAGGGTTAGGGCTAGGGTTAGGGCTAGGGTTAGGGCTAGGGTTAGGGCTAGGGTTAGGGTTAGGGCTAGGGTTAGGGCTAGGGTTAGGGCTAGGGTTAGGGCTAGGGTTAGGGTTAGGGCTAGGGTTAGGGCTAGGGTTAGGGCTAGGGTTAGGGTTGGGGCTACAGTTAGGGTTGGGGCTAAAGTTAGGGTTAGGGTTTAGATTACATTTACAGTTGGGAATAGGGTTGGGATTAGGGTTAGGGGTGTGTCAGGGTTAGAGGTGTGGTTAGGGTTACCGTTGGAATTAGGGTTAGGGGTGTGTTTAGATTAGGGTTTCAGTTATAATTGGGGGGTTTCCACTGTTTCGGCACATCAGGGGCTCTCCAAACACGACATGGCGTCCGATCTCAATTCCAGCCAATTCTGCGTTGAAAAAGTAAAACAGTGCTCCTTCCCTTCCGAGCTCTCCTGTGTGCCCAAACAGGGGTTTACCCCAACATATGGGGTATCAGCGTACTCAGGACAAATTGGACAACAACTTTTGTGGACCAATTTCTCCTGTTACCCTTGGGAAAATACAAAACTGGGGGCTAAAAAATAATTTTTGTGGGAAAACAAAAAGATTTTTTATTTTCACGGCTCTGCGTTATAAACTGTAGTGAAACACTTGGGGGTTCAAAGTTCTCACAACACATCTAGATAAGTTCATTGAGGGGTCTAGTTTCCAATATGGGGTCACTTGTGGGGGGTTTCTACTGTTTAGGTACATTAGGGGCTCTGCAAACGCAATGTGACGCCTGCAGACCAATCCATCTAAGTCTGCATTCCAAATGATGCTCCTTCCCTTCCGAGCCCTCCCATGCGCCCAAACGGTGGTTCCCCCCCACATATCGGGTATCAGCGTACTCAGGACAAATTGGACAACAACATTTAGGGTCCAATTTCTCCTGCTAACCTTGGAAAAATACAAAACTGGGGGCTAAAATATTTTTGTGGAAAAAAAAATATTTTTTATTTGCATGGCTCTGCGTTATAAACTGTAGTGAAATACTTGGGGGTTCAAAGCTCTCACAACACATCAAGATGAGTTCCTTAGGGGGTCTACTTTCCAAAATGGTGTCACTTGTGGGGGGTTTCTACTGTTTAGGTACATTAGGGGCTCTGCAAACGCAATGTGACGCCTGCAGACCATTCCATCTAAGTCTGCATTCCAAATGGTGCTCCTTCCCTTCCGAGCCCTCCCATGCGCCCAAACGGTGGTTCCCCCCCACATATGGGGTATCAGCGTACTCAGGACAAATTGGACAACAACTTTTGGGGTCCAATTTCTCCTGTTACCCTAGGGAAAATACAAAACTGGGGGCTAAAAAATTATTTTTGTGGGAAAAAAATTTTGTTTTATTTTTATGGCTCTGCATTATAAACTTCTGTGAAGCCCTTGGTGGGTCAAAGTGCTCACCACACATCCAGATAAGTTCCTTAGGGGGTCTACTTTCCAAAATGGTGTCACTTGTGGGGGGTTTCAATGTTTAGGCACATCAGTGGCTCTCCAAACGCAACATGGCGTCCCATCTCAATTCCTGTCAATTTTGCATTGAAAAGTCAAACGACGCTCCTTCCCTTCCGAGCTCTCCCATGCGCCCAAACAGTGGTTTACTGCCACATATGGGGTATCAGCGTACTCGGGACAAATTGGACAACAACTTTTGAGGTCCAATTTCTTCTCTTACCCTTGGAAAAATAAAAAATTGGGGGCAAAAATATAATTTTTGTGAAAAAATATGATTTTTTATTTTTACGGTTCTGCATTATAAACTTCTGTGAAGCACTTGGTGGGTCAAAGTGCTCACCACACCTCTAGATAAGTTCCTTAGGGGGTCTACTTTCCAAAATGGTGTCACTTGTGGGGGGTTTCAATGTTTAGGCACATCAGTGGCTCTCCAAACGCAACATGGCGTCCCATCTCAATTTCTGTCAATTTTGCATTGAAAAGTCAAACTGCGCTCCTTCCCTTCCGAGCTCTCCCATGCGCCCAAACAGTGGTTTACTGCCACATATGGGGTATCAGCGTACTCAGGACAAATTGGACAACAACTTTTGAGGTCCAATTTCTCCTGTTACCCTTGGTAAAATAAAACAAATTGGAGCTGAAGTAAATTTTTTGTGTAAAAAAGTTAAATGTTCATTTTTATTTAAACATTCCAAAAATTCCTATTAAATACCTGAAGGGTTAATAAACTTCTTGAATGTGGTTTTGAGCACCTTGAGGGGTGCAGTTTTTAGAATGGTGTCACACTTGGGCATTTTCTATCATATAGACCCCTCAAAATGACTTCAAATGAGACGTGGTCCCTAAAAAAAAATGGTGTTGTAAAAATGAGAAATTGCTGGTCAACTTTTAACCCTTATAACTCCCTAATAAAAAAAAAAATTGGTTCCAAAATTATGCTGATGTAAAGGAGACATGTGGGAAATGTTACTTATTAAGTATTTTGTGTGACATATCTCTGTGATTTAATTGCATAAAAATTCAAAGTTTGAAAATTGCGAAATTTTCAAAATTTTCGCCAAATTTCCGTTTTTTTCACAAATAAACGCAGGTACTATCAAAGAAATTTTACCACTATCATGAAGTACAATATGTCACGAGAAAACAATGTCAGAATCACCAGGATCCGTTGAAGTGTTTCGGAGTTATAACCTCATAAAGGGACAGTGGTCAGAATTGTAAAAATTGGCCTGGTCATTGACGTGCAAACCACCCTTGGGGGTAAAGGGGTTAAACAATATTTCTCCCCTCAGGCATGGCAGTGACAAAGCCTCTCTGGATCAATAACTTATTTCTATGCAGCTTCCCAAGGGTCATTTTCATGGCCAAGATTAGGATATCACTTTCATGTCAAGTGAAGAGTGAGCCACTAAGGAGGTGGGTGTTACAGGCTGTGTCAGCTCTAGCCTCAGATTGCTAATTGATTTTTTCTTTTGCACTTTGTAAATCCTTTAATTTTAATGCTGAAGATAAAAGGTTTAAAGAGATATAGTCCTGTGGCAAGTGATAGATGTACATTATTACAGTGTAAATCTACGAAGTGTTTCATACTGGTATTTCATTATTTCCTATGTAACTGGTGACTATGGCCTTGGAAGTAGTATCTTACAAGAAAACTGATAGTCAAGATTTCTCCCAGAATTGAATTTAACTCCTGGTGGTCATAATAAGTGTAAGGTAAAATACCAATAACTCTTAGTTAATAAAGTCAACATCTGAATAGGGATAAAATGCAATAGCAAAATCATCTGTTCTTAGAAACTAAAGGACCACATGAAGAATCATGGACCTCAGTATCCCTGACATTACAGCTGCAGGACCTCAGTTTGAAATAAAACTTAACGATTGAAAAAGATTTGTGGGTAGTTTCACACTGAAAGAAGCTGCCTGAGATTAGAAAACCAGATCTGATGCATTGGCAGTGTTCATTATTACAATAAAGCATAAAAAGGACCAGTTCCACGTTTGAAAGTGGACAGTTTTTGTTCTTATTTTATTTTTACCAAGTAATCAATGTCAGAAACACAAATCACAAAAACGATGGATAACTGCATATATTTTACAGCATTTTACCATACTTAGAATGTTTCTCTCGTTTTTCAGTACAATACATGGTTAACTGAATTGTGTCATTCAAAACTAAAACCTGTTCCACAAATACAATCCTGTTCCCAATACAACTGTTACGTGTTACGGAACCACTCAGCACCCAGAATATATTGTGCAGTTATATGTATGTATAATAGTTCCATGTGAGATGCATCAGCCCACAGGCTGCGCCCCTGGGCAGAGGGGACAAGATATCCCCTTTCAAGATATCCCACCACCTTTGTAATTCCCACAGTAAATATCGGCAGGCTCCGGCCCCCTGCGGCTATTGTAATGTATGTCTGGCCTGCTGCTTTTCTATTGGCCCGCCCTCTGTATCTGTGTGATATATTCTGTGTCCTGTGAATAAAGTGTTGTCAAACTGGAAATACGTGGAGAATAATAATAATAATCTTTATTTTTTATATAGCGCTAACATATTCCGCAGCGCTTTACAGGTTGCACACATTATCATCACTGTCCCCGTTGGGGCTCACAATCTAGGTTCCCTATCAGTATGTCTTTGGAATGTGGGAGGAAACTGGAGTACCCGGAAGAAACCCACACAAACACAGAGAGAACATACAAACTCTTTGCAGATGTTGTCCTTGGTGGGGTTTGAACCCAGGACTCCAGCGCTGCAAGGCTGCTGTGCTAACCACTGCGCCACCGTGCAGTGATATTTTATATGCTCCCAGGTAATCAAGGAATTCCAGCCAGCATCCTTCATTCAGACTCCAGCTAAAGCAGAGTGGACCTCCTGAAACATGGGGTGGTACTGAAAGAGGTACACCAGCTTGGTAGACCCCGTTACAGTGTCTAATGCCCACTTAATGACTAAACATTCCGTCTACACTATGGCATAATTTTTCTCACAGGATGACAACTTTTGGCTGAGATACATTATGGGGTGCTCTTCCCCATTCACCTCTTGAGATAAGACAGCACCCAGTCCGACATCCGACGCGTCTGTCTGGACCACAAACTCTTTGGAGAAATCGAGTGCTACCAGCACCGGTTGTTTGCACAGAGCCAGCTTCAGTTCCTGGAAGGCCATCTCAGCTTCTGGAGACCACTTAGCCATAGGTGATTTCATCCCTTTAAGGAGATCCTTCAGAGAGGCGGCTATAATGGTGAAGTTCAGGATGAACCAGCGGTAATATCACACACTGCCCAGGAATGCCCTGACCTGCTTCATTGCGAGTGGTAGTGGTATTGGTGCCCGCATTCTTCACCAATTGTAGAGATCTGTACTCAACTGCGGTTGAGGTAGGCACAGGATCTTTGGATGCACGTGTATTCTTCTCTGTTTGGGATTACTCTTTCCACCTGATGAATTGTACTTAATACAAGAATTCAGAGAATATCAACTCTGTTTCTCCTGGACTCTTATAACAAGTCACTGCTAGCTGAGAAGGCACTATCTGAGGACGCCTAGCATGTGAGTACAACAATTATACAGTTATCTAAGGGATTGATGGCTAAGGATTTAGAGACTCATACTGCCTTGAAGAGTCAGAATACATTGTTTCTCTTTTTTTGTGTTGTTCCAATACACAAAGGAAATAATTACGTGTATTACAAAACGTGTAATTGCAATAATTTTCTGAGAGAAATACTTCTTTTTCTGGAGCAATTTCAACTGTGCCAACACTTTCTGCCATGACCGTAGTTTGTATTTTATTTCATGTTATTTTATTAGTTTGACCAAAAATGCAAAGTAGCCTTAAAATGCTACGTTGCTAAATAGTTACACATGGGTTCACGCTCAGACGCAAATATGCATTAGGGCTGGGGGTGTACAGTTGCTAAATTAGACTATTAAAATAGGTATTTAAAAAGATTTAAAAAAGAGAAATAACAATTTCCGTACTTTATCAAAAAGTATGGAACAAGAAAAGCTAGATAGGCTCATATTGTAGACAACACTGAAGTGTGAAAAAAACCCACATTTTGTAACAACACGCACACTTTGTGAAGTAAACGGTTGTGTTCAAATTTCTACAATGTGAAGATTTTCCTTTTCTCGTTTTGAAAAAAAGTTATGGCTTGCCCCTCTCACAAGCCATTAAGCACACTGTATTTGATACCCAAGTTTTGGCTTCAGGATTTTTCTTCAGAATCAAAATTAAGGCTATGTGCACACGTTGCGGATTTCCTGCGGATCCGCAGCATTTTTTACCGTGCAGAAACACTACAGATCCGCAATTGATTTACCGTGCAATGTAAATCAATGGAAAAAAAAATGCTGTGCTAATGGTGCGGGAAAACTCACTGAAAACGCTGCGGGTTAAAAGAAGGAGCATGTCATTTATTTGTGCGGATCTGCAGCGTTTCTGCACCCATTGACTTGCATTGAGTCGGGCACATCCGCAGGAAAACCGCAGATCTAAAAAAGATCTGCGGTTTTGCTGTGAGAAACGCTGCAGATCGGGAGGGAGGAAGAGTGTGTGGGCGGAGTGTGGGCAGAGAATCTGTGTGTGGGTGGAGACTGTGTATGTGTCAGGAAGATGTGCGTGTCTGTGTGCGGGTGTTTGTGTGTGTCTGTGGTGATCACGAGGGTCTGTGGGGATCGCGGGGCTGTCGGGCGTCTGTGTGGGGCTGCTGGGAGTCTACAGCGGGCTGTCAGGGGTCTGCGCGTGGCTGTCGGGGGTCTGCGCCGGGCTGTCAGGGGTCTGCAGTGGGCTGTCGGGGGCCTGCGGTGGGCTTTTGGGGGTCTGTGCCGGGCTGTGGGGGGTCAGTGCCGGGCTGTCGGGGGTCTGTGTCGGGCTGTGGGGGGATCTGTGCTGGGCTGTCGGGGGTCTGCGCTGGGCTGTCAGGGGTCTGCGGCGGGCTGTCGGGGGTCTGCGCCAGGCTGTGAGGGGTCTGTGCCAGGCTGTGGGGGGTCTGTGCCGGGCTGTGGGGGGTCTGCGGCGGGCTGTCGGGGGTCCTTGGGGGTGTGTGCACGTGCAGGCATCGTCCGATGGGGCTACAAGTCCCTTAGGCCTATGCCTGCTACAGTGACAGTGATTGACACATTAGCCAATGACAGTACATACAACATACTGTATAACATATGACAGAACATACAACTTATAACATATGACAGTACATACAACATACAACATATGACAGAATATACAACATATGACAGTACATACAACATAAAGCATATGACAGAACATACAACCTACAACATATGACAGAACATACATCATATGACAGTACATACAACATACAACATATGACAGTGCATACAACATATAACATATGACAGAACATGCAACATATAACATATGACAGAACATACAACATATAACATACATACATATAGACATACAATACATACAGTACATTCATACATTACATACAATACATACAAACAGACATACAGTACATATAACATAGATTACATACTCACCATCACTTGTCACTTTGTTCCCCGAAGCCAGTGTCACCTGTAAAAAATATTAAAATAACAAACAATATACTCCCTGATCCGCAGAAATCCACAAATGTCCCACTCTCCCGTGGAGAGCAGCAGAATCAGCTGATGCGACCGCTCTCTAGGGGCTCCAGGAATACAATGACGGGAGGGAGGTATCCTTCCGCACTGTATTCCTCCACTACTGTAAAAAAAATAGTCCCTAGTCTCACTTTTGGCATTGCTGTGTGAGAAAGTTCCCAGGCAGCAATGGCATAAAGTGAGACCAGTGAACTACAGTAACCTCTCAGTGATGGACTGCATGAGCCATTGTCTCATGTCAGTGTGTCACTGGAGGTCCTATAGAGCAGTGACACCAACCAATGTCACTGTTCTATAGGGGAGATCGTCATGGTAAACTCGTTATTAATTGGACTGCGTTGGACCGGGAGTATACGGTTTATTATTTTACGTTTTTTGCAGGCGCTCAAGTATGGTAAGTATGGTAAATTAAGAATAATAAAATACTTTTTTCTGGTTGTGTCTTTTTTTTAATTTTTTTAACTCTTTCACTACTCTAGAATTAATGACGCCTCTCCATTATTAACCCGGCTTAATGTCACCTTACAATGGCAAGGTGACATTAACCCCTTATTACCCCATATTCCACCGCTACACGAGAGTGGGAAGAGAGGGGCTAAGTTCTGGAATTGGCGCATCTTACAGATGCGCCATTTCTGGGGCGGCTGCAGACTGGCATTTGTAGCCGGGGGGGGGGGGGGGCAATATCCATGGCCCCTCTCTAGGCTATGAATATCAGCCCGCAGCTGTCTGCATAGCCTTTCTGGCTATAAAATATAGGGGGACCACATGTCATTTTTTGGGGGGGTCCCTCTATTTTAATAGCCAGTAAAGGCTATGCAGACAGCTGTGGGATGATATTCATAGCCTGGAAAGGGGCCATGGGTATTAACCCCTTCCCAAGCTACAAATATTGGCCCCCGGCCGTCGACTTTCCCCCTCTGGTGCAGTAAATTGCGCGGGAGCCCACGCCGTTTTTTTTCCTGTTTTTTCATTTCATTCATTAATCAACATCGGCATATCTATGGATATACAGTGGGGCAAAAAAGTATTTAGTCAGTCAGCAATAGTGCAAGTTCCACCACTTAAAAAGATGAGAGGCATCTGTAATTTACATCATAGGTAGACCTCAACTATGGGAGACAAACTGAGAAAAAAAAATCCAGAAAATTACATTGTCTGTTTTTTTAACATTTTATTTGCATATTATGATGGAAAATAAGTATTTGGTCAGAAACAAAATTTCATCTCAATACTTTGTAATATATCCTTTGTTGGCAATGACAGAGGTCAAACGTTTTCTGTAAGTCTTCACAAGGTTGCCACACACTGTTGTTGGTATGTTGGCCCATTCCTCCATGCAGATCTCCTCTAGAGCAGTGATGTTTTTGGCTTTTCGCTTGGCAACATGGACTTTCAACTCCCTCCAAAGGTTTTCTATAGGGTTGAGATCTGGAGACTGGCTAGGCCACTCCAAGACCTTGAAATGCTTCTTACGAAGCCACTCCTTCGTTGCCCTGGCGGTGTGCTTTGGATCATTGTCATGTTGAAAGACCCAGCCACGTTTCATCTTCAATGCCCTTGCTGATGGAAGGAGGTTTGCACTCAAAATCTCACAATACATGGCCCCATTCATTCTTTCATGTACCCGGATCAGTCGTCCTGGCCCCTTTGCAGAGAAATAGCCCCAAAGCATGATGTTTCCACCACCATGCTTTACAGTAGTTATGGTGTTTGATGGATGCAACTCAGTATTCTTTTTCCTCCAAACACGACAAGTTGTGTTTCTACCAAACAGTTCCAGTTTGGTTTCATCAGACCATAGGACATTCTCCCAAAACTCCTCTGGATCATCCAAATACTCTCTAGCAAACTTCAGACGGGCCCGGACATGTACTGGCTTAAGCAGTGGGACACGTCTGGCGCTGCAGGATCTGAGTCCATGGTGGCGTAGTGTGTTACTTATGGTAGGCCCTGTTACATTGGTCCCAGCTCTCTGCAGTTCATTCACTAGGTCCCCCCGCGTGGTTCTGGGATTTTTGCTCACCGTTCTTGTGATCATTCTGACCCCACGGGGTGGGATTTTGCGTGGAGCCCCAGATCGAGGGAGATTATCAGTGGTCTTGTATGTCTTCCATTTTCTAATTATTGCTCCCACTGTTGATTTCTTCACTCCAAGCTGGTTGGCTATTGCAGATTCAGTCTTCCCAGCCTGGTGCAGGGCTACAATTTTGTTTCTGGTGTCCTTTGACAGCTCTTTGGTCTTCACCATAGTGGAGTTTGGAGTCAGACTGTTTGAGGGTGTGCACAGGTGTCTTTTTATACTGATAACAAGTTTAAACAGGTGCCATTACTACAGGTAATGAGTGGAGGAAAGAGGAGACTCTTAAAGAAGAAGTTACAGGTCTGTGAGAGCCAGAAATCTTGATTGTTTGTTTCTGACCAAATACTTATTTTCCACCATAATATGCAAAAAAAAATGATAAAAAAACAGACAATGTGATTTTCTGGATTTTTTTTTCTCAGTTTGTCTCCCATAGTTGAGGTCTACCTATGATGTAAATTACAGACGCCTCTCATCTTTTTAAGTGGTGGAGCTTGCACTATTGCTGACTGACTAAATACTTTTTTGCCCCACTGTATCTATCTATAGATATATCTATAGATACATAGATGTTTCTATCCATAGATATTTCTGGCTAATTTCACACATCAGGTTTTTGCCATCAGGCACAATCCGGCGAGTTTTGAAAAAAAAAACTATCCGTTTTTTTCTGCTGGATCCGTTTTTTTCTCATAGAGCTGTATTAGCGCCGGATTGCACCTGATGGCCACACGTTTCATCCGTTTTTTGCCAGATCCATCAAAAAAGCTGTTTCCGCTGGACGGAAAACACATACAGAGGAACGATTTTTCTGTCCGGTGAAAAAACGCACAGCGACGGATCCGGCAAAAAACGTAGGAAACTGAGATGTTAAATGATGAATCTGGCTTCCGAATCCGGTTTTTCATTTTTCATGCATGTTTCCATTCAAATTATGCACATTTTCCGTTCAATCTCTCTTTTATAACAAAACAAAAAAAAAAGTTTTTCACTATTTGCTATGGATCCGTTTTTTCAAAAATTCGCTGGATCCTGCCTGACGGAAACCAACTGATGTGTGAAAGCAGCCGAGCTATACATATATCTGTCTACATCTATCCATCTCATTTCTTCTATCTATCTCAGGCCGGCGTCACTCTTGGCGTAGGAAAATACGGTCCGTTTTTTATGGGCGCAATACACAGAAATGTTCCCAAAACAGTGTTCTGTATGTAATCCGTTGGCAAGGTTGGCAAGACTTTCTTTGGTGGAATTTTTGCGCAATACGCTGACAAACGCAGCATGCTGCGATTTTCTACGCCCGTAAAATGCGGCTGCGAAATATACGGCAGATAGGAGCTGCCCCATAGAGAATCATTGGTCCGTGTGCAATGTGTTGATTTTGTGCCTCTCATACGTCCGTAAAACTCTCTAGTGAGACGCCGGCCTCATTCCTTCTATCTATCTATCTCATTCCTTCCATCTATCTATCTGTGTGTAATGGAGTGTGGGTTGGACAAATGTAAAAGAGGAGGTTGGACAACAAATGACATCACAAATCTTTTTTTTTGTCAATAATAGATCTTTATTTAGCTTTCAAAAATGCATACAAATCCGCATGGAAAAAACGCATCAAAATGCATCAGAAACCGCAGCAAAAACGCAACAAAGCCGCACCTGCGTTTTCTGGCAAGAGAGGAAGAATCTGCAGCAGAAATTCCTAATGCTAATCCGCAACGTGTGCACATACCCTAAGACAGAGCGGTATTACCTGCTCTTTGGTTGCAGTGTGTGAAAAAAATTCTGTTAGTGTGGCGCTATTATTTCAGTATATAACAGATTGATCAATTTACAGTCACACTGACTAAGGCCGCCGTCACACTTGCGAGTTTTACGGACGTAAGAGCGCAGAAACTACGTCCGAACTCGCATAACATACGGCACAATGATTCTCAATGGGTCTAGTCCTATCAGCCGTATATTACGGATCCGTAATATACGGCGTTCTACGGCCGTAGAAAATCGCAGCATGCTGCGTTTGTCACCGTATTGCGCAAAAAAAAAACGCCAATGAAAGTCTATGGAAGCCCCAAAAATACGGATTACACACGGACCAGCAGTGTGACTTGCAAGAAATACGCAGCGGTGTTAGAGAGAAAAGCCGGCAATTCAGTGCGGTGTACAGTAAAATCACACTGACAGCTTACAGTAGAATAGGTAGAATAAATGTGTACAGATAGAATAGGTATATATATATATATATATATATATGTCAGTGAGACACATATATGTATATATATTATTACTTCATACAGCGCTAGATAGCTTTAAAGCCGGTAATTCAATTACCGGCTTTTGCTATCTCCTTCCTAAACTCGACATGATATGAGACATGGTTTACATACAGTAAACCATCTCATATCACCTTTTTTTTTTTGCATATTCCACACTACTAATGTTAGTAGTGTGTATATGCAAAATTTGGCCGTTCTAGCTATTAAATTAAAGGGTTAAATGGCGAAAAAAATTGGCGTGGGCTCCCGCGCAATTTTCTCCGCCAGAGTAGTAAAGCCAGTGACTGAGGGCAGATATTAATAGCCTGGAGAGGGTCCACGGTTATTGGCCCCCCTGGCTAAAAACATCTGCCCCCAGCCACCCCAGAAAAGGCACATCTGGAAGATGCGCCTATTCTGGCACTTGGCTACTCTCTTCTCATTCCCGTGTAGCGGTGGGATATGGGGTAATGAAGGGTTAATGCCACCTTGCTATTGTAAGGTGACATTAAGCCAGATTAATAATGGAGAGGCATCAATTATGACACCTATCCATTATTAATCCAATACTAGTAAAGGGTTAAAAAAACACACATTATTAAAAATTATTTTAATGAAAAAAATCACAAAGGTTGTTGTAATAATTTATTCTATGCTCAATCCACTCACTGAAGACCCTCGATCTGTAACAAAGTCAAAATAATAAACCAACAATATACATACCTTCCAAAGATCTGTAAAGTCCCACGATGTAAATCCATCTGAAGGGGTTAAAGGGACACTGTCACCTGAATTTGGAGGGAACAATCTTCAGCCATAGAGGCGGGGTTTTCGGGTGTTTGATCCACCCTTTCCTTACCTGCTGGCTGCATGCTGGCTGCAATATTGGATTGAAGTTCATTCTTTGTCCTCCGTAGTACATGCCTGCACAAGGCAATCTTGCCTTGCGCAGGCGTGTACTATGGAGGACAGAGAATGAACTTCAATCCAATATTGCAGCCAGCATGCAGCCAGTGGGTAAGGAAAGGGTGGATCAAACACCCGAAAACCCCGCCTCTATGGCTGAAGATTGTTCCCTCCAAATTCAGGTGACAGTGTCCCTTTAAAAAATTTTGCAGCCAGGAGTTCTGCTAATGCAGCGATGCTCCTTGCTGCAAAACCCCGGAGAATGAAGGTAAAGTAGGTCAATGACCTATATTTACCTGCATTTGCGGTGAGGCGCCCTCTGCTGGTTGTCCCTAGATCGTGGGAACTTTCCTAGAAAGCTCCCAGGCTCGAGTTCATATGAGGACAACCAGCAGAGGGCGCCTCATATGAACTCGAGCCTGGGAGCTTTCTAGGACCGTATTGTCTTACACCAAGTGTGACGCCGGCCTAAGCAGTTTCATCACCACAATATCATTTGAATGTTTGAATTAATATGCACAGACTGAGGCTACAACTCCCATTTTCAATGTGCTGCAGTAGTACAGCAAATTCTGGGGGACCTGTGAATTTCAGGAAATTTGACTTGAGGTTATCCCACCGTGGCTCAGATCAGCCTTCCCATCTCTACACGTAAGTGTCCACAAAAGAGCAACATTGCCCCTGATAAAGTAATAATGCCCTTGACAAAAATAGTTATCCTTTCAAACTCTCAGCGCTACAGCTGAAACTTCATCTTTGCAGTTGGTAGAGATGCAGTAAAGTTATCATGTCTCCTGCAGCAGAATGCCGCTTTCCTGTGTGCCATTTCGCTGTCCTGTAAGCCATGAAACCTGCAAGATGGAGCAATGCAGCCCATAAAGTCTATGTCTCCCCTCTCCACCACAGGTTTTACCTGCAACAGTGTCCTGTGCATGATTATACAGTAGAAATTGGCGCACAGGAATTTGTATATAACTGTAAGGGTGTGACGGGGACTATTACTTATCTGCCCCTGAAGACAACAATTGCAGTGTGAAAACTAACATGCGGTTGTATTGTGTTTTTATTGTATGATGTAAAAATGTAAAATGCATAGAATATTATACGTACTGATGCTATTGTGGCTGTGGGAGTACTGTATTGGTAATGCTTAAGGTAACTCTGTACGCTCAGCTCAGGTTTAGGGAAATAATAGGATGTAAGTTACCATTTAGGTAGTTATAGATAGGAACTTTACTACCCAGAGTAGTTACAGATAGATTAAGAGAGGCAGTGGTGGGCCTATTAATGTGTTAGTGCAAGCATTGTTAGTATAGTACTAGCTATTGAACCCGTTTTACGCCCGGGTGGTGAGCATTTATATTGGTATATGGTCTCCATCCTGGTATGTGCTGCTCCCATCTTGCTCCCCCACCCTGTCATGTGCTGCTCCATCCTGCATCCCCATCCTGTCATGTGCTGCTCCATCCTGCGTCCCCATCCTGTCATGTGCTGCTCCATCCTGCGTCCCCATCCTGTCATGTGCTGCTCCATCCTGCGTCCCCATCCTGTCATGTGCTGCTCCATCCTGCGTCCCCATCCTGTCATGTGCTCCCATCCTGCGCCCCGTCTTGTCATGTGCTGCCCCCATCCTGTCACGTGGTGCTCCCATCGTGCGCAACCATTCTGTCATGTGCTGCTCCCATCCTGCATCCCCATTTTGTCAAGTGGTGCTCCCATCCTGCACAACCATTCTGTCATGTTCTGCTCCCATCCTGTGCCCCCATTCTGTTGTAATGTGCTGCACCCATTCTGCCTGTTTCTGTTTCCATTCTACATATATACTGTATATAATATACAAAAAAAGGTTGCACTCTATCGTGCCAAAAGCATGTCTAATATGGAATACATGAAATATGAATAGCAAAATGGCTTTTGAATATTAGGAAAATATTTGAGAGACGCTTTGCACAGAATTTGATCAAATAGTGTGAGCCCATCAACCATCGTCAAGGTGGTCTCATTAAAACTGATGGGTCCCTGACCTCCCTGTCCAAATGTGAACACTTACCGAAGACCAATGTCTGTATGCCTGGGTGAATGTGGACACCTCTGTCAGCAAGGCCTACATGTGGGTTGGCCAGAACCAAGTGTGAATAGATGTAATTAAAAACCACATGGTGATGGGAGGAGTGCGCAGTCAATAAGCTAACATATAAATGACAGAAAAACGACTGGCACATCCAAACTAGTGTGAATAGGTGCATACCAGGAGCAGCTACCTCCATACACAATATACAAAAAAAGGTTGCACTCTATCGTGCCAAAGCATGTCTAATATGGAATACATAAAAAATGTTCACATTTGGACAGGGAGGTCAGGGACCCATCAGTTTTAATGATGATGTAAAACCTGGGGCCTACAGCCCGAACTAGGCACTAAGGAGTATACCTTAATTCATTTCATACAGAAGAAGCCAAATGGGGAACGAATGAAGGAAATGTACTGGATCACTGGAGTGTTGAGGTGCTGGATGAGAATTCTCTGGGGCTGACAGGAGGATGAAGCGTAGGGATTGTCCAAGCTGAACATAAGCAGAGCTGTGCTTTTGTGCTTGTGGGGCAATGCGGTCTGGAGTCATGAGGAGTTAGTCTTGCAGCATGGGTGCTGTGGGACACCATGCTGCTTGCCCTGCTTTTGCATTGTCGCTGCAGCAGAGGTTGGTACACAATGCTTTTAAGATAATAAAACTTATGACCCAATGAGAAGTTCCCTGAGACATGGCAGTGGGCTTCATACAGTCTGATTAGAATGTTAAACTCATACTCCATTATATATATTTTTGCCTAGTGGCATTAGATCAGTGTATGATTTTTGAAGGCGAGGTCCATGCTCTTTTTTTTTTTTCATATTACATACAATTTTTTGAGGCTCACAATCTACATTCCCTATCATGATGTCTTTGGAGTGTGGGAGGAATCCCACACAAACCAGGAGAGAATGTACAAACCCATTGGTGAAATTGTCCTTGATGAGGTTAGAACACAGAGACTGCAATGCTTTAAAGCTACAGTGCTAACCACTGAGCCACCATGCTTCCTTTGAGGCATTATGTGAGCATTAATAAGATCAACTATTACAATTGAAACCAGAAGTTTACATACATAATATAAAAAGACACATATGCATGTTTTTCTCAATATCTGACATGAAATCAGAATAAACCTTTCCCATTTTAGGTCAATTAGGATTACCATAATTATTAATATTTGCCAAATTCCAGAATAATGAGAGAGAACATGTTTTAGGGCAATTTTATTACTTACCGCAAAGTCAAAAGTTTACATACATTTCATTATTATTTGGTGCCATTGCCCTTAAACTGAATGACTTGGGTGAAATGTTTGGGATATCCTTCCACAAGCTTCTTACAATAGATAGTTGGAATTTGGGCCCTTTCCTCCTGACAAAACTGGTGTAACTGATCCAGATTTGTAGATTGCCTTGCTCGCACCTGCCTTTTCAGCTTTGCCCATAAATTTTCAATAGGATTGAGATTAGGACTTTGTGATGGCCACTCCAAAACATTGACTTTTGACTTTGATAGCCTTAAGCCACTTTGTTACCATTTTGGGAGTATGCTTGGGTCATTGTCCATTTGGAAGACCCATTTCCACCCAAGCTTTAACTTCCTGGCTGATGTCTTGAGATGTTGCTTCAGTATTGCCACATTATCTTTTCTCACGCTGCCATCTATTTTGTGAGGTGCACCAGTCCCTCCTGCAGCAAAACAACCCCAAAACATGATGCTGCCACCCCAATGTTTCACAGTTGGGATGTTTTTTTTAGGCTTTCAAGCTTCTTTTTTTCCTCCAAACGCAACAATGGTCATCATGCCCAAAAAGTATGTATGTAAACTTTTGACTTTGCAGTAATTAATAAAACGGGAAAAGTTTATTCTGATTTTATGACAGATATTGAGAAAAACAAGCATATGTGTATTTTTATATAGTGTATGTAAACTTCTGGTTTCAACTGATATACATGGCTTAGTTTACTATAAGAGTACAATAAGTGATACAACTTCATGAAAATATTAATTAAATATTGTTTGATATTGTTAGTTCTAAACTTTATAGCTGTGGCTTTTTAAAAAACGCTTGAGCTAGTCCATGATAAGTGGTAATCGTCTTGGAAATAGTTCTAGCAGCCTCTTGTGGAATCACACTGAAATTACCATTTTATAAGATTTAGTATACAATAAAGTATGAAAATATTGTAAATTCTGTTTTGCATAGAATAGATCTACTCATGTTTTGTGTATGTCAATTACGCGCTCATCATGTACAAAATTGCAGAACAGTGCACAACAGTCTGTGCTTGCAGTTTGGTCAGCAATGTACTTTATGTTAGAATTTGTGCATGAGTGTGTGTGTCTGGGTTGACCTTTTATTTTTCCTGAAGAACTTATCAAGAAATCTTGGACACACAATACAATATTTTTTGCGGACACATTGTAAAACCTTAATAATCCATTATGATTATAATCGGTAAGGTTTCTCCTTGTGGAGAGTGACATACCAGCTCTGGCTTGTCAAGATAAGGAGGCTTGTTCAATGCTCCTTTGGTTAGGGTTACCTTTGGGATTAGGGTTAGGGGTGTGTTTGGGTTGGGGTTTCAGTTAGAATTGGGGGGTTTCCACTGTTTAGGCACATCAGGGGCTCTCCAAACACGACAAGGCGTCCGATCTCAATTTCAGCCAATTCTGCGTTGAAAAAGTAAAACAGTGCTTCTTCCCTTCCGAGCTCTCCCGTGCGCCCAAACAGGGGTTTACTCCAACATGTGGGGTATCAGTGTACTCAGGACAAATTGGACAACTTTTGGGGTCCAATTTCTCCTGTTACCCTTGGGAAAATACAAAACCGGGGGCTAAAAAATAATTTGTGTGAAATAAAATGATTTTTCATTTTCACGGCTCTGCATTATAAACTGTAGTGAAACACTTGGGGGTTAAAAGTTCTCACAACACATCTAGTTAAGTTCCTTGGGGGGTCTAGTTTCTAATATGGGGTCACTTGTGGGGTGTTCCTACTGTTTGGGTACATCAGGGGCTCTGCAAATGCAACGTGACGCCTGCAGACCAATCCATCTAAGTCTGCATTCCAAATGGCGCTACTTCCCTTCCGGGCTCTGCCATGCACCCAAACTGTGGTTCCCCCCACATATGGGGTATCAGCATACTCAGGACAAATTGGACAACAACTTTTGGGGTCCAATTTCTCCTGTTAGCCTTGGGAAAATACAAAACTGTGGGCTAAAAAATAATTTTTGTGGGAAAAAAAATAATTTTTATTTTCACAGCTCTGCGTTATAAACTGTAGTGAAACACTTGGAGGTTCAAAGTTTTCACCACACATCTAGATAAGTTCCTTAGGGGGTCTTCTTTCCAAAATGGTGTCACTTGTGGGGGGTTTCAATGTTTAGGCACATCAGGGGTTCTCCAAACGCGACATGGTGTCCCATCTCAATTCCAGTCAATTTTGCCGAAACAGTGGTTTACCCCCACATATGGGTTTCAGTGTACTCAAGATAAATTGGACAACAACTTTTGTGTTCCAATTTCTCCTGTTACCCTTGGTAAAATAAAACAAATTGGAGCTGAAGTAAATTTTCTGTGGAAAAAAACAGCTGAAGGGTTAATAAGCTTCTTGAATGTGGTTTTGAGTACCTTGAGATGTGCAGTTTTTGGAATGGTGTCACACTTGGATATTTTCTATCAAAGTGACTTCAAATGTGTTCAAATGTGATGTGGTCCCTAATAAAAAATGGTGTTGTAAAAATGAGAAATTGCTGGTCAACTTTTAACCCTTAAAACTCCCTAACAAAAAAAAATTTGGGTTCCAAAATTGTGCTGATGTAAAGTAGACATGTGGGAAATGTTACTTATTAAGAATTTTGTGTGACATATCTCTGTGATTTAAGGGCATAAAAATTCAAATTTGGAAAATTGCCAAATTTTCTAAATTTTCACCAAATTTTCATTTTTTTTCACAAATAAACGCAGGTAATATCAAAGTAATTTTACCACTATCATGAAGTACAATATGTCACAAGAAAACAATGTCAGAATCATTAGGATCTGTTGAAGCGTTCCAGAGTTAGGCTATGTGCACACGTTGCGGATTTTGCTGCGGATCCATAGCGGATCTGCGGGTCCGCAGCAGATTTCCATGCGTTTACAGTACAATGTGAACCTATGGAAACCGCAATCCGCAGTGCCCATGCTGCAGAAAAAACGTGCGGAAACGCTGCAGGTTACATTCCGCAGCATGGCAATTCTTTGTGCGGATTCTGCTGCAGTTTACACCTGCTCCACAATAGGAATCAGCAGGTGTAAAACCGTAGGTGGAATCCGCACAAAATCCGCATAAAAACCGCGGTAAATCCGCAGGTAAAATGCAGTGCCTTTTATCTGCGTATTTCTAAAATCCGCTACAGAAAAACGTGCGTTAACGTGCAAACCACCCTTGGGGGTAAAGGGCTTACTCGTCATCCACATCAATCAGCTGTCTAATTTCTCACCAGCAAACTCCTGTCTTGTATTGAACAGTCTACAACTACTGCTTAATTGCTTAACTCAGTGCTGTGTATCCTGGTGTTATTGTAATGCCGGAGTCACACTACAGCGAGATACGGCCGAGTCTCGCAGGTATAAAACAAGCTCTGGCACCGGCACTCCAGAGCGGAGCGTGCAGCTCCATGTATTGCTATGTGGCCGCACGCTCCGCTCTGTAGTGCCGGTGCCAGAGCTTGGTTTTAACCTGCGAGACTCGGCCGTATCACGCTGTGTGTGATCCCGGTCTTATGCTGAGATGCATTACTACTACCATGTGGTAGGCGGATGGTATCACTTCACTATGGAGGGGACAAAAATAAAAGAAAACAAAGTTTGTGATGCCTGGGTGCAATTAAATAACTTCTGATTCCTGGTAGTGTGATGTTAAGTGGTGCACTCCAAATAGTCCAGAAAACAGGGAGGCCAAAGAGGCTATTGATAAACTTTACTTGTTGCACGAGTGCACAGGTACATCCAGGTACATCCAGATAAACGATGGTCTAACAGAGATTCAATTCCAATGCAGCAGTTACATTCCGGTATAGTCATGCAGATATAACAATGGTGCAGTAATTCTGGAGTCCCAACTTCTGCTTATATGCACAGTCCTTATCACACAGCTGTCTGGCTGTGGTTTCTCTTTTACAGGAGTTCTGCCTGTTTCCTACTTGTTTCTTCACTTTTCCTTGGCACCTCTCTGCACACAAAATGTCTCCTCTCTTAGGCCTGTTTCACACGTCAGTGTCTCCGGTACGTGAGGTGACAGTTTCCTCACGTACCGGAGACACTGACACACGTAGACACATAAAAATCAATGCATCTGTGCAGATGTCATTGATTTTTTGCGGACCGTGTCTCCGTGTGCCAAACACGGAGACATGTCAGTGTTCGTAGGAGCGCACGTATTACACGGACCCATTAAAGTCAATGGGTGCGTGTAAAACACGTACCGCACACGGACGTTGTCCGTGTGCAGTCCGTGTGCCGTGCAGGAGACAGCGCTACATTAAGTGCTGTCCCCCCACTGGTGCTGAAGCCGCGATTCATATCTTCCCTGCAGCAGCGTTTGCTGAGAAGATATGAATAATAGTGTTTAAAATAAAGATCTATGTGCCCCCCGCCATCCCACCCCCTGTGCGCCCCCCCGCTGTTCTGAAAATACTCACCGAGCTCCCTCATTGGCTGTCGCTGCTTCCTGTTCTGGCCGCATCTTCTCCTGTATGCGGTCACGTGGGGCCGCTCATTTACAGTAATGAATATGCGGCTCCACCTCCCATAGGGGTGGAGCCGCATATTCATTACTGTAATCGGCGGCCCCACGTGACCGCATACAGGAGAAGATGCAGCCAGAACAGAAGCAGTGACAGCCAACGAGGGAGCTGGGTGAGTATTTTCAGAACAGCGGGGGGGGCGCACAGGGGGTTGGAGGGCGACGGGCACATAGATCTTTATTTTAAACACTATTATTCATATCTTCTCTGCTGCAGGGAAGATATGAATCGCGGCTTCAGCACCAGATGCTGGTACGTGTGGTACCCACCACGGTGCGTGTGGTACCCAGTGGGCACACGGGTGGCACACATGTGCCGCCCGTGTGCCACACTGATGTGCCACAGAAACGTAGGGGCACACGGACACGGATAATTCCGGTACCGATTTTTTACCGATTTTAAACCGGCCTTAGGCTGCTTTCACACATCAGGTTTTTTAATTCCGGCTGATTACGGCTCTTTTCAGAAAAAACGGAACTGGCAAAAATAAAAACCTGAACCGCTTTTTCCCCATTGACTTGTATTAGCGCCGGATTGCGCCGGATGGCTTAGCATTCCTTCCATTTTTTTCCGGATCCGGTGAACATTTAGATTCCGGTGTCTGGAAAAAAGTCTACTGCAACGTTTTTTGTCTGTGGCGAAAAAGCCGGAAGGGCCGGATCCGGCTCTTCCGGCTTTTCGCTACAATGCATGTCTATGGACGCCGGAATGCGCCGGATCCGGAAAAAGGTGGATCCGGCGGCCTGATATAGTTTTTTCATCTGAGCATGCTCAGAACCTATAGGGTTGCCCCCTGGACACATATATAAAAGAATGCCATTGAGGCCCTCACTCATTTCCAGCCTTCCAGCAAGAGTGCCAACACCCTGACACACCCTGCCTTCCAGCAAGAGCCTGCCAGCCTTCCAGCAAGAGCCTGCCTGCCTTCCAGCAAGAGAACCAACATCCTGCCACACCCTGCCTTCGAGCAAGAGCTTGCCTTCCAGCAAGAGCCTTGCCTCCCTGCCTGCCTGCCAGCAGTAGCCTTGCCTGCTTGCCTTCCAGCAAGAGCCTTGTCACACCCTGCCTTCCAGCAAGAGCCTTGCCTGCCTGCCTGCAGTAGCCTTGCCTGCCTGCCTTCCAGCAAGAGCCTAGCCTGCCGGCCTGCCTGCCTGCCAGCAAGAGCCTAGCCTGCCTGCCTGCCAGCAAGAGCCTAGCCTGCCTGTCTGCCAGCAAGAGCCTACCTGCCATCAGTCATGTCTTCTTCTGGGAGCCCTCCCTCTAGTCGGCAGTGTATTGAGGTGAATATATCTTTTGTATATAATTTCTCGCTCAAGCTCTCTCGCGCTCTCTCTCTGTCTTGCTCTCACTCTCTCTGTCTAGCTCTCTCTTTGTCTAGCTCTCTCTCTCTCTCTTTGTCTAACTAACTTTCTCTCTCTTTGTCTAGCTCTCTCTCTCTTTGTCTAGCTCTCTCTCTCTCTCTGTCTAGCTCTCTCTATGTTTTGCTCTTTCTCTCTGTATGTATGTATTTCACATCTTTCATTTTTGTAGGAAGCTGCTGCTGCAGAAGAGGTGCTTCCGGAAGAAGACTGAAGGGGTGGAAAAAAATCTGGAGCGGGATCACAATTGGTATGTTTCTTTCATGCATCGCAGAACCACAAACCACACACTACACCCAACACATAAAAACAAAAGATTACAGAAAGAAAAATGCACACAACACATAGAAACAGATCATTGGACACATTGCACATGAACAGAATGATCATTATAGATATCAAAATGTACACAACACATAAAAAGGCAAACTACAAGCACATAATTGTTATATTTTTCTTTAGAGTTCGGATTCTGGTGCTCCATCAAGAGGTCCTCCAAGTGGCTCCCAGGGTCGTCGGCGTGAGAGTCGTGGCGGCCGTCATCGTGTAAGCATCTTTTTAATTTTTTTTTATTTTGGTATTTTCTTTGTTTTGAATCTAATTTTATTTATTTATTGGCCTTTTTTATAACAGGCTTCACAGCGTTCTCCTGATTCGGACGGTGAGGAGGCCGGCTTCAATATTGACCTCCTCATCGATCTGATCCGAGAAAGGGAGCCGCTGCATTTTTGGTTGTTTGCTTTGCTTTGCCAACATTTGAAAACTTAGGAGCAAAATAAACGAGCGGGATCAAACACCTGTCAGCAGACGATGCAAACGACTCACGTCCGTAGTTTAGCGCCTCCTTTCCGTGCGTAAATTGAAGCTCAACGGTTTTTCTTTTAAATTTATGGTAAAAAAAATTTATGTACACTTTTCTTTCCATCCCTAAAACTTTTTGCCTTTTGAAAAGATTTTTTATAATTTTTTCTATTTTTTCTCTGGCGCCCCCTTTGGGTCAGCGCCCTAGGCGGCCGCCTAGTTCGCCTATACGTTCGGGCCGGCCCTGGTCACTGCCATTAAGTACATGTCTGCTATAAGTCCCAAAGTGTCTACACATCTACTGTTCCTGTGTGTATCTGCATGCCTGATCCTGCTGTCCTGTCTGGATCATGGAACTGACCATCAAGGCCCTCTCAGGCAGTATCATCACCTATGGAGCATGCTGCTCACCCTGACCTATGGCATAAAGAATCACACAAACTATATTTATGCTGAATTCACATGTTGCTTTGCCTTCTTTTGCACTGATTCCTGTGGAACCACAATCTTTTAATGAGATTTTTAAAGTTTGAGACAAAATGTTGCATTTTTTTGCCACAAATGTAGCAGAAAAGCAACATGGCCATAATGTGAAAACACAGGTTTACAGTTTCTTCACTATTTATGGCTTTTTCTTCTAAGGCTTCTTTCACACTAGCGTCGGGCTCGGCCCGTCGCAGTGCGTCGGGCCGAGGTTACCGACGCTAGCGTTGCCTCCGCCGCACAACGGGTGCAGCGGATGCTGCTTTTCAGCGCATCCGCTGCCCCATTGTGAGGTGCGGGGAGGTGGGGGAGGAGTTCCGGCCGCGCATGCGCGGTCGGAAAAGACGGTCCGTCGGCTGCAAAAAATGTTACATGGACCGTTTTTTGCGGCCGACGGTCGGCCAAAACACGGCGCAACCGTCGCGCGACGGTTGCGACGTGTGGCAATCTGTCGCAATGCGTCGCGTAATGTTAGTCAATGGAGAAAAAACGCATCCTGCAAACACTTTTGCAGGATACGTTTTTTCTGCAAAACGACGCATTGTGACGGATTGCAGTTAACGCTAGTGTGAAAGTAGCCTAATCTGGCACACAGATGATAAAAACGGATACAAGGACTATACACTGATGTATAGCACACATGGTTCATGAATTCTGTGCAATGTCAAAATGGTCTTTACTTTTTTTTTTTAGCCTTTTTTGGTGATTTTCTAGCACAAAACGTTGTATGTTTTGGAAAAATTGCAACCCCAAACATTTTTTGCTGTAGATACATCACTCCAGACTGAAAGTAAGATAGATTTGCACAAGAAATGTGCTAAGTTTTAGAAAAGTCACAAATGATCAAGCATGCAGAAACTTCTAGAAAGCCTGAACCCCATCCACAATGGCAAACTTAAAAAGGCAAAACACTTTACAAACTTTACAAAGGTGTAAATGAGTATATGAATACGGTGCAAACAAAAAACAAAACTAGACAAAAAAAGATGAAAAGCATTGATAAAGACCCCTTAGGATCTCAATTCACTTTTGCATATTTTCAAGTCACTTTTCATTTTTGTCTTGTGGCATTCATTGCCATTACATGCATCACATACTTCAAAAGGCAAACGCAGTTTATGAATTAAATAAATCATTTTTTTTTTCTTTAAATTAAATCTATCATCAGGTTTTCAAACTCCAAGCTTTTGTTCTTTATATGGCCAGTCCTTTCCTCTGTTACAGAAAAATCGAGATGCAAATATGACTGCAGAACCATTCTAGATCTGAAGCCTCGGTCACACCAACTCTATTTCTCACACAGTACCGCCTCCTCCTGCTTGACTGACAGCCTCTATTTTGTGTGACTTCAAGCAAAGGAGCGGACAGTAAAGTAGGAGAAAGCATCACTGCAACAGAATAGCATTGGAGTGACAGAGGCTTCAGATCTGCCATAGTCCTTTAGCCCCATTTGCATATCAATTGAAATGCTGATTTCTCAGTAATGGAGGAATGGACTGGCCATGCACAAGTGTAGCTAGACTTGTATTTGAAAGAGCTACATATACGTGTACATATACAGTTGAAACTATAAGTTTGCATACACTATATAAAATGACAGATATGCATGTTTTTCCTCAATATCTGACATGAAATTAGAATAAACCTTTCCTGTTTTAGGTAAATTAGGATTACCATAATTATTAATATTTGCCAAATGCCAGAATAATGAGAAAGAGAGAGAGAGAATGTTTTAAGGCATTTTTATTACTTACTGAATAGTCAAAAGTTTACATGCACTTCTTTAGTATTTGGTACCATTGCCCTTAAACTGAATGACCTGGATCAGACGTTTGGGATATCCTTTCACAAGCTTCTCACAATAGTTGGTCAGAATTTGGGCACATTCCTCTTGGCAAAACTGATCCAGGTTTATAGGTCGCCTTGCGCACACTGGCCTTTTCAGTTTTGCCCATAAATTTTCAATAGGATTGAGATCAGGGCTTTCCCATGGCCATTCCAAAACATTGACTTTGTTATCCTTTACCCAATTTGTTACCATTTTGGCAGTATGCTTCAGGTCATTGTCCATTTGGAAGACCCATTTCCGCCCAAGCTTTAACTTCTTTGCTGATGTCTTGAGATGTTGCTTCAGTATTGCCACATAATCTTCTTTTCTCATGATGCCATCTATTTTGTGAAGTGCACCGGTCCCTCCTGCAGCAAAACAACCCCAAAACACAATGCCGCAACCCCAGTGTTTCACAGTTAGGATGGTGTTCTTAGACTTCCAAGCTTCTCCCTTTTTCCTCCAAATGTAACGATGGTCATTATGCCCAAAATGTTCAATTTGGTTTCATCAGACCACAGGACATGTCTCTAAAAATTAAGGTTTTTGCTCCTGTGTGCATTTTCAAACATTAATCTGGCTTTTTTATGCTTCTTTTGGAGTAATGGCTTCTTCCTGGCAGAGTGGCCTCTCAGCCTATGTTGATACAGTTCTTTTCAGCGCATCCGCTGCCCCATTGTGAGGTGCCGGGAGGTGGGGGAGGAGTTCCGGCCGCGCATGCGCGGTCGGAAAAGACGGTCCGTCGGCTGCAAAAAATGTTACATGGAACGTTTTTTGCGGCCGACGGTCGGCCAAAACACGGCGCAACCGTCGCGCGACGGTTGCGACGTGTGGCAATCTGTCGCAATGCGTCGCGTAATGTTAGTCAATGGAGAAAAAACGCATCCTGCAAACACTTTTGCAGGATGCGTTTTTTCTGCAAAACGACGCATTGTGACGGATTGCAGTTAACGCTAGTGTGAAAGTAGCCTAATCTGGCACACAGATGATAAAAACGGATACAAGCACTATACACTGATGTATAGCACACATGGTTCATGAATTCTGTGCAATGTCAAAATGGTCTTTACTTTTTTTTTTTAGCCTTTTTTGGTGATTTTCTAGCACAAAACGTTGTATGTTTTGGAAAAATTGCAACCCCCAACATTTTTTGCTGTAGATACATCACTCCAGACTGAAAGTAAGATAGATTTGCACAAGAAATGTGCTAAGTTTTAGAAAAGTCACAAATGATCAAGCATGCAGAAACTTCTAGAAAGCCTGAACCCCATCCACAATGGCAAACTTAAAAAGGCAAAACACTTTACAAACTTTACAAAGGTGTAAATGAGTATATGAATACGGTGCAAACAAAAAACAAAACTAGACAAAAAAAGATGAAAAGCATTGATAAAGACCCCTTAGGATCTCAATTCACTTTTGCATATTTTCAAGTCACTTTTCATTTTGTCTTGTGGCATTCATTGCCATTACATGCATCACATACTTCAAAAGGCAAACGCAGTTTATGAATTAAATAAATCATTTTTTTTTTCTTTAAATTAAATCTATCATCAGGTTTTCAAACTCCAAGCTTTTGTTCTTTATATGGCCAGTCCTTTCCTCTGTTACAGAAAAATCGAGATGCAAATGTGACTGCAGAACCATTCTAGATCTGAAGCCTCGGTCACACCAACTCTATTTCTCACACAGTACCGCCTCCTCCTGCTTGACTGACAGCCTCTATTTTGTGTGACTTCAAGCAAAGGAGCGGACAGTAAAGTAGGAGAAAGCATCACTGCAACAGAATAGCATTGGAGTGACAGAGGCTTCAGATCTGCCATAGTCCTTTAGCCTCATTTGCATATCAATTGAAATGCTGATTTCTCAGTAATGGAGGAATGGACTGGCCATGCACAAGTGTAGCTAGACTTGTATTTGAAAGAGCTACATATACGTGTACATATACAGTTGAAACTATAAGTTTGCATACACTATATAAAATGACAGATATGCATGTTTTTCCTCAATATCTGACATGAAATTAGAATAAACCTTTCCTGTTTTAGGTAAATTAGGATTACCATAATTATTAATATTTGCCAAATGCCAGAATAATGAGAAAGAGAGAGAGAGAATGTTTTAAGGCATTTTTATTACTTACTGAATAGTCAAAAGTTTTCATGCACTTCTTTAGTATTTGGTACCATTGCCCTTAAACTGAATGACCTGGATCAGACGTTTGGGATATCCTTTCACAAGCTTCTCACAATAGTTGGTCAGAATTTGGGCACATTCCTCTTGGCAAAACTGATCCAGGTTTATAGGTCGCCTTGCGCGCACTGGCCTTTTCAGTTTTGCCCATAAATTTTCAATAGGATTGAGATCAGGGCTTTCCCATGGCCATTCCAAAACATTGACTTTGTTATCCTTTACCCAATTTGTTACCATTTTGGCAGTATGCTTCAGGTCATTGTCCATTTGGAAGACCCATTTCCGCCCAAGCTTTAACTTCTTTGCTGATGTCTTGAGATGTTGCTTCAGTATTGCCACATAATCTTCTTTTCTCATGATGCCATCTATTTTGTGAAGTGCACCGGTCCCTCCTGCAGCAAAACAACCCCAAAACACAATGCCGCAACCCCAGTGTTTCACAGTTAGGATGGTGTTCTTAGACTTCCAAGCTTCTCCCTTTTTCCTCCAAATGTAACGATGGTCATTATGCCCAAAATGTTCAATTTGGTTTCATCAGATCACAGGACATGTCTCCAAAAATTAAGGTTTTTGCTCCTGTGTGCATTTTCAAACATTAATCTGGCTTTTTTATGCTTCTTTTGGAGTAATGGCTTCTTCCTGGCAGAGTGGCCTCTCAGCCTATGTTGATACAGTTCTTGTTTCATTGTGGATATTAACACAATCTTACCAGCTTCTGCAATCATCTTCAGAAGGTTGCTTTTGTCCTTGGGTTCATATGCACATATAGGACTAAAGCACGTTCATCTCTGGGACACAGAACCCATCTCCTTCCTGAGCGGTATGATAGCTAGACATTCCCATCTTGTTTGTACTTGCATATAATTGTTTGTACAGGTGAACGAGGCACCTTCGGGTATCTTGAAATTGTACCCAAGGCTGAGCAAAGCTTGTGTAAGTCCACAATTCTCTTCTTCATATATTGGCAGATTTCTTTTTGATCTCTTTAGGTTTTGCAAACATAGAGTAGGAATGACAAAGCCGGATCAGTATAATCTTGCTTGTCAAAAATACTGGTTGTGTGCAGTGTTGGATTAAACCTCAAGAATACAAGAGTCTCCTTAGGTGGACTCAGACTCACTAAAGCAAGGGCTACACAGCGACATGTCAATGCAACAGCAATTCTCAGTAAAGCCTCGCAGCAAAAAACATCTGTGCAACTTGTCGGCGCCTTACTATCAAGGACTGTTTTAGAACTATGATTTTGCTGCAACAAATGGCCACATTGCAGAGAAGTAACACAAAAGTTGCAGTCCCGTAGCTTGCATTATAGTCTAAGGCAAGTGAGTCGCGTGAAACCTGAGACAGGTGACACATAACCAAACACATCTGGAAACAATTGTGATTTTGTGTCGCAGTCGCAGGTTGCAATGTGACACCATAGGGAATCATTAGATGTGGCTTCACAATAGGACACTATGATTTCAGTGTCTCCGTACTATGTCGCCCGAGTCTAAAGGTCGGTACTAAGATTACCTGTCACAGGATAGATGATAACTTGCTGAGTGTTGGGGTCCAAGCACTGGACCCCCCTGGGGAGATCCGTAGAATAGAGCAGCAGAGAGACAGCATCTTCATTTTGCAGTAAGGGGTATTTGAAGAGGTTGTCCACTACTCCTAAATTCCCTTCTCAATCCCTATGGTTCACCCACTAATATAATTACACGTAGGGCTCACTCACACCAGCATATACATTGGACGAGTGCTATGCGATTTGTTATTGGACCAATGTTATTCAATTGAGCAGTGCTGATGTCAGAATTTTTTCTCTGACAGAATGTGTCAGTGAAAAAACACGCGTTATGCTGCGTTTTGATGCGCAAATCGGATGCCACTCACCCATTCAAGTCTATGGTTGCGTGAAAAACATCATCTGAGTGCTGTCTGAGTTCAGTGGATTCACAGAATGGAGAACATGGAGAAATGTTGTTCTCCATCTTTTTCTCAGCTGTGCTATAATTCTTTCAACCAAGAGAATTGGATCTCACTAAGCAGATACTGCATTCACACTCGGATCAAAGTTTGATTGGAGTGTGATTAACATATGCAATCTGATTCTCTCGGAGGAGAGACTATATGCTTGTGTGACCCTGGCCTTATACTCACCTCTGGTGCTGACACCATGTCAGCGATGCCTCTCCTCGGAATCGTGTGACATAACAATGTCATGCGATCCCAGGAGAGGCAGTGCCGACACCGCTGGAATGATGCCAGCACCAGAAGTAGCATAAATGTTATTATTTTATTGAGGAGAAACATAGGGATTCAGAAGGGGTTTTCTGAGTAGTGGAAAACCTCTTTAAGAAGATATTAGAATAGATTTCTTAAAAGATCTTCAGTTCACAAATTGGATTTTTGTTTTTTTCTCATAAAATATCAATAGATTATTTTAACCCCTTAACATCCAATGACAGATATATCCGACATTGGACGTCTCCCCCTGTTTGGTGCAGGCTCTGTCCATGAGACCGCACCTTTTCTGGCCCATGACAGCTGATCTGATGAGCAGACATGTGCCGCTAACAGCTGCCAGCTGTCGATGCTAATAGCAAGTGAGCATTTCTGCTACATAGAGCAAGGTTGCAGCCACTTAAATAAAAAAAACTATACATGTTTGATATTTACGAAGTCGCAATTACCTGGAGAATCATAATGTCAGGTCAGTTTTAGAATTTCGTGACATCGTTAAAAAAAAAATCCAAAAAACAATTGTGGAGTTGCACTTTGTTTGCAATTTCACTGCACTTTGAATTTTTTTCCCCATTTTCCAGTACATGATATGATAAAATCAATGGTATAGTCCAAAAGTACAACAAGTCCAGCAAAAAATAAGCCCTCACATGGCCATATTGACAGAAAAATACCAAAATTATGGCTCTGGGAAGACGGGGAGCAAAAAATGGAAACGCAAAAACGAAAATACCCCTGGTCCTTAAGGGGTTAATCTAATATTTCACCTGAATACTGTACTTGCTACTATAAATATTATAAGTTTTTCCACTGATTTAATGAACCAGTATGGTTTTTGCTGCCCACACTCTAAAGGTACCGTCACACTCAGCGACGCTGCAGCGATATAGACAACAATCCGACCTAAACTAGATCGCTGGAGCGTCGCTGTTTAGGTCGCTGTAGAGACGTCAAACACAGCAACTCCAGAACGATGCAGGAGCGATCCAGTGACGTAACGGCGACTCACTTATCGTTCTCGCTGGTTGTTAGCTCCATGTAAAACATTGCTGGCGTCGTTGCTTTTGATGTCAAACATGACGATACACGCCGACCTGACGACCAAATAAAGTTCCGGACTTCTAGCTACGACCAGCGATGTCACAGCGGGATCCAGATCGCTGCTGCGTGTCAAACACAACGAGATCGCTATCCAGGACGCTGCAACGTCACGGATCATTGTCGTTCTCGTTGCAAAGTTGCTGAGTGTGACGGTACCTTAACATGGAGCCAAGAAAAAAGTCAATCCCAAAGGTGAGGTCACTTGAGTGGGCAGGCTAAATTACAACAACCGCATAATACGGATGTACTCTGCTGTGGAACTATCACTGCTGTGATAGCTTTCATCCTTATTTATAAAAGTGTCATGCTTTTACAATGAATCATAATATGGAAATGAAATATAAAACATTCTTGAAAGTTGCAAGTACAGTAAATATTTCCATTAGACGAAAGTATAAAAATATGGAGATTCAGTATGGAAATTGCTCTTGTGAAACATGATCCTGATGGTGTCAAACTAATGGCAGCAAATGTTACCTATATTAACCCTTTCCCAATTTCCTTTTTTTTTTCCTCCCCTTCTTCCAAGAGTCATGTTTTTTTTTTTTTACTGGCCATATAGACAGTTGCAGGGTTTGCTTTTTGTGGGACAAGTTGTACTTTTAAATGACTCCATTCAATTTAGCACATAAGGAGTGGAAAACATTTTGAAGTAGGGACAAATTATGAAAAAAACGCAATTCTGACATTTTTTTTTTTTTGGGGGGGGAAGGGTGTTTTTAGAGCAAAAATGACCTGGAATCTTGATTGTCCAGATCACTATCATTATTTTAGTGGTAAAAAAAAAAATCTGAAATTTGTAACATTTTTTGATTGTGTCGCCATTTTCCAAAACAAGTAATGTTTTCTGTGATGGTGGGATATGGTATGTGGGTATCATTTTGTTTGTATTCATATTTCACTGATTTTCATGGTGTTCGCTTGTAGAATGAGTTGATATTTGTTAATTGATGAAAAGCTGTTGTTGCCATCTGATATTAGCCCCCAGCAGTACTGTACTGTTATCTTTCCACAGGGTTAGTGAATAATGCTGTTTGCTAATATGCTAATAACTAGTGTTGAGCGATACCGTCCGATACTTGAAAGTATTGGTATCGGATAGTATCGGCCGATACCTGAAAAATATCGGATATCGCCGATACCGATATCCGATACCAATACAAGTCAATGGGACATCAAGTATCGGAATGTATCCTGATGGTTCCCAGGGTCTGAAGGAGAGGAAACTCTCCTTCAGGCCCTGGGATCCATAGTGAGGTGTAAAATAAAGAATTAAAATAAAAAATATTGATATGCTCACCTCTCCGGCGGCCCCTGGACATCACGCTGGTAACCGGCCGGCTTCTTTGTTTAAAATGAGCGCGTTTAGGACCTGCGAATGACGTCGCGGCTTCTGATTGGTCGCGTGCCGCTCATGTGACCGCCACGCGACCAATCAGAAGCCATGACGTCATTCACAGGTCCTTAATTCCTAGAATTAGGAGTTTAGTGAATGAGAATGACGTCGCGGCTTCTGATTGGTCGCGTGGCGGTCACATGAGCGGCACGCAATCAATCAGAAGCCGCAACGTCATTCGCAGGTCCTAAACGCGCTCATTTTAAACAAAGAAGCCGGCCGGTTACCAGCGTGATGTCCAGGGGCCGCCGGAGAGGTGAGCATATCAATATTTTTTATTTTAATTCTTTATTTTACACATCCCTATTGATCCGATACCGATACCCGATACCACAAAAGTATCGGATCTCGGTATCGGAATTCCGATTCCGCAAGTATCGGCCGATACCCGATACTTGCGGTATCGGAATGCTCAACACTACTAATAACATATTAAACTAGCTTGTTGAAACAATGAGCCCCTGTGACCTTCCCACCTGACCTGTGAATGAGGAGATGGACTTTTAAAATATCAGCAAGGAGGGACAAGAGATCAGATCATGTGTGTTGCGATGATGTGAACACAACACCTCAGAGAGACAGAGAGTATGGACTATTTTATTCTCTGCTGGATTGCGGGACTCTCATCTCCCAGGGCTTTTATCCTGTTACTGAACTGCATTCAGGTTCTGGACTATTTTATCCTTTATGTGGTGGATTGTACAGTTGTGCTCAGAAGTTTACATGCCCCTTGGGATTGTTTGCACTTCCCTTGCTCTGTTGATTGTGTGATACCAGAGAAGGACCCATGACCAGTGTTGGACTGGAGTAGTTTGGGCCCACCAGAGAAAATCATTCTTTGGGCCCACCATGCCTAAGGGGTACTAGCTGCAGAGTCTTCCCTTATCTTCCACCTTATCAAGCTGATAATCAGGGAATTTTTTCCAACTATATATCTGTCCAAACAATCTCCCGACAAACCAGCAAAACGCACATATGTTGGGTGCAATGATTTTTATGCTTAATTTAAAAACATCCTTATCAGCAGCAGATAATTTTGTGTAAACAAGTCAAGTGCTGCTGAGAACAATTATATTTTATAAGCACAGAAATATTGTATTAATTAGACATGTGCCACATACAAACACCAAACACATGTAACATACACACCAGTCACATACTAGACACTTTGGATTGTTTAGAATGGTAAATCTAGAAAATTGGACCTGCATTACTTCCATAGAAAATAGGTAAGCGCTATATTATCAAGCAAAACCAAGAGCAAAGTCTGCACTTACAGCTCCTTTCTATTTTTCTTCTGTTGTATCATACAAGCGCTATATTATGTACATATGGAATTTTGAAAAATTGAAAATACAATATTGCTATAGGAAAATATACATACTAGTCACATGCTAAACACAGGACACATGCACACCAGTCACACGCTAGACACAGGATTAGAGATGGTTTGGGTACCAGAACAGCACCCAGAATCCATTCACTTGAATTGGGGGGCCTGAACATCAAGTGTTTGCCATGCTGTCATGTGCATGACAGTGCAGCAAACACCGCTTCTGATCGGCAGTAAAATCATTACCAGCGGTCAGACAGCCGTGATTCCCACATTGTCAAATGACAGCATGAGCCCACACCAGTGATCGTAGGCATAAAGTTTACCTCTAGTCACTGGGGTCAGGTAATGGGACTACTGCTCCCATCAGCTTACGCCTGATGCTGCTAATAACGGCGAGAGCAGGAGCGGCAGATGGGAGTATTCATCAGCTTGCACTCTAAACAATTTCAAACAAAAAATGGCGTGGGTTCCTCTGTATTTTTGACAACCAACCAGGCAAAACTGACAGCTGGGAGCTGCAACCCTCAGCTGTCAGCATTAGCAAGTCTGGTTATCAAAAATAGAGGGGTCCCCACACTGTTTTTTTTAATTATTTCAATAAATAATTGTAAAAAACGACATGAGATCCCCCCATTTTTGACAACCAGCCTTGCCAAAGCAATCAGCTGGGGGCTGGTATTATTAGGCTGGTAAGGGGCCATTGATATTGCCATTGATATTGCCCCCCCCCCAGCCTAAAAACATTAGACCACAGCTGTACAGAAAATGTGCATCTATTAGTTCTGCCAATTCTTGCCCTTTGCCCGGATCTTCCCACTTGCCCTCTAGCGGTGGCAAGTGGAGTTCTGTTATGAAAGGCAATTCAGTACCACAATGGACATAGCGGTCAGAGCACATACAGTGATCTGACAATAACCCAAAATCATAGAACGAGCTCTGAAACGTGGGAACTCTGCAGACCGCAATCCCTAATCCTCTCCAAACAACACTAGAGGCAGCCGTGGATTGCGCCTAACACTGCCTATGCAACTCGGCACAGCCTGAGAAACTAACTAGCCTGAAGATAGAAAATAAGCCTACCTTGCCTCAGAGAAATACCCCAAAGGAAAAGGCAGCCCCCCACATATAATGACTGTGAGTTAAGATGAAAAGACAAACGTAGAGATGAAATAGATTCAGCAAAGTGAGGCCCGACTTTCTTAACAGAGCGAGGATAGAAAAGGTAACTTTGCGGTCTACACAAAACCCTAAAGAAAACCACGCAAAGGGGGCAAAAAGACCCTCCGTACCGAACTAACGGCACGGAGGTACACCCTTTGCGTCACAGAGCTTCCAGCAACAAATTAGACAAGCTGGACAGAAAAAATAGCAAACAAATAGCAAAGAAGAACTTAGCTATGCAGAGCAGCAGGCCACAGGAATGATCCAGGCAAGCAAGTCCAACACTGGAACATTGACAGGAAGCCAGGATCAAAGCATTAGGTGGAGTTAAGTAGAGAAGCACCTAACGACCTCACCAGATCACCTGAGGGAGGAAACTCAGAAGCCGCAGTACCACTTCCCTCCACCAACAGAAGCTCACAGAGAGAATCAGCCGAAGTACCACTTGTGACCACAGGAGGGAGCTCTGCCACAGAATTCACAACAGTACCCCCCCTTGAGGAGGGGTCACCGAACCCTCACCAGAGCCCCCAGGCCGCCCAGGATGAGCCACATGAAAGGCACGAACAAGATCGGGAGCATGAACATCAGAGGCAAAAACCCAGGAATTATCTTCCTGAGCATAACCCTTCCATTTAACCAGATACTGGAGTTTCCGTCTAGAAACACGAGAATCCAAAATCTTCTCCACAATATACTCCAATTCCCCCTCCACCAAAACCGGGGCAGGAGGATCAACAGATGGAACCATAGGTGCCACATATCTCTGCAACAATGACCTATGGAATACGTTATGTATGGAAAAAGAATCTGGAAGGGTCAGACGAAAAGACACAGGATTAAGAACCTCAGAAATCCTATACGGACCAATGAAACGAGGTTTAAACTTAGGAGAGGAAACCTTCATAGGAATATGACGAGAAGATAACCAAACCAGATCCCCAACACGAAGTCGGGGACCCACACGGCGTCTGCGATTAGCGAAACGTTGAGCCTTCTCCTGGGACAAGGTCAAATTGTCCACTACATGAGTCCAAATCTGCTGCAACCTGTCCACCACAGTATCCACACCAGGACAGTCCGAAGACTCAACCTGTCCTGAAGAGAAACGAGGATGGAACCCAGAATTGCAGAAAAATGGCGAAACCAAGGTAGCCGAGCTGGCCCGATTATTAAGGGCGAACTCAGCCAAAGGCAAAAAGGACACCCAGTCATCCTGATCGGCAGAAACAAAGCATCTCAGATATGTTTCCAAGGTCTGATTGGTTCGTTCAGTCTGGCCATTAGTCTGAGGATGGAAAGCTGAGGAAAAAGACAAGTCAATGCCCATCCTACCACAAAAGGCTCGCCAAAACCTTGAAATAAACTGGGAACCTCTGTCAGAAACGATATTCTCTGGAATGCCATGTAAACGAACCACATGCTGGAAGAACAATGGCACCAAATCAGAGGAGGAAGGCAATTTAGACAAGGGTACCAGATGGACCATCTTAGAAAAGCGATCACAGACCACCCAAATGACTGACATCTTTTGAGAAATGGGAAGATCAGAAATAAAATCCATAGAGATATGTGTCCAAGGCCTCTTCGGGACCGGCAAGGGCAAAAGCAACCCACTGGCACGAGAACAGCAGGGCTTAGCCCGAGCACAAATCCCACAGGACTGCACAAAAGCACGCACATCCCGCGACAGAGACGGCCACCAAAAGGATCTAGCCACTAACTCTCTGGTACCAAAGATTCCAGGATGACCAGCCAACACCGAACAATGAACCTCAGAGATAACTTTATTGGTCCACCTATCAGGGACAAACAGTCTCTCCGCTGGACAACGATCAGGTTTATTAGCCTGAAATTTTTGCAGCACCCGCCGCAAATCAGGGGAGATGGCAGACACAATTACTCCTTCCTTGAGGATACCCGCCGGCTCAGACAAACCCGGAGAGTCGGCCACAAAACTCCTAGACAGAGCATCCGCCTTCACATTTTTAGAGCCCGGAAGGTACGAAATCACAAAGTCAAAACGGGCAAAAACAGCGACCAACGAGCCTGTCTAGGATTCAACCGCTTAGCAGACTCAAGATAAGTCAAGTTCTTATGATCAGTCAATACCACCACGCGATGCTTAGCTCCTTCAAGCCAATGACGCCACTCCTCGAATGCCCACTTCATGGCCAGCAACTCTCGGTTGCCCACATCATAATTTCGCTCAGCAGGCGAAAACTTCCTGGAAAAAAAAGCGCATGGTTTCATCACTGAGCAATCAGAAGCTCTCTGCGACAAAACAGCCCCTGCTCCAATCTCAGAAGCATCAACCTCGACCTGGAACGGAAGAGAAACATCTGGTTGACACAAAACAGGGGCAGAAGAAAAACGACGCTTCAAGTCTTGAAAAGCTTCCACAGCAGCAGAAGACCAATTGACCAAATCAGCACCCTTCTTGGTCAAATCGGTCAATGGTTTGGCAATACTAGAAAAATTGCAGATGAAGCGACGATAAAAATTAGCAAAGCCCAGGAACTTTTGCAGACTTTTCAGAGATGTCGGCTGAGTCCAATCATGGATGGCTTGGACCTTAACAGGATCCATCTCGATAGTAGAAGGGGAAAAGATGAACCCCAAAAATGAAACCTTCTGCACACCAAAGAGACACTTTGATCCCTTCACAAACAAAGAATTAGCACGCAGGACCTGAAAAACTGTTCTGACCTGCTTCACATGAGACTCCCAATCATCCGAGAAGATCAAAATGTCATCCAAGTACACAATCAGGAATTTATCCAGGTACTCTCGGAAGATGTCATGCATAAAGGACTGAAACACTGATGGAGCATTGGCAAGTCCGAATGGCATCACTAGATACTCAAAATGACCCTCGGGCATATTAAATGCAGTTTTCCATTCATCTCCTCGCCTGATACGCACCAGATTATACGCACCACGAAGATCTATCTTGGTGAACCAACTAGCCCCCTTAATCCGAGCAAACAAATCAGATAACAATGGCAAGGGGCACTAAAATTTAACCGTGATCTTATTTAGAAGGCGGTAATCAATACAAGGTCTCAGCGAACCACCCTTCTTGGCTACAAAAAAGAACCCTGCTCCTAATGGTGACGATGACGGGCGAATATGCCCCTTCTCCAGGGATTCCTTCACATAACTGCGCATAGCGGCGTGCTCAGGCATGGATAAATTAAACAGTCGACCTTTTGGGAATTTACTACCAGGAATCAAATTGATAGCACAATCACAATCCCTATGCGGAGGTAGGGCATCAGACTTGGGCTCATCAAATACATCCCGGTAATCAGACAAGAACTCTGGAACCTCAGAAGGGGTGGATGACGAAATTGACAGAAATGGAACATCACCATGTACCCCCTGACAACCCCAGCTGGACACAGACATGGATTTCCAATCTAATACTGGATTATGGGCTTGTAGCCATGGCAACCCCAACACGACCACATCATGCAGATTATGCAAGACCAGAAAGCGAATAACCTCCTGATGTGCAGGAGCCATGCACATGGTCAGCTGGGTCCAGTATTGAGGCTTATTCTTGGCCAAAGGCGTGGCATCAATTCCTCTCAATGGAATAGGACACTGCAAGGGCTCTAAGAGAAACCCACAACGCTTAGCATACTCCAAGTCCATCAAATTCAGGGCAGCGCCTGAATCCACAAATGCCATGACAGAATACGATGACAAAGAACAGATCAAGGTAACGGACAGAAGGAATTTTGACTGTACAGTACCAATGGTGGCAGACCTAGCGAACCGCTTAGTGCGCTTAGGACAATCAGAGATAGCATGAGTGGAATCACCACAGTAGAAACACAGCCCATTCAGACATCTGTGTTCTTGCCGTTCAACTCTGGTCAAAGTCCTATCGCACTGCATAGGCTCAGGTTTAAGCTCAGGTAATACCGCCAAATGGTGCACAGATTTACGCTCACGCAAGCGTCGACCGATCTGAATGGCCAAAGACATAGACTCATTCAAACCAGCAGGCATAGGAAATCCCAACATGACATCCTTAAGGGCTTCAGAGAGACCCTTTCTGAACATAGCTGCCAGCGCAGATTCATTCCATTGAGTGAGCACGGACCACTTTCTAAATTTCTGACAATATACCTCTATCTCATCCTGACCCTGACAAAGAGCCAGCAAATTTTTCTCTGCCTGATCCACTGAATTAGGTTCATCGTACAGCAATCCGAGCGCCAGGAAAAACGCATCGATATTACTCAATGCAGGATCTCCTGGCGCAAGAGAAAACGCCCAGTCCTGAGGGTCGCCGCGCAAAAAAGAAATAACAATCAAAACCTGTTGAACTGGATCACCAGAGGAGCGAGGTTTCAAGGCCAGAAATAATTTACAATTATTTTTGAAACTCAGAAACTTAGTTCTATCTCCAAAAAACAAATCAGGAATAGGAATTCTTGGTTCCAACATAGATTACTGATCAATAGTGTCTTGAATCTTTTGTACACTTGCCGAGAGCTGATCCACAAATGAAGACAGACTTCTAATGTCCATCGCTACACCTGTGTACTGAACCACCCAAATGTCTAGGGGAAAAAAAAGGCAAAACACAGTGCAAAGAAAAAAAAATGGTCTCAGAACTTCTTTTTTCCCTCTATTGAGAATCATTAGTACTTTTGGCTTCCTGTACTGTTATGAAAGGCAATTCAGTACCACAATGGACATAGCGGTCAGAGCACATACAGTGATCTGACAATAACCCAAAACCATAGAACGAGCTCTGAAACGTGGGAACTCTGCAGACCGCAATCCCTAATCCTCTCCAAACACTAGAGGCAGCCGTGGATTGCGCCTAACACTGCCTATGCAACTCGGCACAGCCTGAGAAACTAACTAGCCTGAAGATAGAAAATAAGCCTACCTTGCCTCAGAGAAATACCCCAAAGGAAAAGGCAGCCCCCCACATATAATGACTGTGAGTTAAGATGAAAAGACAAACGTAGAGATGAAATAGATTCAGCAAAGTGAGGCCCGACTTTCTTAACAGAGCGAGGATAGAAAAGGTAACTTTGCGGTCTACACAAAACACTAAAGAAAACCACGCAAAGGGGGCAAAAAGACCCTCCGTACCGAACTAACGGCACGGAAGTACACCCTTTGCGTCCCAGAGCTTCCAGCAACAAATTAGACAAGCTGGACAGAAAAAATAGCAAACAAATAGCAAAGAAGAACTTAGCTATGCAGAGCAGCAGGCCACAGGAATGATCCAGGGAAAAGCAAGTCCAACACTGGAACATTGACAGGAAGCCAGGATCAAAGCATTAGGTGGAGTTAAGTAGAGAAGCACCTAACGACCTCACCAGATCACCTGAGGGAGGAAACTCAGAAGCCGCAGTACCACTTCCCTCCACCAACAGAAGCTCACAGAGAGAATCAGCCGAAGTACCACTTGTGACCACAGGAGGGAGCTCTGCCACAGAATTCACAACAGAGTTCATAATTGTGGGGTTGACGTCACTTTTGTATTGTCAGGTGACATCAAGCCCACAGATTAGTAATGGAGCAATGGAGTAATCCTATAGTTATATGGTAAATAAAGACACAGCCAGAATAAAGTCCTTTAATTGAAAGAATGACACAGACTCCTTTAATGAAACTAAATTAAACCATTCTCACGTCATCACTAGGGTTGAGCGAAACGGATCGTTCATTTTCAAAAGTCGCCGACTTTTGGTAAAGTCGGGTTTCATGAAACCCGACCCGATCCCTGTGTGGGGTCGGCCATGCGGTACGCGACTTTCGCGCCAAAGTCGCGTTTCGTATGACGCGCTTGGCGCCATTTTTTTCAGCCAATGAAGGGGCATGGGCAGAGTGATGACATAGGTCTTAGGGGCGTGGACGCCTATCGCCATGTTGTCGCTTGTGCGCTGTAGCGATTTGCACTGTGTAACACCAGCTTTTCAGTTCCGGGTACGGACGGAGGGGGGAGAGAGAGAGAGAAAGAGAAAAAAAAAAAAAAAAAATTCCCATTGGCTTTGCATTGGGTTTCGTGTTTCGGTCGATCCTCGACTTTTCGCCATAATCGGCCGATTTCACTCGACTCGACTTTTGAGATAGTCGGGTTTCGCGAAACCCGGCTCGACCCTAAAAAAGTCAAGGTCGCTCAACCCTATCCTTCACCTATCCGTCATTCTGTCCCACGCCATAATCCTTGTGGGGATAAACAGTTTTCAAACTGGACGGTGCCAAGATGCGACTGTCTAGGCTGAAAACTAGTGATGAATGAGCTACTGCAAGCATCGGTGAGCAGTGGTGACATCATCAAGCAGGTCACTGAGGCTGTGTTCTCAGCCAAGCTAAACTGCGGTGACCTTGGTGAAATCACAACTAACACTGTGAGAAAGTCGCACGGGGCAGCGCTGAGTTCATGGCGTTCACCGCAGTTCAGTTTGAGAAATTGCAGAGAGGCTTTTTCTCACTCCTCCCCTTCTCCACACAGTCCCATATCATCCCCCCATTCTTCATACAGAACCTCTTCATCCCCCGTTCTCCACACAGCCCCTCATCATCCCCCTTCTTCACACAGTCCCTCATTATCATCTTCTCTATGCAGCCCACTCAAGTAACATCAACCCTTTCCCAAATACACCCTTAGAGTACTCACACTGAGTCCTAGGTCCTCATTACCATCTGTACAAGGGTCCATTATGCAGCCTCTCAGTCCTCTCCTCCTCACACAGCTCCATGGTGCAGCCTGTCATTTCCCTCCTCTCCTCTCCTCTCCAGCAGCCTTAGCCAACGCTGCTTCCTGCTATCGGGTCTTCACTGGACTGAAGAAGGCCCCACCCATTCCAGTAACATCATTCCCTGCAAAAATCAACTCTGATCTGGATGCCCCCGTGATGTGTGTGCAGTCTCACAGTCTGTGATGGAGCTGGCTGTGGTGTGAGTGCTTTGTTCTACACCCGGTGCCCGTGGGCCATCTGCACTGCTCAGCAATAAGTGATGTGAGGTGAATGCTTTCTTATCACCTGCTGCTGTTGGCTTCTATTGATCTCATACTCCGCAGCTGAGAGAACGGTGAGCGCAATGAGTTCATTAGAAGCCAGTAGCAGGTGATGAGAAACCTCTCACTTCACATCACTCATTGCTGAGCAGTGCAGATGGCCCGTGGGCACCGGAATACAATAACACATTCACCACTTCATGCACCTGATCAGAATACAGGGCAGAGCAGGCAAATGAAGCAGGCAGGAGTTGTAGTGCTGGCCAGGGGGCGGGCCCACGGAGGATTCTCTGGTTTCCCGGTGGGCCAGTCTGACCCTGCCTGAGACAACTGGTGGCAGCAGTGGGCTCAACAGAGCGTAACCAAATGGAAAACCACCCACAGAGTGAGTACAGAAATTGGACTGTATCCAGTTCACAAGAGAGAGCCAGAGAGCTGGGCATGAACTACCAGGGACTGACTAAAGAGGCCTTAATTGATCTACTGGTGGGTAGAAAAAAGCCAATGGTTGGTGTGGTACGAAGAAGAGATGGCGGTTCTGGGCCCAGGGGTCTCTCAGGAGTATAAGGGTATGTTTCCCCGTTCAGGAAACGCTGAGTGTTTGACGCTGCGTAGAGCTGCAGCGTCAAACACGCAGCGTCCAGATGTTAGGTTACAGCATAGTGGAGGGGATTTCATGAAATCCCGTCTCCACTATGCGGTAAAACACGCAGACGGCAGACCCACGTAAATGGACATGCGGCGCGTCTTTTCAGAACGCAGCATGTCTGTTTACAAAGCGGCGACGCTCCGTCGCCGTGCCGTAGATTTGCCATAAACTATCATTAGATGCGATAAAATCACATCTAATGATTAGTCACATGCGTAGAAACTGCGTACACGCAGCTTACTACGCATATCTGCCGGCTCACCTGTCCCGTCGCCGGAAGTCCCTCGTCCACTGCAGTTCTCAGGATAACTTATGTTATCGCGAGAACTGCCGTGCACGTGACCGGGACTTATCTCCGGTCACTAGTCTGGTTCTCGCAAACAGCTTATCAGCTGTTTGTGAGAACGCTGTAGTGTAGGTGATCGCTGGAGAGTTATCTCCGGCAATCATCTACCGGCTCTGCTACATCTAGATGTCAGGCATCCAGATGTAGCAGAGCCAGACTCGTCTACACTGTGTGCACATACAACACACAACATACACCATACACCATGCAACAACATGCGACAACATGCAACATGCAACAACATGTGACATGCAACAACATGTGACATGCAACAACATGTGACATGCAACATGCAACAACATAATAACATAGTAACATAGTTAGTAAGGCCGAAAAAAGACATTTGTCCATCCAGTTCAGCCTATATTCCATCATAATAAATCCCCAGATCTACGTCCTTCTACAGAACCTAATTGTATGATACAATATTGTTCTGCTCCAGGAAGACATCCAGGCCTCTCTTGAACCCCTCGACTGAGTTCGCCATCACCACCTCCTCAGGCAAGCAATTCCAGATTCTCACTGCCCTAACAGTAAAGAATCCTCTTCTATGTTGGTGGAAAAACCTTCTCTCCTCCAGACGCAAAGAATGCCCCCTTGTGCCCGTCACCTTCCTTGGTATAAACAGATCCTCAGCGAGATATTTGTATTGTCCCCTTATATACTTATACATGGTTATTAGATCGCCCCTCAGTCGTCTTTTTTCTAGACTAAATAATCCTAATTTCGCTAATCTATCTGGGTATTGTAGTTCTCCCATCCCCTTTATTAATTTTGTTGCCCTCCTTTGTACTCTCTATAGTTCCATTATATCCTTCCCGAGCACCGGTGCCCAAAACTGGACACAGTACTCCATGTGCGGTCTAACTAGGGATTTGTACAGAGGCAGTATAATGCTCTCATCATGTGTATCCAGACCTCTTTTAATGCACCCCATGATCCTGTTTGCCTTGGCAGCTGCTGCCTGGCACTGGCTGCTCCAGGTAAGTTTATCATTAACTAGGAACCCCAAGTCCTTCTCCCTGTCAGATTTACCCAGTGGTTTCCCGTTCAGTGTGTAATGGTGATATTGAATCCTTCTTCCCATGTGTATAACCTTACATTTATCATTGTTAAACCTCATCTGCCACCTTTCAGCCCAAGTTTCCAACTTATCCAGATCCATCTGTAGCAGAATACTATCTTCTCTTGTATTAACTGCTTTACATAGTTTTGTATCATCTGCAAATATCGATATTTTACTGTGTAAACCTTCTACCAGATCATTAATGAATATGTTGAAGAGAACAGGTCCCAATACTGACCCCTGCGGTACCCCACTGGTCACTGGTTGCATGTCAACAACATGTGACATGCAACATGCGACATGCGACATGCAACAACATGTGAATGCCACATGCGACGACATGTGACATGCGACAACATGTGACAACATGCAACTTGCGGCATGCAACGTGCGGTGTGCAACATGCAACATCATGTGACATGCAACATACAACATGCGACATGCAACATGCGACATGCAACATGTGACATGCGACATGCAACAACATGTGACATGTGACATGCGACATGCAACATGCAACAATATGCAACATGTGACATGCGGCATGTGACAACATGCAACATGCAACAACATGCGACATGTAAAATGTGACATGCAACATGCAACAACATGCGACATGCAACATGCAACAACATGCGACGACATACGCCATGCAACATGCACCATACAACATGCGACAACATGCAACATGTGACGATATGCACCATACAACATGCAACATACACCATACAACACATACATACAGTACATACATATAGACATAGAGTACATTAAACATAGATTACAAACTCACCATCACTTGTCACTTTGATCCCCGAAGCCAGTGTCATCTGTAAAAAATATTAAAATAATAAACAAACAATATACCTCCTGATCCGCAGAAATCCAATTAAAACGAGTGTCCCACGACAATCTCCCGTGGAGAGCAGCAGCATCAGCTGATGCGACTGCTCTCCAGGGGCTCCAGGAATACAATGAAGGAAGGTATCCTTCTGTACTGTATTCCTCCGCCACTGTAAAAAATAGTCCCTAGTCTCACTTGTGGCACTGCTGTGTGAGAAAGTTCCCACACAGCAATGCCATAAAGTGAAACCCTGAACCCGATGTCATTGTTCTATAGTGGAGATCTTCGTGGGACACTCGTTATTAATTGGACTACGGCGGACAGGTAGTATACGGTTTATTATTTTTACTTTTTTGCAGGTGATCGAGTATGGTAAGTATGGTTAGATTAAGAATAATAAAATACTTTTTTCTAGCTGTGTCTTCATTTTGTTTTTTAACTCTTTCACTACTCTAGGATTAATAATGGATAGGCGTCTTATTGACGCCTCTCCATTATTAACCCGGCTTAATGTCACCTTACAATAGCAAGGTGACATTAACCCCTTATTACCCCATATCCCACCGCTACACAGTAGCAGGAAGAGAGGGGCTAAGTGCCGGAATTGGTGCATCTTACAGATGCGCCATTTCTGGGGCGGCTGGGGGCTGGTATTTGTAGCTGGGAGGGCAATATCCACTGGCTATACTTACTGGCTAGAAAGATAGGGGGACCCCCCCAAAAAAAGACGTGGGGTCCCCCTATATTTTATAGCCAGAAAGGCTACGCAGACAGCTGCGGGCTGATATTCATAGCCTAGAGAGGGGCCATGGGTATTTCCCCTTCCCAGGCTACAAATATTGGCCCCCAGCCGTCGGCTTTCCCCCTCTGGTGAAGAAAATTGCGCGGGAGCCCTCGCCGTTTTTTTCCCATTTTTTTGTAAATTAAACGTTCATTCAGAAACATCGGCCTTGCTATTACATATCTCCTAGATGGTGGCCCGATTTTAACGCATCGGGTATTCTAGAATATGTATGTATGTATGTATGCATGTCGAGCTGTGAGTGGGGGTTAAATTCCACGCCAATATCGCTGATTGGTCGCGGCCGGCCGCGTAATATATAGCAGAGCCACGTAGTATATAGCACAGTGATGTAGTATATAGCACAGCCCACGTAGTATAGAACAGCCACGTAGTATATAACACAGCCCACGCAGTAGATAGCACAGCCACGTAGTATATAGCAGCCACGTAGTATATAGCACAGACACGTAGTATATAGCACAGACACGTAGTATATAGCACAGACACGTAGTATATACAGTAGCACAGCCACGTAGTATATAGCACAGTGAGTGTGTAATTTCACAATGCATCTCTGGGAATGGAAGCTGCCGAAAGCATCAGGAGGAGCGGGAAAGCTGCGGAGGCGATGGAAGGTCAGAGTAGCATGATTTTTTATTTTTTTTATTACTTTTACCATTATATCTTTTTACTATTGATGCTGCATAGCCAGCATCAATAGTAAAAAAGTTGGTCCGGGATGGGGATTAGGGAGGGGCCAATCAGCGACTCGAGATTTCCGTTACAGACAGAAAGACAGACAGACAAATAGACGGAAGTACCCCTTAGATGATTATATAGATATATAGATAATCTATCTATAGATATATTTATAGATATACTAAACATCGGGCTTGGTATTATCTATCTATCTATCTATCTATCATCTATCTATTATTTATCTATCGATATATATATCCGGCTATCTATAGATATATCTTTCGATAGATATATTTATAGATAAATAATAGATAGATAGATACGATAGATAGATTTATCATATATTATCTATCTATTGATCCATCTGTTATCAATAATCTATCTGTCTGTGTGTGTAAACATTATTCTTCAATGGAGTATGTAAATGAAGAGGTTGGACAAGAAATGACATCACCCTTTTTTTTTGGTATATCTTTATTGAGCTTACAAAAACACACAAATCCGCATGAAAAAAAGCGTCAAAAAACGCATGACAAACGCGTCAAAAACGTGTAAAAAACACACAAAAAACGCAGGTGACCTGCCAGTGACCTCAGGTGCAGATTTGGTGCAGATTTTACCTGCGTCAAATCCTGATCAAATCCTGTCCTAACCCTAAGGAGGAGGCTGCTCGCCGAGCACAGCAGAGACAAGAAGTAATGGAGATCGAAAGAGGGAGTAATGCAATGTGGAGTGCAAACCCCACATTCCAGGTGCCTGTATGGATCACTCGGACAGACTTTAAGCCATTTGATGAGGCTTCCGTAGACGTAGGGGGTTCTTCAAGGACTCGGAGCAGCAGTGTGCTGTGATGGGGGTACCCCACTCTGGCTGGATGCGTTTTTTAGTGGGACTGCTGAACGGAACTGTGGCGGAAGCTTATCAACCATTGACTCACATCGGAACCAAGATTATAACATCGTAAAGCGGACTATCCTGGAGTACCATACTATCGCCCCAGACTCATATAGGGCTCAGTTCTGAGACCTCCCATGTACCACGAGGGGGTAATTTAGAATGTATGCCCTAAGATGTCCCAGGCACATCGGAGATGACTGGAAGCAGAAAACGCCTTTGTGGAAGATGTTATACAGGCGTTCCTTATAGAAAAATTTTTTGCCAAGTGCTCCGCAGAATTACGGGAATGGGTCTGGGAGCGCACGCCATGCACCATGGACAGAGCTGAACTGCGTTTTACCTGTAGATATACCACGGATTTACAGTAGAATTCCTGCATTTTTTGTCCAGATTTCACCTGCGGTTTTACACCTGCGCATTCCTATTGAGGAGCAGATGTAAAACGCTGCGAAATCCGCACAAAGAATTGACGGCATTTCTGCATGGTATTTTCCGCACCATGGGCACTGCGGATTTGGTTTTCCATAGGTTTAAATGGTACTGTAAACCGCATAGAAAACAGCTGCGAATCAGCAGCATCCAATCCGCTGCCAAATCCGCAACGTGTACACATACCTTTAGAAAAACTCCTTGGCTTAAAGATAATTCTTAAGTTGGATAGAAGAGCAGAAGTTTCATTTTTGTGGTGGGCCTTCTTTGTTCTACATCTTCCTAACCTGTGTAAGGTGCCCGAGCAGGGTGGCTGTGGGCGAGCTGTAGCTCCAGCACACTCTGACACCCTACAAGAAAATCATGTCCCATTCCCAGTGTGCTGCTAGGTGTGGGGTGAATCACACTCACTTGTGTGCCACAGGCATCCTCTGAGTCCAGGCTTCCATCTTAAGGAACCACCGCACACAATCCAGGGGACACCAAGTGCTTTTCAACAGTCAAACTTTTACTGAACAGTTAACAGTCATTACAGTGGAGCATGTGGGATAGGGCACAACAGGTTACAGTTTTTCCCTCAGGTGCCAGACATAACTTCAGCCCTAACTCTCGTTCTTGATAGAAATCCCTTTTCCTGCTGTCTCCACTACCTCTAGGAATCCACCTGGTCAGCTCGTCCGTGAGGGGTTCGTCATCACGGTCCAGTGGGTCCACTTTAAGTTTTTCTTCGTGCATCGTCACAGTATCTACAGGCCATGGACCCCGCTGGTGTCTCCACCACCCAAAAAGAATTCCTTTTTTTGCAAGAGAACCAGACTAGAATCATGCCCTTCATAAAGAATATGGAGTCTCGTCTCGCAGCTTTACAGTCCACCGACCCTAGTAACGTCTCACAGATGGCGGCTCTTCAGCAGGAGCTTAGCCAACAACGGGACATTCAGTCTCATATTTTGAATTTTATGGTCTCTGTCGACAATCGACTTCTCTCCCTTCAGGGTGCCGCTTCGGCTCCAATCCAGGCCTCTGCTCTGCGGCCCTCTCCTCGTCTGGCCAGACCTCCTCACTATAGTGGAGATCCTAAATTATGTCATGGGTCTCTCAATCAGTGTCAATTACACTTTGAGTTGTCTCTGCTGTTATACCCTACGGATTGAGCTAAAGTAGCTTTTGTGGTTTCCCATTTAGAAGGCGAGGCTTTGGCCTGGATTAACCCCCTCTGGGGAGGGAAGATCCGGTGGTTTCCCAACTTAATCTTTTTTTGGATACCTTTCGCAAGGTATTTGATGAACCCGGTTGTCTGGTTTCTACCACAGAGTCTTTTTTCAACCTTCACCAGGGTACCCTTTCTGTGGCTCAGTATGCCATCCGTTTCTGGACACTGTCATCTGATTTAGGGTGGAACAATGAAGCATTGGTGGGAGCGTTTTGTCGAGGTCTGTCTTCCTGAATTAAGGATGAGCTGGCAGGGCGTGATACTCCCCTACTACTTTGGATGACCTTATTTCCTTAGCTACTTGCATTGATTTGCGATTCCATGAGCGCTCTCGTGAGGCTGCCAGAGAGAGGAGGTTTGCTCGTTTGACTTCTGCTACACGGAGTGCTTCTTTCCCTCAAACCATTACCGTTTCATCCTCTTCTTCTCCTGAGCCCATGCAGGTGGATCGCCTCAAGCCCGCTGAACTTTGCCGTAAGGAGAGACTTGCACAGGGTTTATGCTTCTATTGCGGCAGTGCCTCTCATCTTCTGCGATCCTGCCCTCAGAAGCCGGGAAACGCCTCCGCCTAGGACAGGTAAGAGAGGTCTTCCTAGGTAGTTATGATTTCTCTCCTCCTCTAATCTTGTCCGTTATTTTACACATGGGGCCTAGTTGCTTCTCTCTGGAGGCTTACGTAGATTCTGGTGCGGCTGGGAATTTTGTCCAACTCGAGATTGTTAAGAGACTTGGAATTCCTGTCAGATCCTTGGAGATTCCTAGGCAAATAGCATCTGTTGATGGTCAGCCTTTGCGGGAGTCCGTTACTTTAGTCACCGAGGAAGTTGAGATTCAAATTGGAGCTCTTCATCATGAAAAGTTAGCTTTTTATGTTTTGCCGTCTTTGTCCCATCTGTTTCTTTTAGGACTTCCTTGGCTAAGGAATCATGAACCTTCCCTCGACTGGCAGTCTGGAGACGTTTTAACCTGGGGACAGTCTTGTCAGAACAGATGCCTACTTCCCGTCAAGCCTACTTGTACCTCTTCATCTGCTCCAGGACTGGCGAATCTCGGTTTATTCATCACTTTCGGACATCTTCGACAAAAAGGAGGCTGAGGTTCTACCACCGCATCGTCCTTACAATTGTCCGATTGATCTCATTCCTGGCTCCACTCCTCTCAGAGGGTGTATATATCCTCTGTCTCCCTCCGAGACTCTAGCCATGTCCAAGTATGTTCAAGAGAATTTGGCCAGAGGCTTTATTCGAAAGTCTTCCTCACCTGCGGGGGCTGGTTTCTTTTTTGTTAAGAAGAAGGATGGTTCCCTTCGACCCTGCATTGATTATTGTGGCCTCAATAACATCACAATTAAAAATAAGTATCCACTTCCTCTCATCCCAGAACTCTTCGACCGTCTACAGGGAGCACGCGTCTTCACTAAATTGGATCTCAGAGGAGCTTATAATTTGATCCGAATTCGCTCTGGAGACGAATGGAAGACTGCGTTTAACACTCGTGATGGCCATTATAAGTATTTGGTCATGCCCTTTGGCCTATGTAATGCTCCTGCAGTCTTTCAAGAGCTGGTGAATGACATTTTTCGGGACCTACTTTACACCTGTGTTGTGGTATATTTGGAAGATATCCTTGTGTTTTCACCAGATCTACTTTCTCATCGAAGAGATGTTAGGCAAGTTCTTCTTCGTCTGAGAGAGAATCGTCTGTATGCAAAGCTTGAAAAATGTGCCTTCGAACTGTCGTCTCTGCCGTTCTTGGGTTTTGTCATCTCCGATTCTGGGCTGCGAATGGATCCTGGTAAAGTCTCTGCCGTGCTCAATTGGCCACGTCCTCTCAGAGTGAGGGCAATCCAGCGTTTTCTTGGTTTCGCGAACTATTATCGGCAGTTTATTCCTCACTTTTCCGCCCTGTCGGCCCCCATCTCTTCTCTGAATAAAAAAGGTGCTGATCCTCATCATTGGCCAGCTGAGGCCGAAGAGGCTTTCCTGTCTCTCAAAGAAGCTTTCGCCTCGGCTCCTGTACTTCATCGCCCTCAAGCAAATAAGCCCTTCTTCCTAGAGGTTGATGCTTCTGCTATCGGAGCTGGAGCCGTGCTTTCTCAAAAGTCTTCTTCTGGTCGCCTTGCGCCTTGTGGTTTCTTCTCCAAGATCTTCTCGTCTTCAGAAAGAAATTATTCCATAGGCGACAGAGAACTTTTGGCCATCAAACTGGCACTGGAGGAGTGGAGATATCTGCTGGAGGGAGCTCTACATCCCTTTGTAATCTATAAAGAATTTGGCGTACATCCGTTCGGTGCACCGACTAAACCCTCGACAAGCCAGGTGGGCTTTATTCTTTGCTCGGTTCAACTTTCAACTTCGCTTTCTGCCTGGTGAGAAAAACTTCAAGGCTGACGCTCTATCCAGAGCCTTCTCGCCGGTGGATGCTGTGGAGGAGACCGCGCATATCACTGATCCGACCAGAGTCATCACGGTAGCTCCAGTCGCTTTGACCTCATTACCTCCGGGTAAGACCTTCGTTTCTGGGAGGGACAGGAGATGTGTTCTACTTTGGGGACCTGCCTCCAAGCTGGCGGGTCATGTCGGTTTCAAGAAGACCTTTAATCTCTTATCCCGCTACTACTGGTAGTCAACTCTTTTGAAAGATGTCCGAAGTTTTGTTGAGTCATGTCCATCCTGTGCTAAGAACAAGGTTCCAAGGCAGTTGCCTTCAGGTCGTCTGCATCCTCTTCCTGTCCCTACTACTCCATGGCAACATATTGCAATAGATTTTATTACTGATCTTCCCTGTTCTTCTGCTTGCACTGTCATCCTCATGGTCGTAGACCATTTTTCTAAAATGGATCATTTCATTCCTCTCCCAGGTTTACCTTCGGCTCCTGAGTTGGCGAAGACTTTTGTTCAACATATTTTTTGCATTCATGGCCTACCACAGCATATCGTTTCTGATCGAGGAGTTCAGTTCACCGCTCGATTCTGGAGGGCTCTCTGTACAGTAAGTCCATGAACATCTCGCTTGACTTCTCTTCGGCCTATCATCCTCAGTCCAACGGTCAAGTGGAGCGTACTAACCAGACTCTGGTGACTTATCTCCGGCACTTCTCTAACGCTCTTCAGAATGATTGGTCCGACTTACTACTGTGGGCCGAATTTTCCTATAACAATCATTCCAGCGAAGCTTCTACCAAATCTCCTTTTTTTACCGTTTATGGACAACATCCTGGACTTCCTCTACCGGTTCCTCCTGTCTCTTCTGTGCCTGCGGCAGATCTTCTGTCTAGGGAATTCTCCAGGATCTGGCAGGAGACCAAGTCTGCTCTTGAATTAGCTCAGTTTAGGATGAAGAGACATGCGGATAAAAGAAGTCTTGATTCTCCTATATTCCATCCAGGGGATAATGTCTGGCTTTTATCTAAATTTATTCGCCTTAAAATCCCTTTGCACAAACTAGGTCCTCGCTACATTGGTCCTTTCGAAGTTCTGGCACGTATTAACAATGTTTCTTACAAGCTTAGGTTACCTGCCTCTCTTCGTATTCCCAATTCCTTTCATGTCTCTCTCCTTAAACCTGCAGTTTTCAATCAATTTCATGCCTCGACCCTGTCTTCTCCTTCCCCTGTATCTGCGGACAATGTCTTTGAGATAAAGGATGTTTTGGCCGTGAAAAAGCGTAGGGGTAGAACTTTGTTTTTGGTGGACTGGAAGGGTTTTGGTCCTGAGGAGAGGTCCTCGGAGACTCAGGAGAAGATTCAGGCTCCTCGTATTTTAACTAGGTTTCTTTCCAGCCTTACAAAAGGAGGGGGACGTAAGGACGGGGGTACTGTCATGCCGCTGTCGCTGCCGCCTCCTGCGCCCTGTCATACTCACCTGTCTTCGGCGTTCCGGCACGCCTCCTCTCCTGCGGTGTCCTTCTCTCTGCGCTCGCTCCCGGCCACTCATGCTCATCAGGTGCACGCGCACACCAGATTCAGTACTGCGCATGCGCACCTTTGATATTCCTGCTGGCGCTCCTTCTCATCCTCTCGATCGTCTTGGAGGACCTTCACCTGGAAGTGCTGCGTCGCGCCAGTATGTAAGCTGCTCCCGCCCTATCCTCTATGTCTGTAGATCATTTGTGGTTGCAAGTGTTCTTGACCCCTCGCTAGTGCTGTGTTGTCCCTGTTTCTCCTGATCCTGGTTCTCTGTATTTCTACCAGCGCCATACCTCTGTCTCTGCTTCCCTGGGTCGCTGCATTCCAGTGCTCCTGCTCTTCCTGTATCGCCAGTCTTGTGTCCCTGTGCCTTTGCTTCCCTGGGTCTCTTCAGTTCAGTTCCATGTGCCACCTATCATAGCAGTCTTGCTCCTTTACAGTCCTCTGTCTCTGCAGCCTCTGTCTATAAAGTCCTGCATCTCTGCACTCCTGTCCTCAGTCCGGTGTCTCTCCTGGTTCTCCTGGTCCCACGTCTTCTTTGGTCCTTATCACTATTGTTTTCCCCAGCTTCCGAGGCGATAGTCCCTCACAGGCCTGCCCCTAACTCTCCCTGTATAGGGGGCGGTCCACCTGGTCAGCTCGTCCATGAGGGGTTCGTCGTCACAGTCCAGTGGGTCCACTTTACATTTTTCTTTGTACATCGTCACAGTTTAAATCTTCCACTGCTCCTACCCACACATAACCGGGAAGTATCTCTCCTTATAATAATAATAATCTTTATTTTTATTAACACTATTCCCCTCCCATCTGTGGGCCTGTACCTAATGTTAACTATTCCTTATCCATTTCCTATCTCTACTGTATATTACTAATAATTCTTGCTTCCTTTTATCTATAAAACACTTATCTTTATACACTATCACAGGGTTTCTACATTTGCCCCGCTATTGTACACATTACCATAACATACTACATAGGTATTATACAAATACACAATAAATGCATAAAAAGCATAACACTGTTCACATTACACTTGTGCATACGGTGGTTGTTTTCAGGGTAGGGAGGGGGTAAGACAGTCTGCATCCTCACACAAGGATACTTTTGCAGTAGATATTTACCGTGTATAAGAAAAAAAGGATCAGCTTGACAAAAGAAAATACAATGAGATTAAAATCTTTATTCCATTCAGATTCAAAATTAAGACATCCATTGCACGCAGTTAAAAACATGTTCATTCTGACTGTATATTTACAGAATTTACTATTCATTAAATTTATAATTTTTTTTCCTAGACTAATACATTTTTCCTTTTTTCACCAACTTTACTGCTCACACAACCACAATGCATATGAAAATTATGCATGGAAACTCTGTCAATGGGTGACAAGTGCATGACTAGCTTAATTTGTATGTTGCCTCTTCTCAGGACGGTACATGTTATGAACAGGTAATTCAGAACCACAATGGACCTTGAAGTTCAGAGCACACAAGGTGACCTGACATTTACCAAAAACATAGGACAAGCTCTGAGACGTGGAAACTCTGCTGACCGCAATCCCTAATCCTAACACACCACACTAGAGGCAGCCGTGGATTGCGCCTAACGCTCCCTATGCAACTCGGCACAGCCTGAGAAACTAACTAGCCCTGAAGATAGAAAAATAAGCCTACCTTGCCTCAGAGAAATTCCCCAAAGGAAAAGGCAGCCCCCCACATATAATGACTGTGAGTAAAGATGAAATACAAACACAGAGATGAAATAGATTTAGCAAAGTGAGGCCCGACTTACTGAATAGACCGAGGATAGGAAAGATAGCTTTGCGGTCAACACAAAAACCTACAAACAACCACGCAGAGGGGCAAAAAGACCCTCCACACCGACTAACGGTACGGAGGTGCTCCCTCTGCGTCTCAGAGCTTCCAGCAAGCAAGAAAAAACCAATATAGCAAGCTGGACAGAAAATATAGCAAGCAAAAAAAACACAAGCAGAACTTAGCTTATGCAGGATAGAGAGGCCACAGGAACGATCCAGGAGGAAGCAAGACCAAAACTAGAACATTGACTGGAGGCCAGGATCAAAGCACCAGGTGGAGTTAAATAGAGCAGCACCTAACGACTTAACCTCATCACCTGAGGGAGGAAACTCAGAAGCTGCAGTACCACTCTCATCCACCAAAGGAAGCTTATAGACAGAACCAGCCGCAGTACCACTCACGACCACAGGAGGGAGCTTGGCCACAGAATTCACAACAGGTACAACTCTGCAACAATATACAATACAGAAAGAAGAATGAGAACACTGTTACATACGAAGCCAAGACGAGTAGATGTGTGGCTGTAGCTCTAGATATAAAAACTACTGGTGTATCACACTTTATTCCACGTGTAAGTTGTATTTTTTAACAGCTTTGCTGCTTTTTCCCTCTAACACCATCAAGATGCTGCAAATTGACTTTATCCTTTGGGGAATTTTCTACAAAAGCGGTGAGTGCCAAGGTGAACGGTGGTATTTGGAGACCTCTGCTTAAACTTGCAATATAAAAAGCTAATTATGCCTTGCGAGGAAGTATAAAGAGAGTTCAGATTGCACAAACTGCTGGGATTCTGTAGGTCAATAATTACATGGGTATGACGCACATAACAGAACTGAAGCTGCAGAGATCACAGCTAGTCTGCTTTAATCAGAATGGCAATACCTGTCCAGGAACTAAGGGGCAGCGGGGATCTAAAGTCTTACCCTCCAGTTGTTGCTTTTATACCCATCTTATTACTGCAGACTAAGGGAAATATGTGCAAATGGACCAAAAGAAGTACACAAGAAAAAATTAAATCAGTTTAGAAAGCCTCTGGCTTATTTGACATTTTTTTCCTCTCTTGGCATGATCCTTTTAATAACACATCCATCACTCCATGCCATAGTCGTCTTAGCCTTCCCCAGCAGCTATGCTCCTCTTCTCAAAGTTTCATCTAAATTTATCCAGTAATTCTTCTTGTAAATCTCAGATCAAACCTTGCTCTTCACATTTAAATTCTCCTTATTTTCAACATCGCCCGTGACTAAAGCAGCAAGACAAATCTGCAACCAACCCCCATCTCGATGTACGCTGCTATATTTGTATCTGAAGGGTAAATCTTCCAATCTTTCATCCGGCTTTGTTCATTTATCTGGATGTCTATGAAGGTTTGTGGGATAAATTCCTGCTCTGAATCAAACATTCTGATGACAAATTAAAGGCATCTGAAATTAGTGTCTTGTATGGACCAATCCAAATTTGTGTTTGTTCTCTTTAACCCTTTCCCTTCTCAGTCAATTTACAGGTTTAGGCTTCCATTTTTTCCTCTCCCTTTTTAAAGATAGGTAACTTTTTTTTTATTTTTGCAAAGTAAGGGAAGGGAGTAATGGGAAATGGCAAAAATGAATTCCAAGGGAGATGAAATCATGGGAAAATAAAATTCCTTCTTTTTTTATTGGTTTTATATTTACAGTGTCCATTGTACAGTGAAAATGACCTGGAAACATGATGCCAGGTTAGTACAATAATGAATATACCAAATATGTGTAGGGTTCTTTTTACTATTTCATTGGCTTAAAAAAAAGCGCATAATTTTATATAAAGAAAAAGGAGACGTGAGTGCGTGTTGTCTTGAGTGGCAATCTGGTGTCTTTATGCAATTTTAGAGTATATACTATTTTTGAACGCTTCTTATTGCATTTCCTAGTGGTGGCCATCATTGGGGCATTATCATTGTGAGACATGGAGCTAAGACGGCTTTTATACACAGGCATTGCAAATGAAGAAGCCGTGGCATTTTTCACACAGTTGGGCGCAAAAATTATCCTTGTTTAGGGAGTATCAAGAGCTTAGCACATTGCTGAATGAAGAATTAGGAACAAATAACATGTGCGCTGTTTTGAATGTGAAGAAGTTATTGTTTCAAAATATAATGGCAGCTTGATATCTTCCAGCAGGCTGAGAGCACACCATCATTTCTCAAAAGGCATGAGAATCCACACGTTAGGACAGCGATTCCAGCTTGACAAGGTGCAAGTTTAGTTAGCAAACCAATGAAAGACTGGGGGCGCATGCTTGTTTCCTCAACACAAAATTGGAGATTTGCCATTGTGAAGGAGGAGGAGGTATACTCAGAGTAGAACATGCAGTGACAATAATGATCGTTCGTGATGATGATGACACGGATCAACTACTACTTAACAATAAGTCTAGGCTGAAAGAAAGATGAGCATGGCGAGAAGGAACAGGAGGACAGTTTGAGGAAACCTCTAATTGAAGTACAGCTAGATTTTGCCAAATAAGCAAGTGACGTTGCATCATATGCTGATGGAAAACTGTAGTTCCTAGTCTATATGAGGCGGGTGGTCCATGGCTCATTTTCCTCTTACAGAGTCTACAGAGAAGCCAAAAACTCCTCTGGCAGCAATGTGCAAATGTACTCCCACACCAGAAGCCCACACATATGAATCGACACCACTGCAATCAGACCTTTTAGGCGCTGTAAAGCTTCCTCAACCAAGCAGAAATTAATCAAGCAGAAAAAGCTGATTTTGCCACAGAGGATCTTTTTTTTAACACAAATCAATAGGGAACAGATGCGCAGTACCAGGTCAAAACCACTGTCAGACTGAGCAGCACTATAACTGAGCAGTTCCGGCTGCCACCGACACCTAGAACAGTTGATCAGCTGTATCACTTCCTCATTGAATAGAATATAATGCTGTTGGAGCATAATTATGACATGGTGGGGATATCTGAAACATGGCTGGATGAGAGCCATGACTGGGCTGTTAACTTGCAGGGCTATAGTCTGTTCAGAAATGACCGAAAGGATAAGCGAAGGAGAGGGGTGTGTCTATATGTAAAATCATCCTTAAAACCCATCCTGCATGATAATATAGGTGAATCTAATGAAAATGTAGAGTCCCTGTGGGTGGAGATAAGGGGAGGGGGAAAAAATAATAAATTACTGATAGGGGTTTGTTATAAGTCTCCAAAAATAATGGAAGCAACGGAGAATATCCTCATAAAGCAAATAGATGAAGATGCGACTCAAGGAGAAGTCATTATTATAGGGGACTTCAACTACCCTGAAATAGATTGGGGAATGGAAATCTGCAGTTCCAGCAAAGGTAATCGGTTTTTGACAACTATGAAAGACAATTACCTTTTACAACTGGTTCAGGACCCAACAAGAAGGGGGGCACTGCTAGACCTAATATTAACCAACAGGCCAGACCGCATAACAAATATAAGGGTTGGGGGTCACTTGGGGAATAGTGATCACAAAATAATAAGTTTTCATGTATCCTTTAATAAGATGTGTAGTAGAGGGGTCACAAGGACACTAAACTTCAAGAGGTAAAATTTCCAATGGATGAGAGATGATCTTGGTGCAATTAACTGGGACAGTATCCTGAGACATAAAAATACACAAGGAAAATGGGAGATGTTTATTAGCATCCTGGATAGGACCTGTGCACAGTATATACCGTATGGGAATAAACATACCAGAAATAGGAGGAAACCAATATGGTTAAATAGAGCTGTAAGGTGCGCAATAAGTGACAAAAAGAAAGCATTTAGAGAATTAAAGGAAGTAGGTAGTGAGGAGGCATTAAATAAATACAAAAAATTAAATAAATTCTGTAAAAAGCAAATCAAGGCAGCTAAGATTGAGACAGAGGCTCATTGCCAGAGAGAGTAAAAATAATCCCAAAATATTCTTTAACTACGTAAATAGTAAGAAATTAAAAAATGATAGTGCTGGCCCCTTTAAAAATAGTCTGGGTGAAATGGTGGATGAGGATGAGGAAAAAGCCAATATGCTAAATGACTTTTTTTCATCAGTATTTGCACAAGAAAATTCAATGGAAGACAATATGATCAGTGATAACAAAAATTCCCCATTAAGTGTCACCTGCTTAACCCAGCAGGAAGTACGTCGGCGTCTAAAAATCACTAAAATTGACAAATCTCCGGGCCCAGATGGGATACACCCCCGAGTACTGCAGGAATTAAGTACAGTCATTGATAGACCATTATTTTTAATCTTTAAAGAGTCCATAATAACAGGGTCTGTACCACAGGACTGGCGTATAGCAAATGTGGTGCCAATATTCAAAAAGGGGACAAAAGCTAAACTAGGAAATTATAGGCCAGTAAGCTTAACCTCTACTGTGGGTAAAATCCTGGAGGGCATTCTAAGGGATGCCATGCTGGAGTATCTGAAGAGGAATAACCTCATGACCCAATACCAACATGGGTTTACTAGGGACCATTCCTGTCAGACTAATCTGATCAATTTCTATGAAGAGGTAAGTTCCGGACTGGACCAAGGGAACCTAGTGGACGTAGTGTATATGGACTTTTCAAAAGCTTTTGATACAGTGCCACACAAAAGGTTGATACATAAAATGAGAATAATGGGGATAGGGGAAAATATGTGTAAGTGGGTTGAGAGCTGGCTCAGAGATAGGAAACAAAGGGTGGTTATTAATGGAGCACACTCGGCCTGGGTCGTGGTTAGCAGTGAGGTACCACAGGATCATTTATTAATGATCTTGTAGGGCACATACAGTGGAATTTCAATATTTGCAGATGACACTAAACTCTGAAGGGTAATCAATACAGAGGAGGACAATTTTATATTACAGGATGATTTAGTAAACTAGAAGCTTGGGCTGATAAATGGCAAATGAGCTTTAATGGGGATAAATGTAAGGTCATGCACTTGGGTAGAAATAATAAGATGTATAACTATGTGCTTAATTCTAAAACTCTGGGCAAAACCGTCAATGAAAAAGACCTGGGAGTATGGGTGGATGACAAACTCACATTTAGTGGCCAGTGTCAGGCAGCTGCTACAAAGGCAAATAAAATAATGGGATGCATTAAAAGAGGCATAGATGCTCATGGGGAGAACATAATTTTACCTCTATACAAGTCACTAGTTCGACCACACTTAGAATACTGTGTACAGTTCTGGTCTCCGGTGTATAAGAAAGACATGGCTGAACTGGAGCGGGTGCAGAGAAGAGCGACCAAGGTTATTAGAGGACTGGGGGGTCTGTAATACCAAGATAGGTTATTACACTTGGGGCTATTTAGTTTGGAAAAATGAAGGCAAAGGGGTGATCTTATGTTAATGTATAAATATATGAGGGGACAGTACAAAGACCCTTCTGATTCTTTACTGTAAGAGCAGTGAGACTATGGAACTCTCTGCCGTATGATGTCGTAATGAGTGATTCATTACTAAAATTTAAGAGGGGACTGGATGCCTTTCTTGAAAAGTATAATGTTACAGGTTATATATACTAGATTCCTTGTTAGGGTGTTGATCCAGGGAACTAGTCTGATTGCCGTATGTGGAGTCGGTAAGGAATTTTTTTCCCCAATGTGGAGCTTACTCTTTTCCATGTGTTTTTTTTTTTTTGCCTTCCTCTGGATCAACATGTTAGGGCATGTTAGGTTAGGCTATGGGTTGAACTAGATGGACTTAAAGTCTTCCTTCATAGTAACATAGTTAGTAAGGCCGAAAAAAGACATTTGTCCATCCAGTTCAGCCTATATTCCATCATAATAAATCCCCAGATCTACGTCCTTCTACAGAACCTAATAATTGTATGATACAATATTGTTCTGCTCCAGGAAGACATCCAGGCCTCTCTTGAACCCCTCGACTGAGTTCGCCATCACCACCTCCTCAGGCAAGCAATTCCAGATTCTCACTGCCCTAACAGTAAAGAATCCTCTTCTATGTTGGTGGAAAAACCTTCTCTCCTCCAGACGCAAAGAATGCCCCCTTGTGCCCGTCACCTTCCTTGGTATAAACAGATCCTCAGCGAGATATTTGTATTGTCCCCTTATATACTTATACATGGTTATTACATCGCCCCTCAGTCGTCTTTTTTCTAGACTAAATAATCCTAATTTCGCTAATCTATCTGGGTATTGTAGTTCTCCCATCCCCTTTATTAATTTTGTTGCCCTCCTTTGTACTCTCTCTAGTTCCATTATATCCTTCCTGAGCACCGGTGCCCAAAACTGGACACAATACTCCATGTGCGGTCTAACTAGGGATTTGTACAGAGGCAGTATAATGCTCTCATCATGTGTATCCAGACCTCTTTTAATGCACCCCATGATCCTGTTTGCCTTGGCAGCTGCTGCCTGGCACTGGCTGCTCCAGGTAAGTTTATCATTAACTAGGATCCCCAAGTCCTTCTCCCTGTCAGATTTACCCAGTGGTTTCCCATTCAGTGTGTAATGGTGATATTGATTCCTTCTTCCCAACCTTAATAACTATGTTACTATGTTACTATGTTACTATTGATCAGACATTGATGACCTACCCTTAGGATGACGTTTTGTTTCATGGAGACATCAGGTGCTGTGACAATGACCTGCTCTGATGACACTTTGAGTATCCCAGCAAATACCAGGGATACTCAAACAAATCACCATCAGATAGGAAGTAGAGAAAAAAAATACAAAAACTGTTAGTGTAGTCAGGGAACAGTAGGGAATTTTTAAAGCAATAAATTAGAAAATTAAATTATGGGACTAAATGGACAGAGAAAATTGCTTTGCCTTCAGACCACCCCCTTTAAATAAAGAGTTTGCTATGTAGGTACACGCATGGAACATAATTTATGGCAACAGCCAGCAGTATTGTGGTGGTGCATACAATTGAAAAATGTCAAACAGTTGAAAAACCTTAACCTTTAATTGCTTTATTTTCTTTAATTTTTTTTTAATTGACTATCCTCTCCCTTCAACCACACTGAAATGCAATTTATGGAAACTTAAAATGCTAAGCTGTGAAGTTGCTACACGTAGATTCACAACCGGAAATAAACATGTGGACCATCCCACCTCATCCCAAACCTCACCACAGTCTTCATCCCAACTCTTACCCATCTCTTCAACCTATCACTAACAACCGGTGTCTTTCCCTCATACTTCAAACATGCCTCGATCATACCCATCCTCAAAAAGCCCTCCCTTGACTCATGCACTCTGTTTAGCTATCACCCCATATCAATTCTACACTATGCCTCAAAACGACTGGAACAACACGTCCATTTTGAACTCTCTTCCCACCTCTCCTCCTGCTCCCTATTTGACCACTTACAATATGGCTTCCGACTGTTCCATTCCACTGAAACTGCCCTAACTAAAGTCACTAATGACCTACTAACGTCCAAACCCAAGCAACACTACTCTGTCCTCCTCCTCCTGGACATGTCATCTGCCTTCGACACAGTGGACCATTCCCTCTTGCTACAGATTCTCTCATCTCTTGGCATCACAGACTTGACTCTATTGGATCTCCTCATACCTAACAGACTGGATATTCAGCGTCTTCCACTTACACACCACCTCCTCACCTAGCCCCTATCTGTCGGTATACCCCAGGGTTCAGTTCTAGGCCCCCTGCTCTTCTCCATCTACACCTGCGGCCTGGGACAGCTCAAAGAGTCCCACGGCTTTCAATATAATCTCTATGCCGATGACACACAGATCTACCTCTCTGGACCTGATATCACCACTTTACTATCCTGAATCCCACAATGTCTTCTGCTTTTTATTTTTTCTTCTCTGTTAGATTTCTAAAATTTTACATGAATAAATCAGAATTCATCATCTTTTCTCCATCTCACTCAACCCCCAACAGACCTATCCAAGTCAATGGCTGCACATTTACCCCAGTCCTGCAAGCTTGCTTTCTCGTGGTAACCTTTGACTCTCCTTCAAACCACATATCCATGCCCTTTCCACTATCTGCTGTCGCCAACTCAAAAATATCTCCCAGAATTGTACATTCCTTAATCAAGAATCTTCAATAATGCATTCCCGCATCACCTGCCGCATCAACTACTGCAAACTCCTACAAGATTTTTCCATGTATCCTCCCTACTCTGGAATGCTCTACCCCAATATATCAGACTCTCGCCTGTTGTGAATTCTGTGGCAGAGCTCCCTCCTGTGGTCACAAGTGGTACTTCGGCTGATTCTCTCTGTGAGCTTCTGTTGGTGGAGGGAAGTGGTACTGCGGCTTCTGAGTTTCCTCCCTCAGGTGATCTGGTGAAGTTGTTAGGTGCTTCTCTACTTAACTCCACCTAATGCTTTGATCCTGGCTTCCTGTCAATGTTCCAGTGTTGGTCTTGCTTTTCCCTGGATCATTCCTGTGGCCTGCTGCTCTGCATAGCTAAGTTCTTCTTTGCTATTTGTTTGCTATTTTTTCTGTCCAGCTTGTCTAATTTGTTGCTGGAAGCTCTGGGACGCAAAGGGTGTACCTCCGTGCCGTTAGTTCGGTACGGAGGGTCTTTTTGCCCCCTTTGCGTGGTTTTCTTTAGGGTTTTGTGTAGACCGCAAAGTTACCTTTTCTATCCTCGATCTGTTAAGAAAGTCGGGCCTCACTTTGCTGAATCTATTTCATCTCTACGTTTGTCTTTTCATCTTAACTCACAGTCATTATATGTGGGGGGCTGCCTTTTCCTTTGGGGTATTTCTCTGAGGCAAGGTAGGCTTATTTTCTATCTTCAGGCTAGTTAGTTTCTCAGGCTGTGCCGAGTTGCATAGGCAGAGTTAGGCGCAATCCACGGCTGCCTCTAGTGTTGTTTGGAGAGGATTAGGGATTGCGGTCTGCAGAGTTCCCACGTCTCAGAGCTCGTTCTATGATTTTGGGTTGTTGTCAGATCACTGTATGTGCTCTGACCGCTATGTCCATTGTAGTACTGAATTGCCTTTCATAACAGTACAGGAAGCCCAAAGTACTAATGATTCTCAATAGAGGGAAAAAAGAAGTTCTGAGACCATTTTTTTTTCTTTGCACTGTGTTTTGCCTTTTTTTCCCCCTAGACATTTGGGTGGTTCAGTACACAGGTGTAGCGATGGACATTAGAAGTCTGTCTTCATTTGTGGATCAGCTCTCGGCAAGTGTACAAAAGATTCAAGACACTATTGATCAGAAAGCTATGTTGGAACCAAGAATTCCTATTCCTGATTTGTTTTTTGGAGATAGAACTAAGTTTCTGAGTTTCAAAAATAATTGTAAATTATTTCTGGCCTTGAAACCTCGCTCCTCTGGTGATCCAGTTCAACAGGTTTTGATTGTTATTTCTTTTTTGCGCGGCGACCCTCAGGACTGGGCATTTTCTCTTGCGCCAGGAGATCCTGCATTGAGTAATATCGATGCGTTATTCCTGGCGCTCGGATTGCTGTACGATGAACCTAATTCAGTGGATCAGGCAGAGAAAAATTTGCTGGCTCTTTGTCAGGGTCAGGATGAGATAGAGGTATATTGTCAGAAATTTAGAAAGTGGTCCGTGCTCACTCAATGGAATGAATCTGCGCTGGCAGCTATGTTCAGAAAGGGTCTCTCTGAAGCCCTTAAGGATGTCATGGTGGGATTTCCTATGCCTGCTGGTTTGAATGAGTCTATGTCTTTGGCCATTCAGATCGGTCGACGCTTGCATGAGCGTAAATCTGTGCACCATTTGGCGGTATTACCTGAGCTTAAACCTGAGCCTATGCAGTGCGATAGGACTTTGACCAGAAGTAAACGGCAAGAACACAGACGTTTGAATGGGCTGTGTTTCTACTGTGGTGATTCCACTCATGCTATCTCTGATTGTCCTAAGCGCACTAAGAGGTTCGCTAGGTCTGCCACCATTGGTACGGTACAGTCAAAATTTCTTCTGTCCGTTACCTTGATCTGCTCTTTGTCATCGTATTCTGTCATGGCATTTGTGGATTCAGGCGCTGCCCTGAATTTGATGGACTTGGAGTATGCTAAGCGTTGTGGGTTTCTCTTAGAGCCCTTGCAGTGTCCTATTCCATTGAGAGGAATTGATGCCACGCCTTTGGCAAAGAATAAGCCTCAATACTGGACCCAGCTGACTATGTGCATGGCTCCTGCACATCAGGAGGTTATTCGCTTTCTGGTGTTGCATAATCTGCATGATGTGGTTGTGTTGGGGTTGCCATGGCTACAAGCCCATAATCCAGTATTAGATTGGAAATCCATGTCGGTGTCCAGCTGGGGTTGTCAGGGGGTACATGGTGATGTTCCATTTCTGTCAATTTCGTCATCCACCCCTTCTGAGGTTCCAGAGTTCTTGCCTGATTACCGGGATGTATTTGATGAGCCTAAGTCCGATGCCCTACCTCCGCATAGGGATTGTGATTGTGCTATCAATTTGATTCCTGGTAGTAAATTCCCAAAAGGTCGACTGTTTAATTTATCCGTGCCTGAGCACGCCGCTATGCGCAGTTATGTGAAGGAATCCCTGGAGAAGGGGCATATTCGCCCGTCATCGTCACCATTAGGAGCAGGGTTCTTTTTTTTAGCCAAGAAGGATGGTTCGCTGAGACCTTGTATAGATTACCGCCTTCTAAATAAGATCACGGTTAAATTTCAGTACCCCTTGCCATTGTTATCTGATTTGTTTGCTCGGATTAAGGGGGCTAGTTGGTTCACCAAGATAGATCTTCGTGGTGTGTATAATCTGGTGCGAATCAGGCGAGGAGATGAATGGAAAACTGCATTTAATACGCCCGAGGGTCATTTTGAGTATCTAGTGATGCCATTCGGACTTGCCAATGCTCCATCAGTGTTTCAGTCCTTTATGCATGACATCTTCCGAGAGTACCTGGATAAATTCCTGATTGTGTACTTGGATGACATTTTGATCTTCTCGGATGATTGGGAGTCTCATCTGAAGCAGGTCAGAACAGTTTTTCAGGTCCTGCGTGCTAATTCTTTGTTTGTGAAGGGATCAAAGTGTCTCTTTGGTGTGCAGAAGGTTTCATTTTTGGGGTTCATCTTTTCCCCTTCTACTATCGAGATGGATCCTGTTAAGGTCCAAGCCATCCATGATTGGACTCAGCCGACATCTCTGAAAAGTCTGCAAAAGTTTCTGGGCTTTGCTAATTTTTATCGTCGCTTCATCTGCAATTTTTCTAGTATTGCCAAACCATTGACCGATTTGACCAAGAAGGGTGCTGATTTGGTCAATTGGTCTTCTGCTGCTGTGGAAGCTTTTCAAGACTTGAAGCGTTGTTTTTCTTCTGCCCCTGTGTTGTGTCAACCAGATGTTCCTCTTCCATTCCAGGTCAAGGTTGATGCTTCTGAGATTGGAGCAGGGGCTGTTTTGTCGCAGAGAGGTTCTGATTGCTCAGTGATGAAACCATGCGCTTTTTTTCCAGGAAGTTTTCGCCTGCTGAGCGAAATTATGATGTGGGCAACCGAGAGTTGCTGGCCATGAAGTGGGCATTCGAGGAGTGGCGTCATTGGCTTGAAGGAGCTAAGCATCGCGTGGTGGTATTGACTGATCATAAGAACTTGACTTATCTTGAGTCTGCTAAGCGGTTGAATCCAAGACAGGCTCGTTGGTCGCTGTTTTTTGCCCGTTTTGACTTTGTGATTTCGTACCTTCCGGGCTCTAAAAATGTGAAGGCGGATGCTCTGTCTAGGAGTTTTGTGCTCGACTCCTCAAGGAAGGAGTAATTGTGTCTGCCATCTCCCCTGATTTGCGGCGGGTGCTGCAAAAATTTCAGGCTAATAAACCTGATCGTTGTCCAGCGGAGAGACTGTTTGTCCCTGATAGGTGGACCAATAAAGTTATCTCTGAGGTTCATTGTTCGGTGTTGGCTGGTCATCCTGGAATCTTTGGTACCAGAGAGTTGGTGGCTAGATCCTTTTGGTGGCCGTCTCTGTCGCGGGATGTGCGTGTTTTTGTGCAGTCCTGTGGGATTTGTGCTCGGGCTAAGCCCTGCTGTTCTCGTGCCAGTGGGTTGCTTTTGCCCTTGCCGGTCCCGAAGAGGCCTTGGACACATATCTCTATGGATTTTATTTCTGATCTTCCCGTTTCTCAAAAGATGTCAGTCATTTGGGTGGTCTGTGATCGCTTTTCTAAGATGGTCCATCTGGTACCCTTGTCTAAATTGCCTTCCTCCTCTGATTTGGTGCCATTGTTCTTCCAGCATGTGGTTCGTTTACATGGCATTCCAGAGAATATCGTTTCTGACAGAGGTTCCCAGTTTGTTTCGAGGTTTTGGCGAGCCTTTTGTGGTAGGATGGGCATTGACTTGTCTTTTTCCTCGGCTTTCCATCCTCAGACTAATGGCCAGACCGAACGAACCAATCAGACCTTGGAAACATATCTGAGATGCTTTGTTTCTGCCGATCAGGATGACTGGGTGTCCTTTTTGCCTTTGGCTGAGTTCGCCCTTAATAATCGGGCCAGCTCGGCTACCTTGGTTTCGCCATTTTTCTGCAATTCTGGGTTCCATCCTCGTTTCTCTTCAGGACAGGTTGAGTCTTCGGACTGTCCTGGTGTGGATACTGTGGTGGACAGGTTGCAGCAGATTTGGACTTATGTAGTGGACAATTTGACCTTGTCCCAGGAGAAGGCTCAACGTTTCGCTAATCGCAGACGCCGTGTGGGTCCCCGACTTCGTGTTGGGGATCTGGTTTGGTTATCTTCTCGTCATATTCCTATGAAGGTTTCCTCTCCTAAGTTTAAACCTCGTTTCATTGGTCCGTATAGGATTTCTGAGGTTCTTAATCCTGTGTCTTTTCGTCTGACCCTTCCAGATTCTTTTTCCATACATAACGTATTCCATAGGTCATTGTTGCGGAGATACGTGGCACCTATGGTTCCATCTGTTGATCCTCCTGCCCCGGTTTTGGTGGAGGGGGAATTGGAGTATATTGTGGAGAAGATTTTGGATTCTCGTGTTTCTAGACGGAAACTCCAGTATCTGGTTAAATGGAAGGGTTATGCTCAGGAAGATAATTCCTGGGTTTTTGCCTCTGATGTCCATGCTCCCGATCTTGTTCGTGCCTTTCATGTGGCTCATCCTGGTCGGCCTGGGGGCTCTGGTGAGGGTTCGGTGACCCCTCCTCAAGTGGGGGGTACTCTTGTGAATTCTGTGGCACAGCTCCCTCCTGTGGTCACAAGTGGTACTTCGGCTGATTCTCTCTGTTAGCTTCTGTTGGTGGAGGGGAGTGGTACTGCGGCTTCTGAGTTTCCTCCCTCAGGGGATCTGGTGAGGTCGTTAGGTGCTTCTCTACTTAACTCCACCTAATGCTTTGATCCTGGCTTCCTGTCAATGTTCCAGTGTTGGACTTGCTTTTCCCTGGATCATTCCTGTGGCCTGCTGCTCTGCATAGCTAAGTTCTTCTTTGCTATTTGTTTGCTATTTTTTCTGTCCAGCTTGTCTAATTTGTTGCTGGAAGCTCTGGGACGCAAAGGGTGTACCTCCGTGCCGTTAGTTCGGTACGGAGGGTCTTTTTGCCCCCTTTGCGTGGTTTTCTTTAGGGTTTTGTGTAGACCGCAAAGTTACCTTTTCTATCCTCGATCTGTTAAGAAAGTCGGGCCTCACTTTGCTGAATCTATTTCATCTCTACGTTTGTCTTTTCATCTTAACTCACAGTCATTATATGTGGGGGGCTGCCTTTTCCTTTGGGGTTTTTCTCTGAGGCAAGGTAGGCTTATTTTCTATCTTCAGGCTAGTTAGTTTCTCAGGCTGTGCCGAGTTGCATAGGCAGAGTTAGGCGCAATCCACGGCTGCCTCTAGTGTTGTTTGGAGAGGATTAGGGATTGCGGTCTGCAGAGTTCCCACGTCTCAGAGCTCGTGCTATGATTTTGGGTTATTGTCAGATCACTGTATGTGCTCTGACCGCTATGTCCATTGTAGTACTGAATTGCATTTCATAACACTCGCCTACGGGGGAAACTTTCAGAGTGAGCCTGAAGACCTACCTCTTCTGACAAAGTGTACAACCTGCAGCAACACTCGTTCCACCACACCGCTGCCCGACCAGTTCTACCCTAACCTACTGTGTTCTCACCCATCTCTTGTAGACTGTGAGCCCTCACAGGAAGGGTCTGATGTACCAGTCGGTGACTCATTTTGTTCAAGATCATTGTACTTGTTTTTTGTTATGTACACCACTTTTACATGTATAGCGCCATGGAATAAATAACACTATAATTATATATAATAGTAATGTGGGAACAACTGGCAGTTGGTCGTGGAGTGTGTGGTGTCTAAATTGGAAAATTAAAACAGGTATTCGTAAAATAGAGTCACTTTATATTGAAGGTGAAAAAAAACGCGACCACTTGCCTTTACAAAATAGGATATGACCAGAAAATATAGTGTGGTAAATCGGCTCAGTCAGTTGCTTAATGTGGAAGTCACAGAAATGCTTTCCATTTAAATTTTCAACTGGTTTATTAAAACCTGCTTCATAAGCCAATGCAAAACAATAAATAAACATATTCAGTCTTCTTGACACAAACCAAAAGAATAGCTCTCACTATATTCCAAGTAACTGCGTAAATCCACCCGCACAGGCAAACGAGTTTCAGCTCTGTTCACTAAGAGCTCAGCTCTGGAGGTCAGCTCCTTTATAGTACACAGAACACTGCATGAGCCCAAAGGCTCCACATTTAGTTTTTGGACCCCACCCTATGGTGGAGATACTGTATGGTGAACAGCCACCCACCCACTCTTCAACTGTTCACTAAAACCCAGCCTTTAACATGGCCTATTAACCCCCCTCAGCACTTAGTATGCTGGAGCATTTTTCCAAGTTCATATCACTGAGGCTAACATCCTGAGTGACACATATTTCCCCTCTAGTATTTTACCACAAGATCTTGAAAACATTTTAATATTTGGAGTTCAGAAGGCATAGAAGAGAGGGCATTTAGCTCACAGGATGGAGACAGTGAATGTGCTTTAATAATTTGAGGAACTCATGGCGTTTGTGAACTGGTTGGATTCAGTGTGGTTGCTATATATTGGATTCAGTTCAAAGAATCTCAACATCTTCAGATTCGGCTTACCCAAAGTAATTTTGAAAACGGTTTTTAATTTGTGGTTGTCCTGAGGAAGGAGTCAGGTGAACTCTGAAACTCATTGACATTAAACCACTTTTTCCTGAGATTATTTGAATTGTGTGTAAATCAGCAGCACATATCTTAAATCCACTCTACCCTGGTATCTCTCCTGAGAAACATTGGCTGATTTGGTTTCACTACCAAATCAATGTAACACCAGGCTATAGTGTACCTGAAATAGAGGCTAGCATACAATATGCCATCCCACACCATAATCCCAGGAGTACGGTAGATTCGTTGTGACATTCCCTCGTGAAGGCCACTTTATAGCGTTGCCCACTTAGTCTCCAGACCAATCTCCGGTTATCATTACGTCCAAGACAAAAGCGGGACTCATTGCTAAGGAGGATAGACCTCCATTCCTGCCTCCATTCTCTGCACCTTGATTGCCTTTGAAAGTGGAGATAAACGAGCCAGACATTGATCTACAGATGTTCTATTTATCTCCACTTTACGTCATCTTCAATGTCCGCCCAACAATATTGCAGAATTTAAACTGAAAAACATTTAGAAAAGGGAAAACGGGGCGGAATTGCTACATATGCATCATCAGCAGTGAAAATATCTTTTTTTTTTTACTAATTGTTACTGAAGTGGTGAAATGTGTTTTTTCTTATTTTAAATAGCATATGAGTCAGAATTTAATGAAAAGGTAATTGTAGCTTATATTGCTAATTTCACATTTCAGATAGGCTATAAAGGGCTGACATTTCAGTAGAATTCATCTATTCCTAATTCTAACCCCAAATGGTTTTGCATGGGTTTATTTTAGATGCTCAGCGATGTTTACAAGAATATTTGAATATCGTCTTCTTTTTCCATTTTTAGGCTACATCTCCATGATAAGTACTCGGTGCGTTTTTGATTTGCAAGTTTTGCGCAGTATTTTTGCACTGATTAATTAAGTTACTTGCATTTTTCTCACTGTTTTATAGAGCTTTTTTTGATGCGGTGTCTTTTGTCTCGTTTTGGTATATCACGTTTTATCCCCATGCAGAAGGGGCTATTTTCCGTTTTTGGTTTTTTTCCTATTTTTATTTTTTTTCTCCCCTTCTTCCAAGAGCCATAACTTTTTTAGTTTTTCATTCCCATAACTGTATCAGGGCCATTGCCGTTTGTTTTTTGCAGGAAGAGTTGTACTTTTGAATGACACCATTCATTTTATCATGTAGTGTACAGGAAAGCAGTTAAAAAAAATCCAAGTGTGGTGAAATTGCAAAACAAGTGCAATTTCACTGTTGTGTTTTGGGCATTTTATTTATCATGCTTACTATAAGGTAAAACTGATCTGGCAATCTTATTCCCCAGGTCAGTACAATTATGCAGATACCAAACATGTATAGCTTTTTTTTTGTTGTTTTTAATTGGTGAAAAAAAAATTTGAAATTTGTAAAAAAAAATTTTTTTTACTTCTGTCTTCATTTTCTGAGACCAGTAACGTTTTCATGTTTCAGGATATGGGGCTGTGTGAGGGTTTATTTTTTGCGCCCTGAGCTGATATTTTTATTGATACCAATTTGGCTTAGTTACAATGTTTAGGACCATCTCTTATTTTATTATATTGCAATGTTGTGGCTGCTAAAAAAAAAATAAAAAAATGTAATTCTGGCATTTCTATTTCTTTTCTCATTACACCATTCATCGAATGGATTAATTTACCGTATTTTATATTTTGATATAAAAGACTTTTACAAACTCCATCATACCAAATATGTTTATTTTTAATTTTTTTTCATTGTTTTATTTTTAATGGGGCCAAAAGGGGGTGATTTGATATTTTGTATTTATTTTTTTAATATTTTTAAAAACCTTTTTTTTCCCACTTTACACTGTATTTGTTAGTCCCCTTACGAAATTTAACCCCTTCATGACCCAGTCTATTTTGACCTTAAAGACCTTGCCGTTTTTTGCAATTCTGACCAGTGTCCCTTTATGAGGTAATAACTCAGGAACGCTTCAATGGATCCTAGCGGTTCTGAGTTAGTTTTTTCGTGACATATTGGGCTTCATGTTAGTGGTAAATTTAGGTCAATAAATTCTGTGTTTATTTGTGATAAAAACGGAAATTTGGCGAAAATTTTGAAAATTTCGCAATTTTCACATTTTGAATTTTTATTCTGTTAAACCAGAGAGGTATGTGACACAAAATAGTTAATAAATAACATTTCCCATTTCCCGTCTACTTTACATCAGCACAATTTTGGAAACAAAATTTTTTTTTGCTAGGAAGTTATAAGGGTTAAAATTTGACCAGCGATTTCTCATTTTTACACCGAAATTTACAAAACCATTTTTTTTAGGGACCACCTCACATTTGAAGTCAGTTTGAGGGGTCTATATGGCTGAAAATACCCAAAAGTGACACCATTCTAAAAACTGCACTCCTCAAGGTGCACAAAACCACATTCCAGAAGTTTATTAACCCTTCAGGTGCTTCACAGCAGCAGAAGCAACATGGAAGGAAAAAATGAACATTTAACTTTTTAGTCACAAAAATGATTTTTCAGCAACAATTTTTGTATTTTCCCAATGGTAAAAGGAGAAACTGAACAACGAAAGTTGTTGTCCAATTTGTCCTGAGTACGCTGATACCTCATATGTGGGGGTAAACCACTGTTTGGGCGCACGGCAGGGCTTGGAAGGGAAGGAGCGCCATTTGACTTTTTGAATGAAAAATTGGCTGCACTCTTTAGCGGACACCATGTCAAGTTTGGAAAGCCCCCGTGTGCCTAAAAATTGGAGCTCCCCCACAAGTGACCCCATTTTGGAAACTAGACACCCCAAGGAACTTATCTAGATGCATAGTGAGCCCTTTAAACCCCCAGGTGCTTCACAAATTGATCCGTAAAAATGAAAAAGTACTATTTTTTCACAAAAAAAATTCTTTTAGCCTCAATTTTTTCATTTTCACATTTACAACAGGATAAAATGGATCCTAAAATTTGTTTGGCAATTTCTCCTGAGTACACCGATACCTCACATGTGGGGGTAAACCACTGTTTGGGCACATGGTAAGGCTCGGAAGGGAAGGAGCGCCATTTGACTTTTTGAATGATAAATTATCTCCATCATTAGCGAACACCATGTCGCGTTTGGAGAGACCCTGTTTGCTTAAACATTGGAGCTCCCCCACAAGTGACCCCATTTTGGAAACTGGACTCCCCAAGGAACTTATCTAGATGCTTAGTGAGCACTTTAAACCCTCAGGTGCTTCACAAATTGATCCGTAAAAATGAAAAAGTACTTTTTTTTCACAAAAAATTTATTTTCGCCTCAATTTTTTCATTTTCACATGGGCAATAGGATAAAATGGATCCTAAAATTTGTTGAGCAATTTCTCCCGAGTACGCTGATACCTCATATGTGGGGGTAAACCACTGTTTGGGCACACGGCAGGGCTCGGAAGGGAAGGCACGCCTTTTGACTTTTTGAATGGAAAATTAGCTCCAATTGTTAGCGGACACCATGTCGCATTTGGAGAGCCCCTGTGTGCCTATGCAATGGAGCTCCCCCACAAGTGACCCCATTTTGGAAACTAGACCCCCCAAGGAACTTATCTAGATGCATACTGAGCACTTTAAACCCCCAGGTGCTTCACAGAAGTTTATAATGCAGGGCCATGAAAATAAAAAAATAATTTTTCTTTTCTCAAAAATGATTTTTTAGCCTGGAATTTCCTATTTTTCCAATGGTAATAGGAGAAATTGGACCACAAATGTTGTTGTCCAGTTTGTCCTGAGTACGCAGATACCCCATATGTGGGGGTAAACCACTGTTTGGGCGCACGGCAGGGCTCAGAAGGGAAGGCACGCCATTTGGCTTTTTAAATGGAAAATTAGCTCCAATCATTAGCGGACACCATGTCGCGTTTGGAGAGCCCCTGTGTGCCTAAACATTGGAGATCCCCCACAAATGACCCCATTTTGGAAACTAGACCCCCAAAGGAACTAATCTAGATGTGTGGTGAGCACTTTGACCCCTCAAGTGCTTCACAGAAGTTTATAACGCAGAGCCATGAAAATAAAAAATTCTTTTCTCAAAAATGATTTTTTAGCCCGCCATTTTTTATTTTCCCAAGGGTAACAGGAGAAATTTGACCCCAAAAGTTGTTGTCCAGTTTCTCCTGAGTAAGCTGATACCCCATGTGTGGGGGTAAACCACTGTTTGGGCACACGTGGGGGCTCAGAAAGGAAGTAGTGACTTTTGAAATGCAGACTTTGGTGGAATGGTCTGCGGGCGTCACGTTGCGTTTGCAGAGCCCCTGGTGTGCGTAAACAGTAGAAACCCCCCACAAGTGACCCCATTTTGGAAACTAGACCCCCAAAGGAACTTATCTAGATATGTGGTGAGCACTTTCAACCCCCAAGTGCTTTACAGAAGTTTATAACGCAGAGCCGTGAAAATAATAAATACGTTTTCTTTCCTCAAAAAAATTTTTTTAGCCCAGAATTTTTTATTTTCCCAAGGGTTACAGGAGAAATTGGACCCCAAAAGTTTTTGTCCAGTTTCTCCTGAGTACGCTGATACCCCATGTGTGGGGGTAAACCACTGTTTGGGCACACGTCGGGGCTCAGAAGGGAAGTAGTGACTTTTGAAATGCAGACTTTGATGGAATGGTCTGGGGGCGTCACGTTGCGTTTGCAGAGCCCCTGGTGTGCCTAAACAGTAGAAACCCCCCACAAGTGACCCCATTTTGGAAACTAGACCCCCAAAGGAACTTATCTAGATATGTGGTGAGCACTTTCAACCCCAAGTGCTTTACAGAAGTTTATAACGCAGAGCCGTGAAAATAATAAATACGATTTCTTTCCTCAAAAATATTTTTTTAGCCCACAATTTTTTATTTTCCCAAGGGTTACAGGAGAAATTGGACCCCAAAAGTTTTTGTCCAGTTTCTCCTGAGTACGCTGATACCCCATGAGTGGGGGTAAACCACTGTTTGGGCACACGTCGGGGCTCAGAAGGGAAGTAGTGACTTTTGAAATGCAGACTTTGATGGAATGGTCTGCGGACGTCATGTTGCGTTTGCAGAGCCCCTGGTGTGCCTAAACAGTAGAAACCCCCCACAAGTGACCCCAATTTGGAAACTAGACCCCCCAAGGAACTTATCTAGATATGTGGTGAGCACTTTGAACCCCCAAGTGCTTCACAGACGTTTACAACGCAGAGCCGTGAAAATAAAAAATCATTTTTCTTTCCTCAAAAATGATGTTTTAGCAAGCAATTTTTTATTTTCTCAAGGGTAACAGGAGAAATTGGACCCCAGTAATTATTGCGCAGTTTGTCCTGAGTATGCTGGTACCCCATATGTGGGGGTAAACCACTGTTTGGGCACACGCCGGGGCTCGGAAGTGAGGGAGCACCATTTGACTTTTTGAATACAAGATTGGCTGGAATCAATGGTGGCGCCATGTTGCGTTTGGAGACCCCCTGATGTGCCTAAACAGTGGAAACCCCTCAATTCTAACTCCAACACACCCCTAAACCTTATCCCAACTGTAGCCGTAACCCTAATCACAACCCTAACCCCAACACACCCGTAACCCCAACACACCCCTAACCCTAACCACAACCCTAATTCCAACCCAACCCTAACCCTAAGGCTATGTGCCAACGTTGCGGATTCGTATGAGATTTTTCAGCACCATTTTTGAAAAATCCGCGGGTAAAAGGCACTGCGTTTTACCTGCGGATTTACCGCGGATTGCCAGTGTTTTTTGTGCGGATTTCACCTGCGGATTCCTATTGAGGAACAGGTGTAAAACGCTGCGGAATCCGCACAAAGAATTGACATGCTGCGGAAAATACAACGCAGCGTTCCCGCGTATTTTCCGCACCATGGGCACAGCGGATTTGGTTTTCCATATGTTTACATGGTACTGTAAACCTGATGGAACACTGCTGCGAATCCGCAGCGGCCAATCCGCTGCGGATCCGCAGCCAAATCCGCACCGTGTGCACATAGCCTAATTCTAAAGGTATGTGCACACGCTGCGGAAAACGCTGCGGATCCGCAGCAGTTTCCCATGAGCTTACAGTTCAATGTAAACCTATGGGAAACAAAAATCGCTGTACACATGCTGCGGAAAAACTGCACGGAAACGCAGCGGTTTACATTCCGCAGCATGTCACTTCTTTCTGCGAATTCCGCAGCGGTTTTACAACTGCTCCAATAGAAAATCGCAGTTGTAAAACCGCAGTGAAATGCACAGAAAAAACATGGTAAATCCGCCATAAATCCGCAGCGGTTTAGCACTGCGGATTTATCAAATCCTCTGCGGAAAAATCCGCATAGGACCAGAATACGTGTGCACATCCCGAACCCTAACCCTAACCCTACCCCTAACCCTACCCCTACCCCTAACCCTAAGCCTACCCCTAACCCTACCCCTAACCCTAACCCTAACCCTACCCCTAACCCTAACCCTACCCCTAACCCTACCCCTAGTTCTTACCCCAACCTTAGTGGGAATTTTTTTTTTTTTTTTTTTTATTGTCCCTGCCTATGGGTGTCACAAAGGGGGGGGGGTCATTTACTTTTTTTTAATTTTGATCACTGAGATAGGTTATATCTCAGTGATCAAAATTCACTCTGGAACGAATCTGCCGGCCGGCAGATTCGGCGGGCGCACTACACATGCGCCCGCCATTTTGGAAGATGGCGGCGCCCAGGAAAGAAGACGGACGGACCCCGGGAGGCCAGGTAAGTATAAGGGGGGGAGATCAGGGCACGGGGTGGGGGCGTCAGAGCACGGGGGTGGATCGGAGCATGGGGGGGTGGATCGGAACACGGGGGTGTGGATTGGAGCACGGAGTGGGGGATCGCTGTGCGGGCGGGTGGATCGGAGCACGGGGGGGATCGCTGTGCGGGGGGGGGGTGATCGGAGTGCGGGGGGGTTTGATTGGAGCACGGGGGTGTGATTGGAGCACGGGGGGAGCGGACAGGAGGACGGGGGAGCGGAGCACAGGACGGAGGGGAGCAGACCACAGATCGGGGGGCTGGGTGGGCGATCGGTGGGGTAGGGTGGGTGCACATTAGTGTTTCCAGCCATGGCCGATGATATTGCAGCATCGGCCATGGCTGGGTTGTAATATTTCACCATTTTTTTAGGTGAAATATTACAAATCGCTCTGATTGGCAGTTTCACTTTCAACAGCCAATCAGAGCGATCGTAGCCACGGGGGGGTGAAGCCACCCCCCCTGGGCTAAACTACCACTCCCCCTGTCCCTGCAGATCGGGTGAAATGGGAGTTAACCCGTTCACCCGATCTGCAGGGACGCGATCTTTCCATGACGCATATGCTGCGTCATGGGTCGGAATGGCACCGACTTTCATGACGCAGCGTATGCGTCAAAGGTCGGGAAGGGGTTAAAGCTGCACTAGTCTAATTGCTTTTGCTATACATAGCAATGCATCAGTGATGCTATGTACATCAGAAATCACAATCTCCTATGTACTTCAGCTGTAGGCCAGTTTTCACAGGAGGATCATAATGACAGGCACAGGGGTCATCAGCAGACTCCTGACTGCCATACCAACGCGTCAGCGCCACGCAATCATACCACAGGTGCACTGATGGGCGAGTGGAATGACGACAGGACTTAACAAGTTAACAGCACATGATGGCTGATAAAATCAGCCATCATGTGTCGGGAAAGATGTGGGCTTGGCGTGTGAACTCATACCAGTACGTCATATGTTGATAAGGGGTTAAATAAATCAGCTTTCTTTTTTATTCATTCTGCAATTCGGCTTTGAAAAATCACTATTGATGCAGTTGTGTGCTGATTAAACGTGAGGTTTGTGCGTTTCTGTCACCCTTCTGTCTGAACTGGGTGAAAAAAAAAAATGGTAGCACCAATAGTAATATTAGTAATTGTAATAATAAGAAGAGCTATAGAAAAGTGGTAGTCAAATCTTTATCAAAGTGGTATTGCCATCTTTAAAAGTTTTCACCAATCTTACTGCTGATTGGTGGTTGTCCGACTTATGGCACCCACACCGATCCCAAGCATGGAGCTGAGCAGAGAACACTCTAAGGCTGCCGTCACACTGGCAGTATTTGGTCAGTATTTTACATCAGTATTTGTAAGCCAAAACCAGGAGTGGGTGATAAATACAGAAGTGATGCATATGTTTCTATTATACTTTTCCTCTAATTGTTCCACTCCTGGTTTTGGCTTACAAATACTGATGTAAAATACTGACCAAATACTGCTAGTGTGACGGCAGCCTAATGGAACAGTAGCATACCCACCATCGCTCAATTCATTTTCTATGGAAATGCCTGAAAAATCTGAGTACTGTATTCATCAATCTCGGGCAGTCCCATGCAGAATGAATGGAGCAGTGGGGCACATTACTGGCCACCATGCCATTCAGACCGGACTCTACAGGGCCTCTTTTTCTAGATCTGTTAGAAGTCTCAGTGGTCAATGCAATGATATGCAATTGTTATATTGAAGTGTAAAGTTACATTATGAACCATGGAGAAAGGAAATGCATCAAATGTACAATGAGCATCAGTTGCACCTTTGCATTAAATAGGATACAGTATTTTAGTTATTGTTTGAATGAGACTTAGACTCTGTTCACATTTGTTTCATAGGCTATGTCACTGATTCTGCAAAAAGCCGAGGCAAAAGAGAGAATAGCAGCCCACACCTATGAGTTTTGCCGGGTTGGTTTAACAACATAGGGGGACCCCACGTCGGGTTTTTCATTCATTCATTGTCCCCTACTCATGCTACTTGCCGGCAGAGCAGGGGAGAATAGATGAGAGCCGCATTCAGCACCAGCCGTCAGGGAACAGTGGCTTACTGTAGCGCTACTTCCCTGGCAGCCGTCCGTGCACACAGAGGACAGTGTGCACGTGTGTGGCACGTTTTGCGGCCCGTGTGTCTGGGTAAAAACAGCATGTCTGCGTGTTTTGCACATGGACACACGATCCGTGAAAAGACACTGACATGTGCATAGACCCATTCATTCATGTGAATGGGTCTACTTGGGTCTACGTGGGTCTACAGGTCCTTCTCAAAAAATTAGCATATAGTGTTAAATTTCATTATTTACCATAATGTAATGATTACAATTAAACTTTCATATATTATAGATTCATTATCCACCAACTGAAATTTGTCAGGTCTTTTATTGTTTTTTTTGTATAAATCATTTTTATTGAACACAGCAATAAAGAATAAAGGTAAACAATACAAACTGGAAAATCTGTGCAATGATAGGCAGTAATTACAAGTCAAACAAGAGGAGCATTGTTACAGCATTTAAGACTTATAATTTAACTTTCTGATTGATACTGCTATTGGCTGTCCTGAGATTATGAGGTAATAACAATAGAAAACAGCCGGGATAGTTGGTAACCGTTGATAGGTTCCTTTGTATTCATTTACTATACAAATATATATATATATATATACATATACACACACATATACATACATATATATACACACACACATACATACATATAATCAAACTGGATATAGGGAGGACAAACATAGAAAGTCAGAGAGGGGAAAGAAAGGAGGGTAGGGAGAAAAAGAGAGGGATGGAAGAGGGTGTGGGAAATTCAGGGAAGGAGTGTGGCTGCCTCCGCACCCCAGTGGACAGAACGCATGTCAAGAAATGGCCCGGACGTACACGAAAATAAGCTATATAATGTGTCGGGTTCTGGAAACCCAGAGATGTCTTTTATTGTTTTAATACTGATGATTTTGGCATACAACTCCTGATAACCCAAAAAACCTGTCTCAATAAATTAGCATATTTCACCCATCCAATCAAATAAAAGTGTTTTTTAATAACAAACAAAAAACCCCATCAAATAATAATGTTCAGTTATGCACTCAATACTTGGTCGGGAATCCTTTGGCAGAAATGACTGCTTCAATGCGGCGTGGCATGGAGGCAATCAGCTTGTGACACTGCTGAGATGTTATGGAGGCCCAGGATGCTTCAATAGCGGCCTTAAGCTCATCCAGAGTGTTGGGTCTTGCGTCTCTCAACTTTCTCTTCACAATATCCCACAGATTCTCTATGGGGTTCAGGTCAGGAGAGTTGGCAGGCCAATTGAGAACAGTAATACCATGGTCAGTAAACCATTTACCAGTGGTTTTGGCACTGTGAGCAGGTGCCAGGTCGTGCTGAAAAATGAAATCTTCATCTCCATAAAGCATTTCAGCCGATGGAAGCATGAAGTGCTCCAAAATCTCCTGATAGCTAGCTGCATTGACCCTGCCCTTGATGAAACACAGTGGACCAACACCAGCAGCTGACATGGCACCCCACACCATCACTGACTGTGGGTACTTGACACTGGACTTCAGGCATTTTGGCATTTCCTTCTCCCCAGTCTTCCTCCAGACTCTGGCACCTTGATTTCCGAATGACATGCAAAATTGGCTTTCATCAGAAAAAAGTACTTGGGACCACTTAGCAACAGTCCAGTGCTGCTTCTCTGTAGCCCAGGTCAGGCGCCTCTGCCGCTGTTTATGGTTCAAGGTGGATAATGAATCTATAATATATGAAAGTTTAATTGTAATCATTATATTATGGTAAATAATGAAATTTAACACTATATGCTAATTTTTTGAGAAGGACCTGTATGTGTGTCAGTGTCTCTGGTACGTGAGAAAATTGTCACCACACATAGCAGAGACACTGACGTGTGAAACCGGCCTAAGGAACGTGTATTGAGGAATATTTGTAAGTCATTTTTTATAGTATAAAGTTAAATTATGGATGTGTTATGAACAATAAATATGTACAAAATTCTTAAAGTGCTTTATTTTTTCCTGACATTGGCATTTCATATTCAAAGACTAAGTTTTCTATTTCTCTGGCTCATTTGTTGACATTTCAATGTCCTTGATAAGTTATGTGTACGGGGGAAGCAACAAGATTTGGAAAAATAACAGTACTATTAAAGATAGATTGTCGTCACAATTGCATACTTTTTCCATAGCAACCATTATAACACTGGAGATGTCTTATTTATTTTTGACAAAAATGAAAGGTTTGATATAGAAGAGAAAAAAAACATTTGATAAATAAGGGGTAACTTTTATATCCAATGCTGGGAGGCAGGGCTGGCACTGTGCAGCAGCATCCATCCAGCCATCATTTAGCAGTACTGATAACAGTATTATAAGTTCTGAGCTCCACCCAAGATGTCCTTAACATACACAATAATTCAACTTTAAAAATGGTTATTTGTAGTTTGGTATCTTTGGTTCCCCTTTTACTTCTTAAAAACTGATAGATTTTTTTATGTTCATCTTAAATAACCTTTATTGTTGTTTTATTTTCAATAAAATATCTACATTTTGATAATTTGTACCAGTATTTTCAACACTATGGGGTAAAAATGGAAGGGTAAAGAGTAACATAGGAGTAATACAGTGGACAAGGATATAGTTATAGGATAGTAAGAGGAGGGAAGGAATCACAAGGAAAGGAGATTTTTTATCTTAGTACGTTTAATGTTTTCTCCTTCTTCCAAGAGCAATAACTATTTTTTCTTTTTGATCAGTATAACCATAAGAGGGCTTTTTTTGCAGTACCAGTGATAAATATTTTTATATTTTATTAGAATGGGAATTATGCACACAGCAATTCCAAATAAGTTTTTTTTTCATTCTGCTATATATTTTGGGGGGAAAGAGGGGCTGATTTAAATTTTTATATTCCGAGGTTACGTTTTTCATATATTTTTTAATGTTTATACATTTTTAATTAACCCACTTTGAGGACTTGAAACTGCTCAATCTTCTTCTTGATACACTACTTTACAATACTATGGTATTGCAGTGTATTGTGAAATTGATCATGTCCTATGAAGAAAAGCCATGGACTAGGTTTCATAGAAGATGGAATGTAGAGGACGTAGGGTTCCTCATTAGCTCCCCATCTGCTATAACAATCAATCAGCAACCTACAATTGCATTGTACTTTGCGCTCATGCCCGTCAGAAGTGACATCCGCCATGTTGGATGACTTTTAAATGCCACTGTATCACTGTATTGGATGACAATGCTATTTAAGAGGTTAAACTGATGTACTAGGAGCATATAACACAGCCGACACCCATGCATGGAGTGGGCTCAGCTAGTGAACTTGCTCCAAATAGTGATAGCGCACCACCAGCATTAAGGGCACTATTGGGTTCAAGAAACAGTTACAGCCCACTAGTTAAACAATACATTTATTTTGTCGTTTATCATTATACAGTCAACAACTATTCTAACTGGTTTCAATCATCTTTAAAGTCAAAAACGTCTAACAGATGCAGTTCACTCTACGTGGTAACCATTGTGCCTTTTGTGTTTTTGATAAAGTACAACTGCTTGGATTTCATTGGTCTGTGAATCTTTTTACAATAAATCACTGCTAGTGTTGAAGCCTGTGACCAGACCTGTCCATCTGCCTTACCCAATTGGAAAATATGCAAATTGTCTCTTCAGAGAGGAAGAGAACTAGAATTCTAGTGCCACCTATTGGAAGTAGCAATCCTAAAAGTCAATGTCGACCCTTTAACAAACCTTGTCACATGACTTAGGATAATAGCCAAACCAGAATCTCAATTTGCAGACACTATATTTCAGGGTACTGCCCCTCGTCAGTGCAAAGTGTGAGATCTGGTTTGGCTGTGTGAGAGGCGTCCGACCAGTATCCAAGAAGTATCGTTTCTCCTTCGCGAGATTGACATGCTAAGCATGCCGAGATGAGGAGACTTAGAGCTGCAATGCTCCCCTGGGAAATATGCAAATTGTCTCTTCAGAGAAGAAAAGAACTAAAACTCTAGCGCCACCTATTGGAAGTAGCAATCCTAAAAGTCAATGTCGACCCTTTAATGAGCCTTGTCACAGGACTTAGGATAATAGGCAAAACCAGAAACTCAATTTGCAGACACTGTTTTTCGGGGTACTGCCCCTCGTCAGTGCAAAGTGTGAGATCTGGTTTGGCTGTGTGAGAGGCATCCGATCGATGTCCAAGAAGTATCATTTTTCCTTGCGGAGATTGACATGCTAAGCATGTCGAGATGGGAAATATGCAAATTGTCTCTTCAGAGAGGAAGAGAACTCGAACTCTAGTGCCACCTATTGGAAGTAGCAATCCTTTCAGGGTTGACATTGACTTTTAGGATTGCTACTTCCAATAGGTGGCAGTAGAGTTCTAGTCCTCTTCCTCACTGAAGAGACAATTTGCATATTTCCCATTGCGGCTTTATGTCTCCTCATCTTGGCATGCTTAGCATGTCAATCTCCGCAAGGAGAAACGATACTTCTTGGATACCTTATCCAATTGGAATGCACATTGTTTTGCTGCTACAGAACGTGCACCTCCATTAGTAGTCATTTTAAGAACAGGACAGATGTAGAGTTTGTGAGGAAGGCGGCACTAACAAGTACAGGAGGATAACCTGTAATACTTTATACAGTAAACTTGTAAGTACAACAAAATCATGTCCCAATGACATTATTAAAATAAAGATAAAATGTGAACTCCTCTCAAGAAATCTGAATAGGACATCTCCAAAACACACACCACCTTAACCCCTTAGTGACAGAGCCAATTTTGTACTTAATGACCAAGCCAAGGTTATAGCTCTGGAACACGTCAAAGGATCCCACTGATTCTGAGATATGGCATACTGTACTTCATGTTAGTGGTAAAATTTCTTCAATATGACTTCCATTTATTTATGAAAAAAACAGAAATTTAGCAAAAATTTAACATTTTGCAATTTTCAAACTTTTAATTTTTGTGCCCTTAAATCAGAGAGTCATATCTCACAAAATACTTAAAAAATATTAGACTACTTTACATCAGCACAATTTTGGAAACATATTTTTTTGTTAGGGTTGTTATAAGGGTTAAAAGTTGACCAGTGATTTCTCATTTTTCCAACAAAATTTACAAAACCATTTTTTTTTTTGACCACCTTACTTTTGAAGTGAGTTGGGGGGGTCAATATGACACAAAATACCCAAAAGTGCACCCCTCAAGGTGCTCAAAATCACATTCAAGAAGTTTATTAACCCTTTAGGTGCTTCACGGGAACTAAAGCAATGTGGAAGGAAAAAATGAACATTTTACTTTTTTCACATAAAAATTAGACCCTAACTTTTTTATTTTCACAAGGGTAAAAAGAGAAAATGGACCACATAATTTGTTGTTCAATTTCTCCTGAGTACACCGATACCCCGTATGTGGGGGAAAGCCACTGTTTGGGTGCATGGCAGGGCTCAGAAGGGTGGGAGCACAGTTTGACTTTTTGAATGCAAAATTGTCCGGAATCAATGGCAGGCGCCATGTCACATTTGGAGATCCCCTGATGTACCTAAACAAACCCCCAATTCTAACCCCAACCCTAACACTGCCCTAACCCCAACCCTAACCCCACAGACCCCTAACCCTAATCCCAACCCTAATCATAACCCTAACCACAACCCTAACCCCAACACCACCCTATCCCCAACACCAAAACCCTAGCTCCAACACAACCCTAACCCCAACCCTAATCCTAGCCGCAACCCTAACCCTAGCCCCAACTCTAACTTTATCCCCAACCCTAACTCTAACCCCAACCCTTAACCTAACCCTAGGCACAACCATAACCCAAATGGAAAAAAATACTTTTTGTTATTTTATTATTTTTACCTAACTAACAGGGTGATAAAGGTGGTATGATTTACTATTTTTTTAATTTCCTCACTGTGATAGGGTCTATCACAGTGATCAAAATGAACCAATAGGGAAAATCTCCTATTGTTGCCTGGTGCCTGCTGTCAGATCTCAGTGGGCACACTGCGCATGCAGCCAATATTTTCTTCCCGGAAGATGTTGAGGGCAGGGGAATGCCAGAGGTACTGGGTGGCTCGGGGGACCTCAATTCTCTCTCTTCTCTGGTATCCTAGATCATATCAAAGAAGAGAGAAATAAATGGTAAATCAGATTTTTTTTTGTGGTGGACGTTATTTGGTGAGTCACGGCGATTGCAACACTGGGGACAGTAAAAACCAACCCAAATAATAATAGTTCTCTGTGGTCTCAGCTACCCTGGTAGCCGAGACCCTGGAGATTTTCTGATGCTGGAGGGCACTATAACCTTATTTCTCAGCTCTGTTAAAAAGCAGCGCTGAGGAATAAGTACTCTTAACTGCCTCCATTAAAATACGTATCAACGGTCGTTAAGGGGTTAAAAGACTCCCTGGAACTGATAGGGAAGTATAGATATCAGCCACTGCATGAAATTGTTACTATGGTCATACAATTAAATTGTAAAAGAAGCACTCCTATAAAAGTTTTTATTATCTTAATATATTACAATTATCATATGATATAGCACTTTGTACTTACAATTGCTAATTTTGCCTTTCTATGCAGCTAATTCTTCTCTTTTCTTTGCTCTATGTGCAAACTCGAAGTCTCTTGTCCTTGCATTTGTCATCTCTTTCTTCAACACCTGAGAGGAGTCCTTGACCCAGTTGCTCTGCTCCTCCCCCATCATTGACTTTTGCAGTGACTCATGACTCATACAGGAAAAATTGACTTCCTGTTTCTGCATAGAGGTTAGAAGGATTCAACCAGTCAGTTTTTAATCATTTGCTGTCATAGACCTAATGGAAAAGAGAATTAGCTGGGTAGAAAGGCAAAATGAGCAATAGTAAGTACAACGTGCTATATAATATGATGACTGTTATATATTATGAGTATACATATTTTGAGGTGAGTGATTCTTTGAAGAGGCTGAGCTGCAGCTTGGCACTGAAGATTGCTGTATTTCATTATTGCAGAGATGGTATATTTTTACAGCATATTGTGTTATTAGTTAAACCCAAACAATTGCAATTTATTTGGCACAAACTCAACAGTAAAGAAGGTGTTAATGTAACAGCTGTCTTAGCCTATTTGTTGAGCTCCTTGTGCACCTTACATGTGCTTTTCTAATACCATCTGTTGTAAAAACTCCACTTTTTGCTTATTTTCCTACATTATTCCACGTTTCTCTGCAGAGTGCCAAAGAGCTTAGTTTACATCACTACTTGTGTAATGTCATTTCTAACAATACCTGGTTTCCAAAAGCCTAATAATGTTATTAAAAAATATATCAAAGAAACGTGACTATGTAACACAAAGGAAAAGCTAATTAAAATTTCATCCTACCAAATACTGACAAGCATTAACACAACACATCCTACTTCAGAATGGTAAAAGCTCACTGCTTAGGTAACTATTCACATAATCATCTCTTTACCTTTCATGACGGAGCTTACTTTATTATGTTATTGAAAATGTAACAATTAGTTCATTAGTTTTTCAGGTGAAGTGATAATTTCTTGCTCATTTTAATTAACACTATCACTGAAAGAGCAACTCATGTTGAACAGAGGATTACAACTGGCAGCGCTAGAGACGCAAACACATTAAAAACTGACAATAGCTTTGTGTGCTAGAAATACATTCTCGGCAGTTGTCACTTCACTTTCCCCCATCATCATTTACAATTTCCTGCACTGCAGCAGCATAGATTTCTCTCCACTTCAACTATAGGTTGCCATTAAGGTTGAGCAAAACGGATCGGACAAATTCAAAAATCGCCAACTTTCGGCAAAGTCGGGTTTCAAGAAACCCGACCCGATCCTAGTGTGGGATCAGCCATGAGTTCGGCGATCTTCGCGCCAAAGTCGCATTTCATATGACGCGTTCAGCGCCATTTTTCAGCCAATGAAGGAGGACGCAGAGTGTGGGCAGCGTGATGACATAGGTCTCGGTCCCCACCATCTTAGAGAAGGGCATGACAGTGATTGGCTTGCTTTCTGCGGTGTCACAGGGGCAATAAAGGGGCGTGCACGCCGACCGCCATCTTCTGCCGATTGTAGCATAGGGAGAGGTTGCCGCAGCTTCATCAAAAGAAGGGATATAGTTAGGGAGGGAAGATTAACCCCCGAAACTGCTTGTGCTGTAGCGATTTCCACTGTCCAACACCACCGTTTGTTTGCAGGGACAGTGGATGCTATATTTTGTGCATCAGCTCTGTAGCTTATAAGGCTGCCTTATAAGGCTCCCTGATAGCTGCATTGCTGTTTGCACGCTGCTGTGCAAAACAACTGCTTTTTTAAAAGCAAAAATCCTGTTGCTCCTTTCTGCACAGTTATCGTGTTTATTTGTCCACACTTTTGTGTGCAGCAGTCCTTTTTATTGCTGCCATACTTTTCCTGAGATCATTGTAGGGAGATTGAAATTGTACTACAGTCCTTGTATTTTTTCATATATCTTCCAGCCACTTTCTGCCTCTTAGATTGCGTTGTTTTATACACTGGGCCTGAGTTTTGGGTCAGTCTCCCCCCAAAAAAGGGAGTTTCAAATTCTCACAAAGTGGATTTATTGCAGTCCTGTTAGTTTGGTGTATGTCAGCCAGCCACTTTCTGCCACTTAGATTGCATTGTTTTATACACTGGGCCTGAGTTTTGGGTCAGTCTCCCCTCAAAAAAAGGAGATTCAAATTCTCAACAAGTTTATATACACCTTCTACCTTGTTTTACAGTACCATATAACGGTTGTTATTTTTGTTAGATTTTCCAAAAAATGAGGAAGTCTCGTGGAAGAGGCCATGGGCGGTGGTTGCCAGCTGGTACTGATGGTGGTGGTGCATCTGGTGGTAGTGGCAAAAGCACAATAGCACCTAAGGCTGGAGGTGTTGAGCCAGCGTCATCATCTGGCTACACAAGGCCTCGAAGGCTCCCTTTCCTGGGAGTAGCAAAACGGCTTTTAAAGCCAAAGCAGCAGGAAAAAGTTTTGGCTTTCATTGCTGACTCAGCCTCTAGCTCTTTTGCCTCCTCTTCAGAAAGTTCCAAATATAAAAGCAGTGAGTCGTCAGTGGATGCTCCTGGTCAGGAACAAGACATTTCCTTGTGTCCTTCACCCAAACCAAAAGTGAAGGATGCGTCAGGTGACACTACAGATTACTCCATGGAGCTCTTTACACATACCGTGCCTGGGTTAGAATGGGAAATTGTTAACTGCCCATTACAAGATGAATCGGACATGGAGTGCACTGATGCACAGCCACAGCTAGATTATAATGCTGTTCCATTGACTCAGATCACTACATTGCCCTCGCAGTGTACTGAGCCAGAATCTGACCCTGATGAGACTATGGTGCCCTGTCCCAAACGCTATAGCACCTTACATGGTGACACAGAGGAAGGTGCACATGACATTAAAGAGGAGGTGATAGATGACCCAGTTGTTGACCCAGATTGGCAGCCATTGGGGGAAGAGGGTGCTGCTGCCAGTAACTCAGAAGCGGGGGAGGATGATCCGCAACAGCCATCTACATCGCAACAGCTGTCATCTGGCAGGCCCGTATCAGGCCAAAAACGTTTGTCAAAAACAAAAACAGTTTTAGGACAGCGTGGCCATTGGGTGAAAGTAGCACAGCGTGCAATGCCTGAAAAGGTATTCCATAGTAGGAAGAGTGTAGTGTGGCAATTTTTTAACCAAGATCCGAATGATCAGTCAAAAGTTATCTGTAAGAAATGCTCAAAGACCTTTAGCAGAGGGAAGAATCTTCAAAATTTAAATACAACGTGCATGCTTAGACATTTAACCAGCATGCACTTGCAAGCCTGGACTAACTACCAAATGTCCCATACCGTTGGTGCACCTGCTCAAAATGAAGGTAGTCAGCAACGCTACATTGCTTCCCTCACTGTAAGCCCACCGGTTAGGACACCACCAGCAGCAAATGTGGAGGTATCATTGCAAGGCCAAAGCAGGTAGGGAATCACAAGGTTATTGGTAGGAAACACGGTATGTAGGCCAACATCAAGAATACCATCACCAACCCTCTCTCAATCCGCCATGTTCACCACCACCACCGCTAGTTTCACCATATGTAGCTCTCCAGTCCAGCTCACCCTACAAGAGACTCTCGTTAGGAAAAAAAGTACTCATCCTCTCATCCGCGTACACAGGGTTTGAACGGCCTCATTGCTATACTAATCTCGTTAGAGATTATGCCCTACCGGTTGGTTGAAAGCAAAGCTTTCAAAGACCTGATGGCCTACGCAGTACCACGCTATGACCTACCCAGTTGGCACTTCTTTGTGAGAAAAGCCATCCCAGCCCTCCACCAGCATGTCAAAGACCGCATTGTCCATGCACTGAGGCAATCAGTCAGTGGAAAGGTGCACCTCACAACAGATGCATGGACCAGTAGGCATGGCCAGCGATGTTACGTGTCCATCACGGCGCACTGGGTTAATGTGGTGGATGCAGGGTCCACAGGGGACAGCCATAGTGGGACAGTTCTGCCTAGCCCACGGTCTAGGAAACAGTTGGCTGTAGGCGTTTGCCACCCCTTCTCCTCCTGCTCCTCCAGAAGCAAAAGCTCGTCCACAGAGCGCAGTCACAACGACCACTCCATCCGCAGTTGCCAGTGTTGCACACGAGGTGTCCCATTATCGAACAGCTAGTGGTAAGCGTCAGCAGGCTGTGTTAGAAATGAAGTGTTTGGGCGACAACAGACACACCACGGAAGTACTGGCCGAGTACTTGCAGCAACAACCTCAGTCATGGCTGGGCAGTGTACATCTTGAGGCAGGTAAGGTAGTCAGTGATAGCGGAAGGAATTTTATGGCTGCCATAGCCCTTTCAGAACTTAAACTCATACCTTGCCTGGCTCATACCTTGAACCTGGTGGTGCAGTGCTTCCTCAAAAATTATCCGGAGTTACCAGCTCTGCTCCCGAAGGTGCGAAGACTTTGCTCGCACATCTGCCGGTCGCCCGTACACTCCAGCCGTATGCTGAACCATCAGCGATCGCTGAATCTTCCCCAACACCGCCTAATAATCGACGTTGCAACAAGGTGGAACTCCACACTGCACATGGTTCAGAGGCTGTGAGAACAGAGGCGTGCTGTAATTAATTTGTGGGACGATACACATACACGGGCAGGCACTTGGATGGCAGACATGGAGTTGTCTGGTGTGCAGTGGTCGAAGCTACAAGACCTCTGTCAAGTCCTTCAGTGTTTTGAGGAATGCACACGGCTGGTAAGTGCAGATGACGCCATCATAAGCATGAGCATCCCACTAATGCGTCTGCTGATGCAAAATTTGACGCACATTAAGGAGCTGGCTGTTGTGAATTCTGCTCTTGGGTTCCCTCCGGTGGTTATGAGTTGTAGTGCTGCAGTAGTTGGATCGCAGCATTTATCAGGTGTATCTATTTTTTGCAATTTGGGCTGGGCTATATAGGCTTGCTTGTTCCTTTAGTCAGTGCCAGTTGTCCATTGTTTTTGGAGGATTCACATCCCTTCTGGTCTCTCCTGTTCACTGTGCTTTTCTTCAAAGATAAGTCCTGGCTTTGTTTTTGCTGTCCACCTGCTGTGGACCTTATAGTTCTGTGCATTTTTCATGTTTTGTCTTGTCCAGCTTTGTTGTGAAGGATTTTTTGCAGCCTAGCTGTGTCTCTGGAGATGCAGATATACCCTCCATGTCTTTAGTCAGATGTGGTGTTTTGTATTTTCTGTGGTGGATATTTTCTAGTGTTTTATACTGACCGCATAGTACTCTGTTCTATCCTTTCTTTTTAGCTAGTATGGCCTCCTATTCTAAATCCTGATTTCATGTCTGCGTATGTTATTTCCTCTCCTCTCACAGTCAATATTTGTGGGGGGCTGTCTATCCTTTGGGGATTTTCTCTGAGGCAAGATAGGTTTCCTGTTTCTGTCTTTAGGGGTAGTTAATTCTTAGGCTGTGTCGAGGGGTCTAGGGAGCGTTAGGTACCCCCATGGCTACTTCTAGTTGCGCTGCTAAGTTCAGGGTTTGCGGTCAGTACAGGTGCCACCTTCTCCAGAGTACGTCTCATGCTGCTCTAAGGCCACCAGATCATAACAGTACAACTGACCAACAATGAGTTAATTGCATCTCAAAAGAAGGGAGGAAGGGTTTTGAGCCATTTTTTTTTCCTTAGCCTGTTCCTCCCTCTTAATCTCTGGGTGGCTGCGGAACCTAGTAATAACATGAGTGTTCAGTAGTTAGTTTCTCGTGTGGATCAGCTTGCTGCTAGGGTACAGGGTATTTCAGATTATATTGTTCAAACTCCTGCCTTAGAACCTAGGATTCCCACTCCTGATTTATTCTTTGGTGACAGATCCAAATTTTTGAGTTTCAAAAATAACTGTAAACTGTTTTTTGCATTAAGACCCCGGTCTTCTGGTGATCCCATTCAGCAGGTTAAAATCATCATATCCCTGTTGCGTGGTAACCCACAGGATTGGGCATTTTCCCTGGAAACTGGCAATCCTGCTTTGCTTAATGTTGATTCTTTCTTTCAAGCATTGGGGTTATTGTATGATGAGCCTAATTCTGTGGATCAAGCTGAGAAAATCTTGCTGGACCTGTGTCAAGGTCAAGAAGCGGCAGAATCGTATTGCCAGAAATTTAGAAAATGGTCTGTACTGACTAAATGGAATGATGATGCCTTGGCGGCAATTTTCAGAAAGGGTCTTTCTGAATCCGTTAAATATGTTATGGTGGGGTTCCCCACGCCTGCTGGTCTGAGTGATTCTATGTCTCTGGCCATTCAGATTGATCGGAGCTTGCGCGAGCGCAGAGTTGTGCACACTATGGCGTTGTCCTCTGAGCGGAGCCCTGAGCCTATGCAGTGTGATAGGATTTTGTCTAAAGCTGAACGTCAAAGATTCAGGCGTCAGAATAGGTTGTGTTTTTACTGCGGCGATTCTGCTCATATTATTTCTGATTGCCCTAAGCGTACAAAGAGAATCGCTAGTTCTGTTACCATCAGTACTGTACAACCTAAATTTCTGTTATCTGTGACCTTGATCTGCTCATTATCATCATTTTCTGTCATGGCATTTGTGGATTCAGGCGCCGCTCTGAACTTAATGGACTTAGAATTTGCCAGACGTTGTGGTTTCCCCTTGCAGCCTTTGCAGAACCCTATTCCTTTAAGGGGCATTGATGCTACACCGTTGGCTAAAAATAAACCCTCAGTTTTGGACACAGCTGACCACGCGCATGGCGCCAGCCCATCAGGAAGATTGTCATTTTCTGGTGTTGCATAATTTGCATGATGATATTGTGCTGGGTTTTCCATGGTTACAGGTACATAATCCAGTGTTAGATTGGAGATCTATGTCTGTGACTAGTTGGGGTTGTCAGGGGGTTCATGGTCACGTTCCTTTAATGTCAATTTCCTCTTCCCCCTCTTCTGAAATTCCTGAGTTTTTGTCAGACTTCCAGGATGTATTCGATGAGCCCAAATCCAGTTCCCTTCCACCGCATAGTAATAAGAATTGATGTTTTTGGCATTAAAATGGGCACTGTAGGTGTTTTCCTGTCCTCCACTCACTGCCCCCGACTTTTCGCAATAATCGGCCGATTTCACCCGACCCAACTTTTGACAAAGTCGGGTTTTGAGAAACCTGACTCGATCCGAAAAAAGTAAAAGTCGCTCAACTCTACTCACCACCACACATTATCCAGGCAATTGCAAGCTTTACAGTATCGAGATTCACACAAATTTATTTGCGCAAATTAATTTTTTTGTGAAAATTCGGCAAAGGCGGTGAATTCAAATTTCAAAAGATCCGCTCATTTCTAGTGCCCCGTAATTCAATCCACTTTGTTTCTGTAATATATCATATGTAGTGATGAGCGAGTATACTCGTTGCTCGGGTTTTCCTGAGCATGCTCAGGTGGTCTCCGAGTATTTGTAAGTGCTCGGAGATTTAGTTTTCGTTGCCTCAGCTACATGATTTACAGCTGATAGACAGTTTACATGTGGGGATTCCCTAGAAACCAGGCAACCCCCACATGTACTCAGGCTGGCTAGCAGCCGTAAATCATGCAGCTGCGTCAACAAAAATGAAATCTCCGAGCAGGTACACATACTTGGAGACCACCCGAGCATGCTTGGGAAAACCTGAGCAACGAGGACACTCGCTCATCACTAATCATATGATGTAATTTATATTTTGAATAAATATACATTTTCAGTTTACATTTCTCATGTTAGCTCATTGGTCTATAAGGATTTTAGCCATATATCATAATTGCAATGAGTGTAAGGCTGGGTTCACATTGCGTTAAACCCGTCTGTTAGACAGACTACGTTACACCGCGGCATAATGCGGTGTAACGCAGTCCTTAAACGCCACCATTGAATCCAATGTCGGACGCATCGCTAGCGCACACCCACAATGTGTGTGCGCTAGCGATGTGCCGTCATTAAGTGACGGACCCCGAGACGCGGGCTGCAGCGTTTCCGGGAACGTCACCGCTAGCGCAGATAGAGCTAGCAGATGCTCTATCTGCGCTAGCACACTGCCATACCGGCACTTGCGTTAACAGCAGCCCGTTAACGTATGTGTTGAACGGGCTGCTGTTAACGCAATGTGAATGCGGCCTAATCGTACAATCGCTGCTAACTACAGTAATAGTAATAAATATTCAGCACAATATCTACGTAATAGTTATTCAGTGAAAAAAGTAGTACTGTCTTATTAGGGGATATGTTTGTTCTTTATCAATTGTATGTAAAAGGATGCAGCTATAACCTACTGCCCTTGTCACACTTCATCATTCCTTGTAAAGGTTACACTTCAATCTCAATTATTGCAGTGCCTGGGGAATATTCTCCACGGAACCAGACACTTCATTTCTAACCAATACAAGGAAACCTATTGCTTATCCTAACTGGTAGATGGTAACTGAATTCTAAAAATTCAATTTTGGAATGATAGTAAGAAATAAAGCAATGCAACAATGAAACATCAGAATTAAAGTGAATGTTGTTGCTCATGTGTCTACAGAGTTTACAATATTAGTAGACCTTTAATGAAGCTCCAAAGAGGCACAAAGAATCCATCAATTCATCAATAAGGTCACTTTACTGATGACATATTTTTCACATAAATATGTAAGAGTTATGGAATATACATACAAACATATAAAGCTTGTAAATCCTGTGCATTATTCGTTGTCACCATAGACTTTGATTTTATACAGAGATACATGAAAGTTGATTCTATTTGGATCTAACAGAAAAATTGTAGCAAGCTTCATCAGTTATTGATTTATAGAACTATTCTAGGGGAAAATAACCCGGTGAAATGGAGTTGTATAGGTCACCATATTGTGTAATACCAATTGCCTGTGGCTTTGTAATATGGAGCCTCAGCGACCTCTTGTGTCTTCATACAGCCTTCTGCATATGGCTCTGACTTGTCTATGAGGCCATCCTCATTGTTAGGCCAGTGTCACACTTGCGAGTGCAATGTGAGAAACTCACGCGAGTCTCTCGCATCAATACCTGGCATTGCCGCTGGCACTCGGGACCGCAGCATTCAGCTGCCTGTATTTCTATGCATCCGCACACTCCGGTCCCGAGTGCCGGCGGCAGTGCCGGGTATTAATGCGTCTAACCTTATTAAAGAAACTCTCCACCATAGAGCGGTAAAGTGACTATATATTATATGTAGTCAACCTAGTTCATGCTCTCCATTTTCCTTAATCTAATTACTCTGCTTAGATCGATGTTCTGTTTCTATGATGCCAAAATGGCCACTGCAATGACATGATGAATTCAATGGAAAGTAAAAATAATGCCTCCCCATGTCTTTCCTTTCTGTGAAATATGAAAGGTCATCTAATAGCCTACATAAACTTGTAATTTCCATGTCTGCTTATAGCTCTACCATAACGTCAAGACTGTATGCTTGTCTCACTAGAGATTATATTTGACTCAGATTTTTTTTCTTAACTCTCTACATTCACTGTTTCAGAGTATGTGCACATGATCAGTAATTGGTAGCACTTTGGACGTTGAAGCATAAGAAGCACGCAAAACTGCTGTCGTCTACCATAGAACTGACTCCCCCGCCTCCATAATTTTAATCTTGATGTATTAAATAAACAAGATTTTTTTTTTACCCAAAATCAGAGTGCCACCCCTTCACTACTTCTCTTGGATTCCTGATAAAACTTTATGTCTGGGGTGCTGCACATGTATCCGTGAAGGCAAAGCATTGCCAGCCTGCTGTACATCCATCAAGGTACGCACGTTGTGTTTAGTGCCGGTGTCTCTATGCTTGTTCTCAGAAGAAAAGGAATTATCACACTCACAAAACCAAGCAACTGTCACAGATAAATCCACCAAACGCCTACTTAAATAACCACCAACAACTATCCTCCTAGCCATGCAGCATAAACTAGATGTGTGTTAGCCAGGACCCAGATTATATAGGAGATGGGAGTGGCTAACAGTGCACAGCTGAGACCTTTAGCTCCAAGAGCTCTCAACTAAGCAGATTAACCCCTGCACTGCCTTAAGAAATTTATACAGTTTAATAAGAACATGAAGTGCTTCTATTCAGATGTAAGAGTAGGAGAAATTTGATGCTGCGGTATTCTGGCCTACTCTCTCTCTCGTGGTAAACCCGTGACACTCTAGCACAAGGGTCCCCAACCTGTAGCTCTGGAGCCACATGTGGCTCGCGGTCCCATGAACTGTGGCTCGCGGCTGTCTGCCAGCTTTGTGCATTAGCTCCAGATTTAATAAACGGGTATGAAGAGCACAGCTCAAAATGGTGAAATTTGTGAGTAGCCCTGCACAGAAGTGCAGATTTGGGTACACTTCTACTAGTCTTGGGGGTTTAGAGATAATTTAAGTATGGTACGCTGGAGACAGGATGATACTACCGGTCACACGAAATGCTTGAAGCTGAATGTGATTCTGTTGGGAGTGATGGAAGAATGCTGAATGGGGGGTTGGTGGGAACCCCTGGATCTTGGTATACTGATTCAGGGTGATTTGTGTGGAAAGCTTTGGTTATCATTATACCCATAATGGGGGCTTTGGTTGCCACTACTGTGAGGGGATCAGGAGCTGGATGTGGTCGTGACAATCTTGCAGAGCTGAATGTAGCTCTCAAGGTCAGAAATGTTGGGGACCACTGCTCATGATGATGCATTTAGACTGGCCTATTATCGAGTGTCAAGCGACTGCATACAAGTTGATTGGTGCTCGTTTATTGGTCAATTTACAGATGCCACAATATTCTTGATGGGAACAGAACTATGATTAATATGATTCTGTCCCCGTACAACATTTTTTGTGGGCAGCACATTATCTTTTTAAATAGGTTGATATGCTGCTTATATCCATGATTTCTTTGCTAGCATTTATTTATTTTAGTCGCTTATATAGCATCATTGTTTCCACAGCGCTTTACAGATATAGATATCACTGTATGTCTTTAGGTAAAAAAAAACAGAGAACCAGAAGGAAACCCACGCAAATATGGGGAGAACATACAGATTCCTTGCAGATGTTGTCTTTAGTGGGATTTGTACCCAGGACCCCAGCGCTGCAAAACAATAGTGAGGCACCTTGATGATGTTTCTTTACTCCTTGTTTCCATATCTGTTCCTTTGTTGTTTTGCTGCCTTCAGTCTGAATCTACAATGTGCGCATTCCAGTATGAATAAGGAAAACCATTGCATGAACAGATGTGTTCAAATATTTGCGCAGTACTGTATACTGTGGATATATATATACAGGGGTGGATTAAGGGTAGCCAGGGCCCCGGGCTGTTCACACACTGTGGGCCCCCCCGGTCATGTGACGGGGGTCATGTGACGGGGGTCATGTGACGGGGGTCATGTGACGGGGGTCATGATATACCCGAACCAGATTATTCCAGGAAAAGGGCCGGGCCCTACTCTACTGTAACCTAGGAAATATTTGTTAAAATCTGCAATACAATTTAGGTATATCTTGACCAATAATATCACATACAAGGAACAAATACCACCGCACCATGACCAGACCACAAATTACAACCACAGTGATCGAATAATAGCACATACAAGGGACAAATACCACCGCACCATTTCCAGACCACATATTACCATACCTCCCAACTTTTGAAGTTGGGAAAGAGGGACAAAGTTTGCGGCACGCGTTGCGCGCCGCAGCAAATTTTGGGACACACCTCTGACCACACCCATTCACTAGTCACACCCATATCCATGTCTCAACCACACCCATTTAGCACTGCTGATCACACTGTTCATAAAGAATAATTATAAAAAAAAAATATGGCCACACAGTGCTCGATACTGTATAATGGCCACACAGTGCTCCATACTGTATAACGACCCCACATGACCACATGATGCTCAATACTGTATAATGGCCACACATGATGTTCAATACTGTATAATGACCCCACATGATGCTCAATACTGTATAATGGCCACACATGATGCTCCATACTGTATAATGGCCACACATGATGCTCCATACTGTATAATGGCCCCACATGATGCTCAATACTGTATAATTACCCCACGTGATGCTCAATACTGTATAATGGCCCCACATGATGCTCAATACTGTATAATGACCCCACATGATGCTAAATACTGTATAATGGCAACACATGATGCTCAATACTGTATAATGACCCCACATGATGCTCAATACTGTATAATGGCCCCACATGATGCTCAATACTGTATAATGGCCCCACATGATGCTCAATACTGTATAATGACCCCACATGATGCTCAATACTGTATAATGGCCACACATGATGCTCCATACTGTATAATGACTGCACATGATGCTCCATACTGTATAATGACCGCACATGATGCTCCATACTGTATAATGACAGCACATGATGCTCCATACTGTATAATGGCCACACATGATGCTCCATACTGTATAATGACCGCACATGATGCTCTATACTGTATAATGGCCACACATGATGCTCCATACTTTATAATGACCGCACATGAGGCTCCATACTGTATAATGGCCACACATGATGCTCCATACTGTATAATAGCCGCACATGATGCTCCATACTGTATAAGGACCGCACATGATGCTCCATACTGTATAATGGCCACACATGATGCTCCATACTGTATAATGACCGCACATGATGTTCCATACTGTATAATAGCCGCACATGATGCTCCATACTGTAAATGACTGCACATCATGCCCCATACTGTATAATGACCGCACATGATGCTCCATACTGTATAATGACCGCACATGATGCTCCATACTGTATAATGACCACACATGATGCTCCATAGTGTATAATGACCGCACATGATGCTCCATACTGTATAATGACCGCACATGATGCTCCATACTGTATAATGGCCACACATGATTCTCCATACTGTATAATGACCGCACATGATGCTCAATAATACTGTATAATGACCGCACATGATGCTCCATACTGTATAATGGCCACACATGATGCTCCTTACTGTATATTGGCCGCACATGATAATGGCCACACATAGCTACTCCTACACACGCGGCTGCGCTCCGTAAACTTTGCATACACGGCTCCGCTCCGTACACACGGCTCCACTCCATACATCTCATACACACACGGCTCCGCTCCGTACACATTCAGCTCTGCTCCATACACCTCATACACGGCTCTGCTCCATACACCTCATACACGGCTCCGCTCCATACACCTCATACACACACGGCTCCGCTCCATACATCTTGTACACACGGCACTACTCCGTACACCTCATACACACACCGCTCCATTCACATTGCACACACTGCTCCGCATACCTTGCACACACACAGCTCCGCTGCGTACACCTCATACACATACGGCTCCTCTCCATACATCTCGTACACACACGGCACTACTCCGTACACCTCATACACACGTGGCTGTGCTCCGTACACCTCATACACACGCGGCTGTGCTCCGTACACCTCGTACACACGCGGCAGTGCTCCGTACACCTCGTACACACGGCTCCGCTCCGTACACCTCGTACACACGCGGCTGTGCTCCGTACACCTCGTACACATGGCTCCGTACACCTCTTACACACGACTCCGCTCCGTACACCTTGTACACATGCGGCTGTGCTCCGTACACCTTGTACACATGGCTCCGTACACCTCTTACACACAACTCCGCTCCGTACACCTCGTACACACGCGGCTGCGCTCCGTACACCTCGTACACACGCGGCTGTGCTCCGTACACCTCGTACACACACGGCTGTGCTCCGTACACCTCGTACACACGGCTCCGCTCCGTACACCTCGTACACACGCGGCTGTGCTCCGTACACCTCGTACACACGGCTCCGCTCCGTACACCTCGTACACACGCGGCTGTGCTCCGTACACCTCGTACACAAGGCTCCGCTCCGTACACCTCGTACACACGCGGCTGAGCTCCGTACACCTCGTACACACGACTCCACTCCGTACACCTCGTACACACGCGGCTGCGCTCCGTACACCTCGTACACACGCGGCTGTGCTCCGTACACCTCGTACACACGGCTCCGCTCCGTACACCTCGTACACACGCGGCTGTGCTCCGTACACCTCGTACACATGGCTCCGTACACCTTGTACACACACGGCTGTGCTCCGTACACCTCTTACACACGACTCCGCTCCGTACACCTTGTACACATGCGGCTGTGCTCCGTACACCTTGTACACATGGCTCCGTACACCTCTTACACACGACTCCGCTCCGTACACCTCGTACGCACGCGGCTGCGCTCCGTACACCTCGTACACACGCGCCTGTGCTCCGTACACCTCGTACACATGGCTCCGTACACCTCTTACACACGACTCCGCTCCGTACACCTTGTACACACACGGCTCCGCTCCGTACACCTCGTACACACGCGGCTGTGCTCCGTACACCTCGTACACATGGCTCCGTACACCTCTTACACACGACTCCGCTCCGTACACCTTGTACACATGCGGCTGTGCTCCGTACACCTTGTACACATGGCTCCGTACACCTCTTACACACGACTCCGCTCCGTACACCTCGTACGCACGCGGCTGCGCTCCGTACACCTCGTACACACGCGGCTGTGCTCCGTACACCTTGTACACACGACTCCGCTCCGTACACCTCATACACACGCTGCTCTGCTCCGTACACCTCGTACACACGCGGCTGCGTTCCGTACACCTCATGCACACGGCTCCGTACACATCGTACACACACGACTCCGCTCCATAGACCTTTCACACGCTGCTCTGATCCATACACCTCGTACACACACGGCTCTGCTACATCCACCCTGTAAACACCTCCTGACCTCACACATACGCTGCCTTACCCTCCTCCGGCGCCATGGCAACCAGCAAAGTCCTGTACACGGAGGTCCTCCTCCCGATCATGTGACCCCTGACTCCTCCCATCCTGTGACCTCATCACAGGTCCTGTGCACAGAGCAGCCATTATGTGGTTTGCTGGCTGTGCAGGCCGGGTGCAGGGACTCGGAGCTCTCAGCTGACCGGCTGATACACGCACCTCCCAACCAATGCGGGCCCCCTCTCTCTGCCCACCGGGTCCGGGGGCACACAAATGCCGGCGGGCATTCAGACAATTAGTGGAGGGTCAATCTGTGCGGTAGCCCAGGGCCCCCCCAGACCACTGGGCCCTGGGCTACCGCCCATATTGACCCTCTGATAATCCGCCCCTGTATATATATATATATATACTAGATTGTGGCCCGATTCTAACGCATCGGGTATTCTAGAATATGCATGTCCCCGTAGTATATGGACAATGATGATTCCAGAATTCGCGGCACACTGTGCCCGTCGCTGATTGGTCGAGGCAACCTTTATGACATCATTGTCGCTATGGCAACCATTATGACATCTACGTCGATACTGTGCCCGTCGCTGAATCAGAAACGTGAGATGTCTACGTCCTTTATGACATCATCGTCGCTGTGCCCGTTGCTGATTGGTCGAGGCCTGGCGGCCTCGACCAATCAGAGAGCCGGGATTTCCAGGACAGACAGACAGACAGACAGAAAAACCCTTAGACAATTTTATATATATATATATATATATGTACTAGATTGTGGCCCAATTCTAACGCATCGGGTATTCTAGAATATGCACGTCCCCGCAGTATATGGACAATGATGATTCCAGAATTCGCGGCAGACTGTGCCCGTCGCTGATTGGTCGAGGCAAACTTTATGACATCATCATCGCCATGGCAACCATTATGACATCTACGTCGATACTGTGCCCGTCGCTGATTGGTCGAGGCGAATTCGCGGCAGACTGTGCCCGTCGCTGATTGGTCGAGGCAACCTTTATGACATCATCGTCGCCATGCTGTGCCCGTCGCTGGGCTGTTATAAATGCAGTGATTGTGAAATAAACAAAAATGCTGTTTATTTCATTCATCACTTACAAAATATAGAAGCTGACTCTAGCTACTGTATTGAAACCTTTCTCTGTTGAATAGATTTTTGTATCCATCCTCTTACCCAGAAAATACAGGGAAAGAATTTCCTGACCTCAAGATAATAAAAGCCTAGAGAAAAGCAACACAATATAAGTCCTTCTTCTAGCATGTATACAATAATTTATCACTTATGTGAAGCATTGCACAGAAGTGCATTAGACCTGATAGAGCGTAAAGTACTGTTATACTGCAATCAAAGATTCCATGGGCTAAAGGGAGCCATTTCTGTTTGGAAAGGTTCTTACTTCTGTAATCAGCATTGGAAAGCAAAGTGTAAGCTGTACTACAATTGCCATAATCCACCCAGCAATTCTCCTGCCCTTCCATTACATAGAGCAGATTTTGAGTCTACTAGAAGGTCTTAGTTGTAGTAAATGCATTCCTTTGAGTGTCTCACTTCGCATGACTTCCTTAGAGATATAATGAGGAGGATTGACTGGATTGATGCACGTTGCGAGCTCAGCAATATAGCAACGACACTAGGTAACACACATGACACGTTAGCTCAAAGAATCAGGTAGTATAGGTCACTCATGAGAAATCTAACATTGAACTATTGCTTCATGTCTTTTTATTGTCCTCTTCATTCTTCACAATCTCAGGCATCATATATATGAGAGAGCTGAGTGCAGGAGCTGTAAGGCAGCACATCCAGCTCTTGTAACTAAAGATGAGCGGATCGGTGGAAGTTTGGGCTCTGGTACCCAACCCAAATTGTATTCCAAAGTTTGTTTCTGGTTTCAGAACTTTACCTGAACTTGAAAAAGAACCCGAACTTCATTGAACACAATGAGGACCCGAACCTTTGAACCGGAAAATTCTCTCTCTCCTGAAACCGACTTCCCCCAGAGCTTCAAACATTGCATCGTATTTCCGGTAAAAGTGCGTGTTCAGCGTTTAGCACCAGACACTAACTGTCCAGTATGAACCCCGAACTTTTAAGTTCGGGTTCACTCATCTCTACTTGTAACTCTTCACTATGGCGCTTAAGGGATTGCATGTGCTGCTATAGAATGCATCTTTAGTATTTAGTATTTGCAAATGCTCAATATGTGCAGTCCTTGAAAAGAAGAGCCATGATACAGCTATTTCGGGCACATGTCTGTCTATGCAGGAAGATAAAGAATGGGGCACCGTTGGCTACTTGGGCAGCTTTAGCAGAAGGGCGGCAGGTCATCAGTAAAATAATGAGCTTTTTATTTTACAGAATGCTGAACTATTTTTGAAAAAAAAAATCATGATTAGACAACTGCTTTGATTAAACAGATATATTTAGAGAAGAAATCACCATCGTTGTTACTCTATAATTAGCATTTTTTTGGGTGTAGTAATCTCTTGCTGCATAGGAGTGGGACTGTGAGTAGGGTCTCCTGCCCGGGCTCCTCTGCCTGCCCCTGGTGTGTGTATCTGCTTCCTTTTTTAAAGTTTTGTGCCAGTGGTATCTTTGACGTAGGCAGCGCTTGCGTAGATTGATCTCCAGTTGGTCTTTAGTAAAATTGTGCCTGTGGCGGCATATGCACAGATTTAGGCCGGAGTCACACATGCGAGAAACACGTCCGTGTCTCGCATGTGAAAAGCAAGCTCTGGCGCCGGCACTTGGGAGCGGAGCGTGCGGCTCCATGTGTTGCTATGCGACCGCACGCTCCGCTCCGAAGTGTCGGCGCCAGAACTTGCTTTTCACATGCAAGACATGGACGTGTTTCTCGCATGTGTAACTCTGGCCTTAGATGTCGGAGAGTTATTGAAAACCTATGGGAGATCAATTTGTGCAAACGCTGCCAGTGGTGAGGATTCTGCTGGCATGAGCTTTAAAATAGGAGGTGGATACAGACACCAGATGCAGGTGGAGGAGCAGGCATTAACCCCTTAACCCCCAAGGGTGGTTTGCACCCATTATCTACCAATGTCCTTTTTTTGGGACGCCTAATCTTTTGCTTTTAGCAACTAAGATTTAATATTTTTTATAATTAGGTCCAATTTTTTGTGTTGTGTTTGCAAAATGAATGTTTTCAAAATAGGAAATCATGTCATTGTCATTTTTAATTGAACATTGGGGCGCCCTTTTCTGAAAAATCCGTAAAATGAAAATTACTAATTTGTCAAGTAATGGGTTAATGACCGGGCCAATTTTTACAATTCTGACCACTGTCCATTTATGAGGTTATAACTCTGGAACGCTTCAATGGATCCTGATGATTCTGACATTGTTTTCTCGTGACATATTGTACTTCATGATAGTGGCAAAATTTCTTTGATATTACCTGCGTTTATTTGTGAAAAAAACGGAAATTTTGGTGAAAATTTTGAAAATTTCACAATTTTCCAACTTTGAATTTTTATACCCTTAAATCACAGAGATATGTCACACAAAATACTTAATAAGTAACATTTCCCACATGTCTACTTTACATCAGCACAATTTTGGAACACATTTTTTTTTGTTAGGGAGTTATAAGGTTTAAAAGTTGACCAGCAATTTCTCATTTTTACAACACCATTTTTTTTAGGGACCACATCACATTTGAAGTCACTTTGAGGGGTCTATATGATAGAAAATATCGAAGTGTGACACAATTCTAAAAACTGCACCCCTCAAGGTGCTCAAAACCATATTCAAGAAGTTTATTAACCCTACAGGTGTTTCACAGGAATTTTTGGACTGTTTAAAAAAAATGAACATTTAATTTTTTTTCACAAATAATTTATTTTAGCTCCAATTTGTTTTATTTTAACAAGGGTAACAGGAGAAATTGGACTGCAAAAGTTGTTGAACAATTTATCCTCAGTACGCTGATAACCCATATGTGGGTGTAAACCACTGTTTGGGCACATGGCAGAGCTCGGAAGGGAAGGAGCGCTGTTTGACTTTTCAATGCAAAATTGACTGGAATTGAGATGGGAAGCCATGTTGCATTTGGAGAGCCCTTGATGTGCCTAAACATTGAAACCCCCCACAAGTGACACCATTTTGGAAAGTAGACCCCTAAGGAACTTATCTAGATGTGTGGTGAGCACTTTGACCCACCAAGTGCTTCACAGAAGTTTATAATGTAGAGCCGTAAAAATAAAAAATCATATTTTTTCACAAAAATGATCTTTTCTCCCCCAATTTTTAATTTCCCAAGGGTAACAGAAGAAATTGGACCCCAAAACTTGTTGTGCAATTTGTCCTGAGAAAGCTGATACCCCATATGTGGGGGTAAACCACTGTTTGGGCGCATGGCAGAGCTTGGAAGGGAAGAAGCGCCATTTGACTTTTGAAGGCAAAATTGACTGGAATTGAGATTGGACCCCATGTCGCGTTTGGAGAGCCCCCACAAGTGACACCATTTAGGAAAGAAGACCCCCTAAGGAAGTTATCTAGATGTGTTGTGAGAACTTTGAACCTCCAAGTGTTTCACTACAGTTTATAACGCAGAGCCGTGAAAATAAAAATTCTTTCTTTCCTACAAAAATTATATTTTAGCCCCCAGTTTTGTATTTTCCCAAGGGTAACAGGTGAAATTGGACCCCAAAAGTTGTTGTCCAATTTTTCCTGAGTACGCTGATACCCCATATGTGGGGGGAACCACCGTTTGGGCACATGGCAGAGCTCGGAAGGGAAGGAGCGCCGTTTCGAATGCAGACTTAGATGGATTGGTCTGCAGGTGTCACGTTGCATTTGCAGAGCCGCTGATGTACCTAAACAGTAGAAACCCCCCACAAGCGACCCCATATTGGAAACTAGACCCCCAAGGAACTTATATAGATGTATTGTGAGAACTTTGAGCCCCCAAGTGTTTCACTACAGTTTATAACCCAGAGACGTGAAAATAAAAAATCTTTTTCTTTCCACAAAAATTATATTCTAGCCCTCAGTTTTATATTTTCCCAAGGGTAACAGGAGAAATTGGACCCAAAAGTTGTTGTACAATTTTTCCTGAGTAAGCTGATACCCCATATGTGGGGGGTAATTACCGTTTGGGCGCATGGCAGAGCTCGGAAGGGAAGGAGCACTATTTTACTTTTTCAATGCAGAATTGGCTGGAATTGAGATCAGACGCCATGTCATGTTTGAAGAGCCCTTGATGTGCCTAAACAATGGAAACCCCCCAATTCTAACTGAAACCTTAACCCAAACACACCTCTAACCCTAATCCCAACCCTAACCATAACCCTAAGCACACCCCTAACCCCAGTGGCGTAGGAAGGGGGGTGCGGGGGGGGCGGGCCGCCCCGGGCGGCACAAAGTGGGGGGCGGCACAATGCGGGGGGTGGGCCGGCGCGCCGCTGGCTGAAGAAGAGGAGACTGTCACTCAGGAGAGCCGCCCGGAGCGGCGGCGCTATCTGCGCTACTTGCAATAATGGTATAATAGTAGCCGCTACTATTATACCATTATATTGCTGCTGGCTGGGCTGGGGTCCGTCCGGGCCGGGGACCGGGTGGCCGTGGCGCCGCGGCGGCCGCCCGCGCGTGCGCAGATGGTAGTAGCGCTTCCCGGGGCTTCAGGAAAATGGCCGCGGGATGCAGATGGAGATCGCAGCGGCCATTTTCTTGAAGCCCTGTTCGCATTACCCACCCGGCGTACTTTCACTTTCGATCTCCTCCAGCCTCCAGGAAGCGCCGCCGCCGGGATCTCTGCAGTGCGCAGCTGCAGAGACAGTCAGTCTGACAGTCAGAAATGAATCTGGATCACAGCGGAATCGGTCGGAATCGGATGACTCGGAGTCGGATCAGATCAGAGGCAGACTCACTCTCACAGACTCACAGGCATGCTGCACTGCAGACTGCAGTCCCTACTCCTAGCAGGTATTTAAGCACAGTTTATCATATGTGGAATGTTATATGCAATATAATATTGGTTTGTGACTTTAGAGACTGTCTGAGAGGCATCTAGGGTTTACCGTTTATGTACCACTTCCTTATGGTACTGAAACTGTATTTTGTTGTGACCAGTGCAACACTAAGGCAGTTAGGCTACTTTCACACTAGCGTCGGATTCGGCCCGTCGCATTGCGTCGGGCCGAGATTCCGACGCTAGCGTTTGATGCGCCGCACAACGGGTGCAGCGGATGCATTTCTCCAGCGCATCCGCTGCCCCATTGTAAGGTGCGGGGAGGTGGGGGCGGAGTTCTGGCCACGCATGCACGGTCGAAAAAAGCGGTCCGTCGGCAGCAAAAAATGTTACATTTAAAGTTTTTTGCTCCCGGCGGTCTGCCACAACACGGCACAACCGTCGCACGACGGTTGCGACGTGTGCCAATACGTCGCAATGCGTCGGTAATGTTACTCTATGGGGCAAAAACGCATCCTGCAAACCACTTTGCAGGATGCGTTTTTTCCCCTAAACGACGCATTGCGACGTATTCAAAAAAACGCCAGAGTGAAAGTAGCCTTAGCCACATTCACACGTTGTGTTCTGTCCTGCGGGTTCTCCTGCAGCGGATTTGATAAATCTGCGGTTATCCCTGCAGATTTATCGCGGTTTGTCCTGCGGGTTCTGCTGCAGGATTTTACCCCTACTATTGATGCTGCATATCTATGCAGCAATATGCAGCATCAATAGTAATGTTAAAAATAATAAAATAATTATATACTCACCCTCTGACGTCCCGATCTCCGCGGCGCTGCTCCAAAGATGCTGTGCGACCAGGACCGACGTCAACGCAGGTCCTGGTCGCATAGCAAACCTGAGACCGCTTGCAGCGCTGAGACTTCAGAGGTGAGTATAGCTTATTTTTAAATTTAATTTTTTTTTTTTTTTTACCACAAATATGGTTCCTGGGGCCTGGAGGAGAGAGTCTCCTCTCCTCCACCCCGGGTACCACCCGCACATTATCCGCTTACTTCCCGCATGGTGTGCACAGCCCCATGCGGGAAGTAAGCGGATCAATGCATTTGTATGGATGCAGAATCGCTGCGATTCTGCACAAAGAAGTGACATGGTCCTTCTTTTTTTCCGCAGCAATTCAGCGCGTTTTTTTTTCGGGATTTTCCGCATCATGTGCACTGCGGTTTTTGTTTTCCATAGGGTAACATTGTACTGTACCATGCATGGAAAACAGCTGCGGACCCGCAGCGGCAAAATCGCGGCGGTTCCGCAGTAAAAACCTCATAGTATGAACATACCCTTAGTTCTACTTATAACAACCTAGCTTGCATTTTCTGTTTTTTTTTTAAGAGAAAATAAATACGGTGTACATTAATTTAATATTTTTGGGTCTAGATTGAGTTCCAGATATTGGTAGGACCCGTTGAAGTGCTGAGGTGAGGCACGAAACGGCCGTTGTCCGCTTTGTTCACATCCCTCCCTGCATATTTTGAAAAATGTCCGAATAAAAATTGTGACCACCACACTCGGGTAAGTGCACTTTTTTTGCCTTTTTCTCTTGGACTTTCATGTTGTTCTGCAGAAGCTGCACCCCGTTGTTATATAAAGGAATTTTGTCGGTCCTCTCTTGAACAAAGGGTTGTTTGGATAATAGGGTCTAACTACAACAGCAGTGCGGGGTATTATCTTTTTACCCTTAGGGTACCGTCACACAGTGGCATTTTGATCACTACGACGGCACGATCCGTGACGCTCCAGCATCGTAACAATATCGCTCCAGCGTCGTAGACTGCTGTCACACTTTGCAATGTACGACGCTGGAGCGAAAATTTCATGACGTATTTGCGATGTAGAAGCCTTTGGTTACTATGCGCACATCGTATACAATATCGTGCACACCTTTGTTACACCATGCGATCATGCCGCCACAGCGGGACACTAGACGATGAAAGAAAGTTTCAAACGATCTGCTACGACGTACGATTCTCAGCGGGGTCCCTGATCGCAGGAGCGTGTCAGACACAGCGAGATCGCTGGAACGTCACGGATATATCGCTGGAACGTCACGGATCGTGCCGTCGTAGCGATCAAAATGCCACTGTGTGACGGTACCCTTAGTTCTACTTATAACAACCTAGCTTGCATTTTCTTTTTTTTTTAAGAGAAAATAAATACGGTGTACATTAATTTAATATTTTTGGGTCTAGATTGAGTTCCAGATAAAATGCTTGTGATTATGACGTTAAAAGTGGGTCCTGCCATAATCTGCCGAAAGCTAACACTCAGGTTCCCTATTATACTCCCAGTGGCGTAGGAAGGGGGGTGCAGGGGGGGCGGGCCGCCCCGGGCGGCACAATGCGGGGGGTGGGTCACCGGGCCGCAGCCGGCGCTGGCTGAAGAAAACGAGCGCGATCTGCGCTATACCACGGATTATCGCTGGCGGCGGCCATCTTCCGGAGGCCGCGCATGCACAGATGGTAGTGCTCGGCTTCCCGGGGCTTCAGGAAAATGGCCGCGGGATGCCGCGCGTGTGCAGATGGAGATCGCGGTGGCCATTTTCCTGAAGCCGAGTTCGCATCTTTTATTATATTACCCGTAACTTTCACTTTCGATCTCCTGTCAGTGTCACTGCAGCGATTCCAGGAAGCACCGGGGATTTCTGAGCGTCCGCACAGCAGCAGATCACATCAGATCAGAGGCAGAGAGGATCGCACCAGGCTGAGGTGAGCAACCGCCGGACAGCAGCCGCCCGGTGTGGTGATAAGGGGGAGGCCGCATTTATGCACTTTATTTATGCATTTGCAGTTTCTCTTTACACACCACTTTTAGGGTCCTTCAGACTTTCTTATCTATTTATACTTTTTTTTGAGGGGGGGGAGAACGAGGTGTTCCCCATTATACTTTATACTTTAGGCACGCAGGGCCTGTGATGACGTCGCGGTCACATGACCGTGACGTCACGGCAGGTCCTTCTGCCAGACGATCTATGCCAACGGAACGTGGCGGTTGTCTCGCGAGGAGCGGTAAAAGCGGCGTATGTGAGTATATAATGGTTTTTTTTTTTATTATTATTTTTAACATTAGATGTTTTAACTATTTTTGTAAATTGTAAAAAACTTGGTCACACAGGGTTAATAGCAGCGGTAACAGAGTGCGTTACCCGCGGCATAACGCGGTCCGTTACCGCCGGCATTAACCCTGTGTGAGCAAAAAAAAAAAAAGAGTTGAGCAAAAAAAGCTTTGTAGGTCTCAGCAGTCACGTTGGTGGTCCCAGAGGTCTTGGTGGTTCCAGCGATCACGTTGGTGGTCCCAGCAATCGCGTTGTGGTCCCAGCGGTCACATTGGTGGTAAGCAGACCTTTTTTTTTTTTTTGCAGTCCCGATCATGTGATGGTAACATTCACCGGCGATTCGGCGAAAGAATTTAACTTGTCCTTGATCTGAGGTCTTATTTCTGCTGCATTTTTTTTATTCTAAAAAATGCATCATAGAAAATTCAAATTCAGCGTACAGGCTTTACCAACTTACTCCGCTGCCTGGCCGATTGGTCATTTGGTGGGAGGGCGGGACTGTGTGTAGCAGCACCCAGACGTAGGCAGAAAGTCATTCTGGGAATGCTGGAGTGTCTGCAACCAGTCCCGCTCTTATGCCGGCTACAGGAGTGCCATCCTGGTGGCCCGGGCCCTTGTCTGACCTAACTTTATTTTTTTGTTATTTTGTTAGGCTTAGATAAAATGAAGCGAAGAAAAGAAAGTGGTGCAATGTTTAGAAAAAAGAAAAAGGCTAAGGAGGAAGAATTGAAAAAAAATGAAGGTGCACTACTAAAATATCTCAGCCACGATACTACTACTCCTGTTGCTGAGGAGATTCCTAAATTCACAGCATCAGACACAAGTGCTCCTTCAACTTCAGGAACCAATGAGCAGTGTGATGACCAAGACATTGACCCAAGTGCTCCTTCAACTTCAGGAACCAATGAGCAGTGTGATGACCAAGACATTGACCCAAGTGCTCCTTCAACTTCAGGAACCAATGAGCAGTGTGATGACCAAGACATTGACCCAAGTGCTCCTTCAACTTCAAGAAGCAATGAGGAGTGTGACGATCAAAATATTCCTGCTATTGATTTAAAGGATGTTGGTCTTTGGCCAAGTAAAATTAATGATGATACAAGGATCTTACTGGTACGTCAAGGTGCATCAGTGGTTCAGCATCTAGACTCAGACTTTGCTGAAGTGGTTCGTGAGGGAGCATCAATCAAGGGACAAAACAGAAAACTTACACGCAACTGGTTTTTTAAAACTCTGCCAAATAATGAAAAAATGTTGAGGTCATGGTTGCTGTACTCTCCTTCCAAAAAAGCCCTTTACTGCTTTTGTTGCAGACTATTTGCAGATGCAGAAACAAGTCAGTCTAATTTTGATTCAGTGAATGGATTCAACACATGGTGGAAACTTAATCCTAAAGTATACAACCATGAATCTAGTGTGGCCCATGTAGAATGTTTCACAAAATGGAAGGAGTTAGAAATTGGACTCCAACGTGGCGTAACAATTGATAAAAAAGTACAGGAAGAAGTAGAAAATAATGTGAAGAAGTGGAGGGAGATACTTGCAAGATTGTTGGATATCATTAGATTCCTTGCTAAACAAAATTTGGCTTTACGGGGTCACAGAGAAGTAATCCATCATGAGACTGATTACGAACCTGAATCAACTGGAAAAAAGGGAAATTTTTTAGAATTGGTTCATTTGTTGGCGAAATATGATCCAGTGCTACGTGAACATATTCTAAGAATCAAGTTTGGAAAAAAGTTTGCTATATCATATTTCTCTCCTACAATTCAGAATGAGTTTATAGAAATTTTGGGAGGGAAAGTAAGAAGCAAAGTTGTGGAGCAAGTAAAAATAGCAAAGTATTTTTCTATGATATTTGACAGCACCCCTGATATTTCTCATAAGGATCAAATGTGCCAAGTTTTACGCTACGTTATGATCAATGGAAAAGAAGTTAAGGTTGTGGAATCATTTGTTGATTTTATTGAAATAAAAGGTAAAACTTCAGAGAGTATTTCAACTGTGATTTTGCAACAATTAGAAAAATACGGAATTGACATCCAAAATTGTAGAGGACAAGCATATGATAATGCTGCTGTAATGGCTGGTCAACATACTGGCGTTCAGAGACGCATTAAGGAAATAAACAAAAAAGCTGAATTTGTTGCATGTACAAATCACTCACTGAATTTGGCAGGTGTACATGCAGCTTCTGTTGCACTGAGTTCGGTTACATTTTTTGGAACTGTGGAGCGTTTGTTCACATTTTTTTCTTCTTCTACCCATCGCTGGGATGTTCTGATTTCAGTCACTGGTCAAAGTGTCAAGCGTGTATTAGAAACTCGGTGGAGTGCACGGGGAGATGCTGTGAGTGCAGTGAAAAAAAATTACTCCAAAATTTTACAGGCTGTAGAACATTTAACTGGTGAAGAAGAAAATAGAGTTACCAGGTCAGATGCTGGTGTGTTACTTGTTGCATTACAATCTTTTTCCTTCCTGTGCTTTCTTGGCCTGTGGGAATCTGTGCTTAAAGAAATTAATGACACACAGGTCTACCTACAGACCAAAGGATTAAATATCCAACAATGTGACACAAAACTTGGAGCATTAAAAGCATTTTTAACAGAAAACAGAGAGGAATTAGTTAAGCATTCAGTAGCTTATGCAAAAGAAATTTGTGAAGATTTGGGAATAGATATGGATCGCCGCTCTAGAAAGAAAAAAAAGATGGCAGGTGAAGAATCGCAAGACGCTGCATTGCCATATGAAACGGAGTTGATGAGAGAAATGTACCTTTCGTTGGACAGAGTGATCCAAGAAATCACAACAAGATTTCAACAGCTTCATGCTCTTGCTGAAAAATATGCCTTCCTTACTCCATCACACCTTTTGGACGATAAGTATGAGTGTCAGCTAAATCAAGATCACGATGATATTAATAAGGAAGAGTTCCTCATTGAGAGAAAAAGGCTTAAAAGTTTTCTTTATGTTGTTGTTACACAAGACAAAAAAGAGACATGGAAGGAGGACAGTCCGCTTGAACTGTTGCAGTTTATTGTAAAATATAGTCTAGAGAACTCAGTTCCAAATATTGTCATACTCCTTCGCATTTTTCTTACTATTGCTGTAAGTGTTGCTACTTGTGAGAGGAGTTTTTCCAAGTTAAAGCTGATTAAAAATTACCTAAGATCCACAATGAGCGCCATGCGTTTAGGAAATATGGCCATTCTGTCTATTGAACATCAGCTGAGTGAAGAAATAGACTTTGATGATGTTATCAACGATTTTGCAAACAGAAAGGCAAGAAAAGTAAAATTCTAAAATATTTGAAATCCACTTTACTCCCAAAGTGACAATTTAAAGTTTCAGTTAAACAATAAAGAGTTTTTTTTCTGTGCGTGTTGTCCTGACTATTTTTGGTAACCTTTGTATTGAGTCGGGGGGGGGGGGGGGGCGCCAAACTCGGGACCGGCCCCGGGCGGCAAAAGCTCTAGCTACGCCACTGCCTAACCCTAACATGGCTCTAACCCTAATCCCAACCACACCCCTACTCCAACACACCCCTAACCCCAACACACCCCAAACCCTAATCTCAACCCTAACCGCACCCACAAAAGCCTCTGGCTCCCGGTTCCCAGCTACTGCGCTTCAGCTCTGAGGGTGCCCTGCCACAGTTCCCCTCTGAGCTCTGTTCCTCTCCTGTGCTCCTTCCCTTCCGGTTCCTCCACATACAACCCCTCAGGTCTTTCTGTCCTTCCAGAGGCTGCAGCTCCCTCGTGGCTGCCAGGCCTCTCTGTCTACACTCAGTTCCAGACTTCCTTCTACTTCAGTGTCTCTCTCAGACTAAACTAGCTCTTCCTTCAGGTCAGGATACATAAAGCCTAGGGAAGCTCCCCTGAATCCAGGTCCTGAGCTCCCCCTCCTGGCCTGGATTCAGAATGTGTTGCATATGTGTGCCTTACCTGGTGAAGAGAACTCCATTGCCTCTGAGCATGACATTACCATCCCCGAAGGAAAAGCAACATCACTGCAGCAGCCGGTCACCTGGGGTGCTGCACCTGCTGTGCGGAGTCTTTGCACTGCACAGACCCGAGCATCAGGCTAGGATAAAGAATCAAATGTCTGTACTTGTTGGGGCCATCATAATATGGGGACAGGTGCACTGTGGGGACAACATGATATGTGGGTATTATACTGCACATGTGTGGAAAGGATTCACTGTGGGGATATCATACTGTGTGGGGACAATATTTTGAGCATAGTACTCTATAATGGGCAAAGTAGTTATTGTGGGTGAGATCACAATGGGGTATAAATGTATTTCTTCTTGTTCACTTAAAACTTTTGCAGCCACATGATTTCTACACATGGCCCTGTCATTTGGAGTGGTAATAATTTGTTTCCACCAAACAACCCCAAAGCAAAATCATCTTGGAAATTAAAAAACAAAACAAACAAACCCAGTGGACATAAGATTTCTACAAATCCCATCCACTTTACTTAAACTTTAAGCTTTTACAAAGTTAAAATTTGCAGCGTTAAAAACTCATCTTGTGAACTTAACTTTTTATCTCAGGCATACGGTCCACATGTGTGAGCCATCGTACTGTATGAGAGTCATCATAGTATGGGAGCCCCCAAAGCCCCCACACACACTGAATGAGCCATTATACTGAGTGGGATCCCCCATACTGAGTGGGGTTTAGGTGGGTGCCCCCAAACTGTGTGGAGGGGCCATGATACTGTGTGTATGAGTGGGCATTATACTGTGTTAAGAGCACTGTGGAGTCATACTGTATAAGTGGGGGGGATTCATTGTGGGGATACCATAATTGTTGTGTGCAGGTAGGGGCATTTTTAGAAACATATTCTGTAATAGCCATAAAAGGAGGAGTATTGATGTTGAGAACACTAAGGGGCTTTAATTGGGTGCATAATTATTGTGCACATGTCACAATGATTGACCTTATCCTGATATATAAAAATAGACAGAGTGTGATATATGTATATATATATATATATATATATATATCGTAACAGCACAATGCTCACCGGTGGGTGCCAAGCCTCCTGGGTAAGACGGTCCACTCATCCACCCAAATAATATGCCAAAAAGAAAAGAAGGCAGCACTCCAATTCTTGAAAAGGTGAAAAACTGTGAAGTTTATTTAGACCCACATCTCTGTGCACAGAGATGTGGGTCTAAATAAACTTCACAGTTTTTCACCTTTTCAAGAATTGGAGTGCTGCCTTCTTTTCTTTTTGGTATATATATATATATATATATATATATATATAATATTACAGATCCCAAAATCATACTATCAGTCTGGAAAGAACACAAGTGTGTTGAAAATACCCAGACGGATCAAATCCGCTCCATATAATATACATGAGAAAATAGGAGAAACCGGAGCATATGGAAAAAGCAGCTCTTTATTAATACAAACATTAAAAACTATCATAAATATGCAGAGTATACAAATTCCACTAGATAACAGAGGTAAGGGGGCGAAAGAACCCACTCCTCAAAGTACCCCACACTGAGCACTATTTACATAAATAACTGGAAAGCACAAAGTGTGCTGTGCCAAAGAAAAATAGTAAGCTTAGTCAGCAATAAATAGCACAGTAATGCGAACAGTCACACAGCGCAGTGTAATAAACATAGGTGGAGAATGGCAGATGGCTTACCAGCTCAGGGGGGACCGAGGAGGGGGTTCCCGCCGGAAAAAAGACCCCGACGCGCGTTTCGCGGCACTTGCCACGCCGCTTCCTCAAGGGGATATGTGAAGGAGCAACCAGGACTTGCTAATAACCTTCCTGACCCCAGTCACATGTCCCTAACCGGCCAATCCCGGTGGCGCTAGCGGCGCATGCGCCCGGCGATGGGAAGGTCCTCCATGGAGGCGCGGCGTCAGGCCCAGCGCGAGCGCCCCGGGACTAAGCCCAGGGCGATCACGCAGGGCAAATAGACGCCCGCCCACATGGAGGAGCCGCCCATACACCGGGCAATGCGCACGGCCACCACAGAAGAGACTAATACCACAGATACTGAAGTCCAATAGGGGACCTCAATAACTCTGCCTGGCAGGAAGAGGTCAGAACCCAAAACCACGGGGCACCAATGGGAAAGGGTAGATAAGGGACCGGAAGGACATAAAAAATTGCAGCTGCTAAAAAGACAGCACAGGTCCGCAACATCTCAGAAGTACTGTCTGTCTAGCGGAGAAGACATGGCCAGGAGTAAAATGCCATATACCGGGTAGAACATGAACGCTGACACATATGGTGGCACATACATGACATGATTATATGATAAAGGATAATAATAATAAAGCATATAAAATAAAAAGAACAATAATATCACCCAATATATATGTGTACAGCCATGATCCGACATAGGGCAAAATAGACATCATAAATGAATATGGTAAGTCCTTTGATGGTATATAAAGTATAAGCAGGTCATTCTTGTCCGTGATCCGATGTCGAACCTAGGAGATGGCAAAGACGATAGACTGTGATCCATATGACCAGGGAAGAGGGAAAGGAAATAGCAGTCCAGGAAAGGCCCATAGGTGGAAGTGATTACTGATAAATGAAAAAACAAAAAACGAAGTTAAAAACAATATAAAAACAAGAGAATTAATCCGGCAGGCAAATGGATGGGCACCCATGTAAATAGATGACTAATTAAAGATAGGGAGCAAAGCTCAGGGATTCATTCAGACCTCTAGGGGTCATACAGTCCAGCAAGACGATCCATTTTGTCTCGATCTGGGCTAACCGTTTTTTATGATCACCACCTCTCACACCCAGGTGCAGTACGTAAATCCCTCTGACCGAAAGCAATTTAGAGTTGCAGTTATGATGTGATCTAAAATGTCAAGGGATTGTTTTTAAATCCGACACCGTGGACACTGTCTTGGCCGCGCCAATGTCCCGCACATGTTTCCGCACACGGACCCTAAGTTCACGTGTGGTGAGGCCCACATAGATCCTCGGGCACGGGCAGGTGGCATAATATATGACATTTGTAGTCCCGCAGGAAATGCGCTGTCTAATTTGAAAAGTTCTGGACCCATCGCTGGATTTAAAGTCAGAACAGCGCAGGACATTGGCACAGGCAAGACAGTGCCCACATGGAATACAGCCCACCCGGGGACCACTCGTCCCAAATGGATTTGCTGGTGTGGGAATATAGTGGCTCCTGACCAGCATATCGCCAAGATTCATGCCCCTTCTTGGGGTCATAAGGGGAAGGTCGCCCAGGACAGCACGCAGGGAGGGCTCAGTCTTAAGAACAGGCCAGTGTTTTTTTAGGATGGAACGCATACTCTCCCACTCATGATTGAAGGTGGAGATGAATCTAATGTGATCACCTCCACCCTCTGCACGACGTCGAGTAGTAGGGTATAAAAGATCACTCCGTGGGGTTTGGCGAGCACGGTCATAACCGGCCTTGATGGACCTGCGGCTGTAGCCGCGGTCCTCAAATCTTTTTCTAAGGTCTCTCGCCTGTGATTCAAATCTAGTCTCTGAGGAGCAAATTCGCCGCATCCTGAGGAACTGTCCGACCGGGACGGCCCTCACGGTGGCTTTATAATGAGCAGAAGTGGCATGAAGTAAGGAATTAACAGCGGTGGGTTTTCTGAAGACATCCGTCTGGATGCGCCGGTCAGAATCGACCTCCAGACGGACGTCCAGAAAATCCACCGCAGTCTCACTAAAAGTATACGTAAGCCGTATGTTCTGCGTGTTGTTGTTTAGAGTCTTCATGAAGTCCTCGAGCTGGCGAGCAGACCCCCCCCACAAAAACAGAATGTCGTCGATAAAACGATACCAGCACAGCACATGGGCAGCGGCGAGAGGGCCCCCGTCGCCAAAGATGTCCCTCTCCCAGGCGCCAAGGAAGAGGTTGGCGTACGAGGGCGCACAAGCCGTGCCCATGGCTGTGCCGCGTTTCTGTAGATAAAAATTGTCTCTGAAAACGAAAAAGTTGTGGGTAAGGATGTACTCCACCAGCTCAAGGACAAGCTCACACAGAGGGCCGTCCAGGTCGGAGGCCCCCAGGAAGCGGCGAACAGCACCCAACCCATGAGAGTGATCTATACACGTATACAAACCCTCGACGTCGGCAGTAACAAGGATTGTATCTTGATCCACAAGGATGCCATCAACCCTCGACAGGACGTCCGTCGTGTCTTTAATATACGATGGTAAAGTCTCAACAAGTGGTTTGAGATAAAAGTCAATAAATTGACAGACGGGGTCACAGATGCCGTCGATACCAGACACGATCGGACGCCCCGGAGGGTCGAGGGCATCCTTGTAGATTTTTGGTAGCAAATAGAATGTTGGGACCCTGGGTAACTTGATGGTCAGTCCATCAAGTACCTGTTTAGTGATGATATTAGCCTCGTAAGCCCCAATCAATATATTTTGTAGTTCCCGTGAAAAAGAGACCGTAGGGTTGGAGGATTGTTGTGAATTTGCTTTTTGGCTCCCTCTAGTGGTTACTAGTTTTTTGACTCTGGTTTTTCTGTCTTTCCTTTTATCCGCACCTGGGTCGTTAGTTAGGGGCGTTGCTTTATAAGCTCCCTGGACACTCAGTTCTATGCCTGGCAACGTAGTTATCAGAGCTAATCTGCTGTGCTCTTGTCTACTGATCCTGGTCCGGTTATTCAGCTAAGTCAATTACTTTGCTTTTTGCTATTTGTTTTTGGTTTTGTATTTTTGTCCAGCTTGTTCCTAATCTGTATCCTGACTTTTGCTGGAAGCTCTAGGGCGCTGGTGTTCTCCCCCCGGACCGTTAGACGGTTCGGGGGTTCTTGAATTTCCAGTGTGGATTTTTGATAGGGTTTTTTGTTGACCATATAAGTTACCTTTCTATATTCTGCTATTAGTTAGCGGGCCTCTCTGTGCTAAACCTGGTTCATTTCTGTGTTTGTCATTTCCTCTTACCTCACCGTTATTATTTGTGGGGGGCTTCTATCCTGCTTTGGGGTCCCTTTCTCTGGAGGCAAGAGAGGTCTTTGTTTTCCTCTACTAGGGGTATTTAGATTCTCCGGCTGGCGCGAGTCATCTAGGATCAACGTAGGTATGACCCCCGGCTACTTCTAGTGTTGGCGTTAGGAGTAGATATATGGTCAACCCAGTTACCACTGCCCTATGAGCTGGATTTTTGTATCTTGCAGACTTCCACGTTCCTCTGAGACCCTCGCCATTGGGGTCATAACAGTTTGCCAGGCCTATATTAAATGTTTAATGCATTGCAAAAGAGGGATTATAAGAAAGAAGATTCTGAGTTTTTTTTTTTTTTCTTCTCCTCTCTCATTTTTTTTTTTTTTTTTTTTTTTTTTTTTCTTCATCCCCTTTACCTCAGAGTGGCTTATGCTTGCTGCAGACATGAATGTCCAGACCTTGATTACAAGTGTGGACCAGCTGGCTACTCGTGTGCAGGGCATACAAGATTATGTTATCAGAAGTCCTGGGTCAGAACCTAAGATACCGATTCCTGAACTGTTTTCCGGAGACAGGTTTAAGTTTAGGAATTTCAAGAATAATTGTAAATTGTTTTTGTCCCTGAGACCCTGTTCATCTGGAGACTCCGCTCAGCAAGTAAAAATTGTTATTTCGTTCTTACGGGGTGACCCTCAAGATTGGGCTTTTTCGCTGGCGCCAGGAGATCCGGCATTGGCTGATATTGATGCGTTTTTTCTGGCGCTCGGTTTACTTTATGAGGAACCCAATCTTGAGATTCAGGCAGAAAAGGCCCTGCTGGCTATGTCTCAGGGGCAGGACGAGGCTGAAGTGTATTGCCAAAAATTTCGGAAATGGTCCGTGCTGACACATTGGAACGACTGTGCACTGGCCGCTAATTTTAGAAATGGTCTTTCTGATGCCATTAAAGATGTTATGGTGGGTTTTCCCATTCCCACAGGTCTGAATGATGCTATGGCACTGGCTATTCAAATTGACCGGCGATTGCGGGAGCGCAAGACCGCAAATTCCCTCATGGTGTTGTCTGAACAGACACCTAATTCGGTGCAATGTGATAGAAAAACCGCAAATTCCCTCATGGTGTTGTCTGAACAGACACCTGATTTAATGCAATGTGATAGAATCCTGACCAGAAATGAGCGGAAAATTCATAGACGCCGGAATGGCTTGTGCTACTACTGTGGTGATTCTACACATGTTATCTCAGCATGCTCTAAACGTATAGCTAAGGTTGTTGGTCCGGTCACCGCTGGAAATTTGCAACCTAAATTTATTCTGTCTGTAACTTTGATTTGCTCACTGTCGTCTTATCCTGTCATGGCGTTTGTAGATTCAGGTGCTGCCCTGAGTCTTATGGATCTGTCATTTGCTAAGCGCTGTGGTTTTACTCTTGAACCATTAGAAAATCCTATTCCTCTTAGGGGTATTGATGCTACGCCATTGGCAGCAAATAAACCGCAGTATTGGACACAGGTTACCATGTGCATGACTCCTGAACACCGCGAGGTGATACGTTTTCTTGTTTTACATAAAATGCATGATTTGGTTGTTTTAGGGCTGCCATGGTTACAGACCCATAATCCCGTCCTGGACTGGAAGGCTATGTCAGTTTCTAGTTGGGGCTGTCGTGGTATTCATGGGGATATCCTGCCTGTGTCTATTGCTTCTTCTACGCCTTCGGAAGTTCCGGAGTATTTGTCTGATTATCAGGATGTCTTTAGCGAGTCCAGGTCCAGTGCATTGCCTCCTCATAGGGACTGTGACTGTGCTATAGATTTGATTCCAGGCAGTAAATTTCCTAAGGGAAGACTCTTTAATCTGTCGGTACCTGAACATACCGCTATGCGTTCGTATATCAAGGAGTCTTTGGAGAAAGGACATATTCGTCCGTCTTCTTCCCCTCTTGGTGCAGGATTCTTTTTTGTGGCTAAAAAGGACGGATCTTTGAGGCCTTGTATTGATTATCGGCTTTTAAATAAGATCACTGTCAAATTTCAGTATCCTCTGCCGCTGTTGTCTGACTTGTTTGCCCGAATTAAAGGTGCCAAGTGGTTCACCAAGATAGACCTTCGTGGTGCGTACAACCTTGTGCGCATTAAGCAAGGTGATGAATGGAAAACCGCATTCAATACGCCCGAAGGTCATTTTGAGTACTTGGTGATGCCTTTTGGGCTCTCCAATGCGCCTTCAGTTTTTCAGTCCTTTATGCATGACATTTTCCGGAAGTATCTGGATAAATTTTTGATCGTTTATCTGGATGATATTTTGGTTTTTTCTGATGATTGGGACTCGCATGTGGAGCAGGTCAGGTTGGTCTTTAAAATTTTGCGTGAAAATTCTTTGTTTGTCAAAGGCTCAAAGTGTCTCTTTGGTGTACAGAAGGTTCCCTTTTTGGGGTTTATTTTTTCCCCTTCTGCTGTGGAGATGGACCCGGTCAAGGTCCGAGCTATTCTTGATTGGACTCAGCCCTCGTCAGTTAAGAGTCTTCAGAAGTTCTTGGGTTTCGCTAACTTCTACCGTCGTTTTATCGCTAATTTTTCTAGCGTTGTGAAACCTTTGACGGATATGACCAAGAAGGGCTCCGATGTAGCTAACTGGGCTCCTGCTGCCGTGGAGGCTTTCCAGGAGTTGAAACGCCGGTTTACTTCGGCGCCTGTTTTGTGCCAGCCCGATGTCTCACTTCCCTTTCAGGTTGAGGTGGATGCTTCGGAGATTGGAGCAGGGGCCGTTTTGTCGCAGAGAGGCCCTGGTTGCTCTGTTATGAAACCTTGTGCCTTTTTCTCTAGGAAGTTTTCGCCTGCCGAGCGAAATTATGATGTGGGCAATCGGGAGTTGTTGGCCATGAAGTGGGCATTTGAGGAGTGGCGTCATTGGCTCGAGGGTGCTAAGCATCGTGTGGTGGTCTTGACTGATCACAAAAATCTGATGTATCTCGAGTCTGCTAAACGCCTTAATCCGAGACAGGCCCGCTGGTCATTGTTTTTCTCCCGCTTTGATTTTGTTGTCTCGTATTTACCAGGTTCAAAGAATGTGAAGGCCGATGCTCTTTCTAGGAGCTTTGTGCCTGATGCTCCTGGAGTCGCTGATCCTGTTGGTATTCTTAAGGATGGAGTTATCTTATCAGCTATTTCTCCGGATCTGCGACGTGTGTTGCAGAGATTTCAAGCTGATAGGCCTGAGTCTTGTCCACCTGACAGACTGTTTGTTCCGGATAAGTGGACCAGCAGAGTCATTTCCGAGGTTCATTCCTCGGTGTTGGCAGGTCACCCGGGAATTTTTGGCACCAGAGATCTGGTGGCCAGGTCCTTTTGGTGGCCTTCTTTGTCAAGGGATGTGCGGTCATTTGTGCAGTCCTGTGGGACTTGTGCTAGAGCTAAGCCTTGCTGTTCTCATGCCAGCGGGTTGCTCTTGCCCTTGCCTGTCCCGAAGAGACCTTGGACACATATCTCCATGGATTTCATTTCTGATCTTCCGCTATCTCAGGGCATGTCTGTTATCTGGGTGATATGTGATCGCTTCTCCAAGATGGTCCATTTGGTTCCTTTGCCTAAGCTGCCTTCCTCTTCCGATCTGGTTCCTGTGTTTTTCCAGAACGTGGTTCGTTTGCACGGCATCCCTGAGAATATTGTGTCAGATAGAGGATCCCAGTTCGTTTCCAGGTTCTGGCGATCCTTTTGTAGTAGGATGGGCATTGATTTGTCGTTTTCCTCTGCTTTCCATCCTCAGACTAATGGACAGACGGAGCGAACCAATCAGACTTTGGAGGCTTATTTGAGGTGTTTTGTCTCTGCTGATCAGGACGATTGGGTGACATTCTTGCCGTTGGCTGAGTTTGCCCTTAATAATCGGGCTAGTTCCGCCACCTTGGTTTCGCCTTTTTTCTGCAACACTGGTTTCCATCCTCGCTTTTCTTCAGGTCATGTGGAGTCTTCTGACTGTCCTGGGGTGGATTCTGTGGTGGATAGGTTGCAGCGGATCTGGAATCATGTGGTGGACAACTTGAAGTTGTCACAGGAGAGGGCTCAGCGCTTTGCCAACCGCCGCCGCGGTGTGGGTCCCCGACTACGCGTTGGGGATTTGGTATGGCTTTCTTCCCGCTTTGTTCCTATGAAGGTCTCCTCTCCCAAATTTAAACCTCGTTTTATTGGTCCTTACAAGATATTGGAAATCCTTAATCCTGTATCTTTTCGTCTGGATCTTCCTGTGTCGTTTGCTATTCACAATGTATTTCATAGGTCCTTGTTGCGGCGGTACGTTGTGCCTGTAGTTCCTTCTGCTGAGCCTCCTGCTCCGGTGTTGGTTGAGGGCGAGTTGGAGTACGTGGTGGAGAAGATCTTGGATTCTCGCCTCTCCAGGCGAAGACTTCAGTACCTGGTCAAGTGGAAGGGCTATGGTCAGGAGGATAATTCCTGGGTGGTCGCCTCTGATGTTCATGCGGCCGATTTAGTTCGTGCCTTTCATGCCGCTCATCCTGATCGCCCTGGTGGTCGTGGTGAGGGTTCGGTGACCCCTCACTAAGGGGGGGGTACTGTTGTGAATTTGCTTTTTGGCTCCCTCTAGTGGTTACTAGTTTTTTGACTCTGGTTTTTCTGTCTTTCCTTTTATCCGCACCTGGGTCGTTAGTTAGGGGCGTTGCTTTATAAGCTCCCTGGACACTCAGTTCTATGCCTGGCAACGTAGTTATCAGAGCTAATCTGCTGTGCTCTTGTCTACTGATCCTGGTCCGGTTATTCAGCTAAGTCAATTACTTTGCTTTTTGCTATTTGTTTTTGGTTTTGTATTTTTGTCCAGCTTGTTCCTAATCTGTATCCTGACTTTTGCTGGAAGCTCTAGGGCGCTGGTGTTCTCCCCCCGGACCGTTAGACGGTTCGGGGGTTCTTGAATTTCCAGTGTGGATTTTTGATAGGGTTTTTTGTTGACCATATAAGTTACCTTTCTATATTCTGCTATTAGTTAGCGGGCCTCTCTGTGCTAAACCTGGTTCATTTCTGTGTTTGTCATTTCCTCTTACCTCACCGTTATTATTTGTGGGGGGCTTCTATCCTGCTTTGGGGTCCCTTTCTCTGGAGGCAAGAGAGGTCTTTGTTTTCCTCTACTAGGGGTATTTAGATTCTCCGGCTGGCGCGAGTCATCTAGGATCAACGTAGGTATGACCCCCGGCTACTTCTAGTGTTGGCGTTAGGAGTAGATATATGGTCAACCCAGTTACCACTGCCCTATGAGCTGGATTTTTGTATCTTGCAGACTTCCACGTTCCTCTGAGACCCTCGCCATTGGGGTCATAACAGAGGATAGCTTGAGGTACGTGTTAGAATCCTTGAGCTGCTGGAAGACCTCCCGCTCGTATTTGACACACGGCCAGACCACCACATTCCCCCCCTTGTCCGCCGGTTTAAATACTACATCTTTCATTTCCTGTGGGTCTAAATAAACTTCACAGTTTTTCACCTTTTCAAGAATTGGAGTGCTGCCTTCTTTTCTTTTTGGTATATATATATATATATATATATATATATATATATATTTATTTATTTATATTTAGGCTGGGGAGGGACCCAATTATAACTTTTTCTATGGGGCCCTGTGATTTCTATGTGCACCACTAAAAGCAATATTATTATTATTACTAGTAGTAGTAGTAGTAGTAGTAGTAGTATTACAGTATCTTTATATAACTGTATTATTATAAATCTATTTCTTGCATTAAATCTTGTTTTCCTAGTAGTAGGGTAATATTAGTAATATAGACCCCAATCTGGTGAAGCCAGCACCGGCAGGCCTGGGAGATTTTAGATTGCCCAGTGCCATGATTCCACTTGCTGTGTGTCTGGATGGAGTGAGTTAAGGTACCGTCACACTAAGCGACGCTGCAGCGATACCGACAACGATCCCGATCGCTGCAGCGTCGCTGTTTGGTCGCTGGAGAGCTGTCACATAGACAGCTCTCCAGCGACCAACGATCCCGAAATCACCTGGTAACCAGGGTAAACATCGGGTTACTAAGCGCAGGACCGCGCTTAGTAACCCGATGTTTACCCTGGTTACCAGCGTTAACGTAAAAAAACAAACACTACATACTTACCTTCCGTGTCTGTCCTCCGGCGCTCTGCTTTCCTCTGCACTGTCAGCGCCGGTCAGCCGGAAAGCAAAGCGGTGACGTCACCGCTGTGCTTTCCGGCTGGCCGGCGCTCACAGCCAGTGCAGAGAAGCACAGCGCCGGGGACAGACAGCGTAAGGTAAGTATGTAGTGTTTGTTTTTTTTACGTTAACGCTGGTAACCAGGGTAAACATCGGGTTACTAAGCGCGGCCCTGCGCTTAGTAACCCGATGTTTACCCTGGTTACCAGTGAAGACATCGCTGGATCGGCGTCACACACGCCGATTCAGCGATGTCTGCAGGGAGTCCAGCGATGAAATAAAGTTCTGGACTTTCTGCATCGACCAATGATCTCCCAGCAGGGGCCTGATCGTTGGTCGCTGTCACACATAACGATTTCCTTAACGATATCGTTGCTACGTCACAAAAAGCAACGATATCGTTAACGATATCGTTATGTGTGACGGTACCTTTACTGTCTGCCTTCTAATCTAGAGCTGGGGCATGCTGATCTGTCGGTGTCTTGAATGACAGATTAGCCGTCCAATCGGATTATGCCTGAGCTTCATCCAGGTGTCTATTGTTCAGATAATAATATGGGCCAGCTCTCTGCCCCAGACTAGTGCCAATTCTAGCTTCTTGCTGACAGGTGTATGTTTGCCTTATTTCACTGTGCGTTTTGCTCTTATCTACTGCTGCCTGACCTTGGACCTCGTTCTGACTGTTCTTTTGCTTTGACCCTTTGCTTGATCCACAATCTTTCTGTTATTTTGACCCCTGGACCATGACCTGACTATTCTTTTGAGACATCTCTCTATATATGCCGTACCCTCCTGGCTTTAGACCCCTGGACCATGGCCTAACAATTCTTTTGTATCACCCCTCTGTCTATGACATACTCTTCTGACTTCTGACCTTGGACCTTTTGATTACTCAGCCTCTCAGTTTGTCCGTGAGTAGTAACTAGCATCACACTAGAGTTGAATTTTAGTCCTAGTCTGTCCCTGGATTTAATATATATGTATATATATATATATATATATATATATATATATATATATATAGTGTATATATAATATATATATATATATATATATATATATATATATAATGATTGATTTTTCTTTTGGAGGAATCAGGGATACATACCAGACAGTTGATATGTTCTAAAACTCCCCAAAAAAATGCCGGATAATTCTACTTATCTGAAATCTATTCCTGGTAAATGTAGAATTATAATAATGTAGCTGATCAAGAGGACAGAACCGTTTGAAGCTTTTCACAGACTTATATATTGTATTGAACGAAGCAAAAGAGCAAACACAGTTGCAATCAACCACCATGAAAAACATTTTAAAAGAAGAATTCATGCCATTGATGTACACTGTTACATATGATGTACAGGAGTTTCTCACAAAATTAGAATATTATCAAAAAGTTAATTTATTTCAGTTCTTCAATACAAAAAGTTAAACTCATATATTATATAGAGTCATTACAAACAAAAGGTGATCTATTTCTAGTGTTTATTTCTGTTAATGTTGATGGTTATGGCTTATAGCCAATTAAAACCCAAAAGAAATTATCTCAGTAAATTAGAATAATTAACGAAAAACACCTGCAAAGGCTTCCTAAGGGTATGTGCACACGTTGTGGATTAGGCTGCGGATCCGCAGCGGATTTGACGCTGTGGAATCGCAGCAGTTTTCCATGCGTTGTACACAGGGATTGATTAACGGTAGCCAGGGCCCCGGGCTGTTCAGACACTGTGGGCCCCCCGGTCATGTGACGGGGTCATGTGATGGGGTCATGTGACGGGGTCATCATATACCTGAACGAGATTATTCCAGAAAAATAGTTGCTGTGTGAAACTATAACCTGTCAAACATCCATTGATCTAGTCAATTTACCCTTCAGTTCAGTATATAGTATACTGTGTATAGTGTCAGTGTATAGGTCACACTGACTCACCAGTGACGTCTCTAGGTGAAGTTCTTCATCTTTCATCCAGCACAGACCGCCATCACTTCATTCAGCCAGGGCTCGTCTCTGCAGGAAATAACACAGTTATCTCGAGCTCCGCTTGCAGAACACATTACGTAATTTTTCCCAACTTCTACATTACACCACATGAAGAAAAAGAGGTGACATAGTGTCACTCTACACAGTAACAGGACCGCCCCCCCCCCCCCCATTTAAAACAGTGTCCTCAAAAAATAAAATAAATACATCACTGCAGTAATAATCTCTTAATTAGCCCCTATGGTAATAATAATATCCCCCATCCTGGCCCCGTGTATCTCATTCCTGGCTCCAGCCATATGTTCTCCCATCCTGCCCTCATGAGTATCCATCCTGTCCCATATGATCTCCCCATCCTGCCCCATCAGTCTCCATCATATCCATCCTGCCCTATGATCCTGCACGATCTGTCTCCAATCCTGCCCCATGTCTTTCATTCTGCACCGTGTCTCCAATCATGCCCCTTGTCTACGTTCTTCCCATGTCTCCAGCATCTCTGCCCCCATTGTCCAGCATCTCTGCCCCAGTGTCCAGCATCTCTGCCCCAGTGTCCAACATCTCTGCCCCCAGTGTCCAGCATCTCTGCCCCCATTGTCCAGCATCTCTGCTCCCAGTGTCCAGCATCTCTGCCTCCAGTGTCCAGCATCTCTGCCCCCATTGTCCAGCATCTCTGCCCCAGTGTCCAGCATCTCTGCCCCAGTGTCCAACATCTCTGCCCCCAGTGTCCAGCATCTCTGCCCCATTGTCCAGCATCTCTGCCCCCAGTGTCCAGCATCTCTGCCTCCAGTGTCCAGCATCTCTGCCCCCAGTGTCCAGCATCTCTGCCCCCAGTGTCCAGCATCTCTGTCCCAGTGTGTCCAGCATTCTGCCCCCAGTGTCTCCAGCATATTGCCCCCAGTGTCTCCATCATATTGCCCCCAGTGTGTCCAGCATTCTGCCCCAGTGTGTCCAGTATATTGCCCCAGTGTGTCCAGCAATCTGCTCCAGTGTCTCCAGCACATTGCCCCCAGTGTCTCCTGCATATTGCCCCAGTGTGTCCAGCAACCTGCCCCCTGTGTCTCCAGCATATTGCCCCCAGTGTGTCCAGCATATTGCCCCCAGTGTCTCCAGCATTCTGCCCCAGTGTGTCCAGCATCCTGCCCCCAGTGTGTCCAGCATATTGCCCCCAGTGAGTCCAGCAATCTGCCCCAGTGTGTCCAGCATCCTGCCCCCAGTGTGTCCAGCATATTGCCTCCATGGTATCCAGCATATTGCCTCAGTGTGTCCAGCAATCTGCCCCAGTGTGGCAGCATCCTACCCCCAGTGTCTCCAGCATATTGCCCCCAGTGTCTCCAGCTTTCTGCCCCAGTGTGTCCAGCATATTGCCCCGAGCTTGTCCAGCATTTCTGCCCGGGGATCGCCGCTCTCAAAAAACAAACATACATAGTAACATAGTAACATAGTAACATAGTTAGTAAGGCCGAAAAAAGACATTTGTCCATCCAGTTCAGCCTATATTCCATCATAATAAATACCCAGATCTACGTCCTTCTACAGAACCTAATAATTGTATGATACAATATTGTTCTGCTCCAGGAAGACATCCAGGCCTCTCTTGAACCCCTCGACTGAGTTCGCCATCACCACCTCCTCAGGCAAGCAATTCCAGATTCTCACTGCCCTAACAGTAAAGAATCCTCTTCTATGTTGGTGGAAAAACCTTCTCTCCTCCAGACGCAAAGAATGCCCCCTTGTGCCCGTCACCTTCCTTGGTATAAACAGATCCTCAGCGAGATATTTGTATTGTCCCCTTATATACTTATACATGGTTATTAGATCGCCCCTCAGTCGTCTTTTTTCTAGACTAAATAATCCTAATTTCGCTAATCTATCTGGGTATTGTAGTTCTCCCATCCCCTTACAAATTCTTACATATGAGTTCTTACTTACCTGCGGCGGCCGGCGGGTGAAGCTTCCTCTATCCACTCAGGTGGCACTCCCTCCACTCGCCGACGGCTGACAATGACGTCAGATGCTGGCAACATGCGCGCTGCGGCACACATCAGCTGCCAGTCTCCGATAGGCTGGCGGCTGTTAACTATTAATGTGCGGGCCCACACCCGCACGTCAGTAGCCTTACTGCCGCAGTGCCTGTAGGGGGGGCCCGGTGAGCCCCCTCTGCCCACCGGGCCCATACGCCAGTCAGGGCAGTAATGCCCTGATGGCAGCTGAGGTCAATCTGAGCGGTAGCCCAGGGTCCCCCCACACCACTGGGCCCTGGGCTACTGCCCAAATTGACCTCATTACAATCCGCCACTGGTTGTACAGTACCATGTAACCATGTAAACGTATGGAAACCAAAATCTGCAGTGCACATGCTGCAGAAAATACCGCGCGGAAACGCTGCGGTTTATTTTCCGCAGCATGTCAATTATTTGTGCGGATTCCACAGCGTTTTACACCTGCTCCATAATTGAAATCCGCAAGTGTAAAAACACATGTGAAAACCGCACAAAAAACGTGATAAATCTGCAGTAAATCCGCAGGTAATCCGCAGGTAAAACGCAGGGTGTTGCCTCGTGCCCTGCACCTGTTGTTGCCCACAGTCATCCAGCACCATCATCAAGCCCATCCATGTCCTTGTCCCATCGCAGCCTTCAATTGTCTGTACCCCAGTCATTGGAACGCAAGCGGAAATACGCAGCCAATGTCCCACAGGCCACACTACTAAATTATCACATTTCGTCTGCTTGCGCTTGAAATGTTGCCTTTTAGGCTCGTTGAGACGGATGCTTTCCGCAACCTTTGGTGCAGCTGTCCCAAGGTACTCGGTCCCCAGTCGCCACTATTTCTCCTGGTGTGCCATACCGGCATTACACCAGCACGTGTCCCATAACATTACCTGTGCCCTCAACAATGCTGTTACTGGGAAAGTCCACCTAACCACAGACACGTGGACAAGTGCTTGTGGACAGGGATGGTACATCTCAAGCACGGCATACTGGGTTAACATAGTGGAAGCTGGGACCCAGTCGGACCGTGGGATGGAACACATCCTCCCGACACCGGAGCACATCAGTCAGAAGCTGGAAGCACTGCAGCACTGCCTCAGCCAAGCGGCAACAGGCTGTGCTGAAGCTAATCTACTTAGGTAACAAACTGCACAATACTGTAGAGTTGTGGACAGCACTGAAAGAGCAGTCAGATTTTTGTCTGACACTGCTGAATCTACAGCCAGACATGGTCATGTGTGACAATGGCTGGAACCTGGTGGCGGCTCTGAGGCAAGGTGAGCTCACACACGTACCTTGCCTGGCCCATGTGCTTAACCTCGTCATTCAACATTTTCTCAAAAGCTACCTGGAACTGCCGGATCTGTTGAAAGTGAAAGTACGCCACCTGTCTGCCCATTTTAGTAAGTCAGCTACAGCTTCATCCACCCTTGCCATGTTCCAGCAGCATTTGCAGCCTCCGGCTCACTGACTGGTGTGTGATGTCCCCACGCATTGGAACTCTACACTGCATATGTTGGAAAGGATTTGTGAGCAGAAGAGGGCAGCATTAACAAGGCTGCCGTTATTCAGTTCAGATTCCACACATAAGACATCAGGAGTGGATATGGATGTCAGACATATGTACCATCCTCCAAAACTTTGAGGACTGCACCAAGATGGTGAGAGGTGATGACGCCATAATTAGGGTCACAATCCCGCTTCTCTGCACTCTGAAAACCTCTCTGCTCACAATTAAAGAGGATGCATTGCAGGTGGAGCACGAGGACATGGAGCAAGGAACCATACAGGGTGATTACACTCAGCCCAGCCTTATGTCGTCCCAACATGGATTTGTAGACAATGAGGACGAGGAGGAAGAAGAGAAGCTACTTTCATGCGCTATAGACGGTACTACAAGCACAGCTGTCATACCGTCTGTTCAGCATGGATGGCCTGAGGACAGGGAGGAGGAGGAGGATGAGGAGGAGAAGGACAGCATGGTAAGTCATTCTGTTGGTGAGGACATGGAAGTCTTGCCTGTTAGCAGTCTGGCACGCATATCTGACTTTATGTTGCGCTGACTTTTTCCATGACCCTCGCAATATTAACATTTTCAGTGACACTCATTACTGGATGGTGACACTTCTAGACCCATGCTACAATGAGAACTTTCAATCTCTTCTTGCAGAGGTAGACAGGTGTACTAAAAAGGTGCAGTACCACAGGGCCCTTGTAGCGGAATTACTAAAAAAAATCCCATCTGAGAACGCTGGCAACAGACTTCAGAGTTTGTTATACAACCAAGGAGTACAAGCGAGACAGACAGAAGAATGATCCAGCACAGGCAGGGGAACAATGGCAAAGTTCTGGGTCAGTTTTCTCAGACCCTCTCACAAGAAGTGCAATGTTTGGAAAGATGCTGAGGGAATACCTTGTTGATCGTATAAACGTCCTCTAGGAGTCCTCTGTGCCTCTTAATTATTGGGTATCAAAGCTGGACATGTGGCATGAACTGGCTCTCTACGCCTTGGAGATCCTGGCCTGCCCTGCTGCTAGCATTCTGTCAGAGTGGGTTTTTAGTGCCGCCGGTGGAATTATAACTGATAAGCACATCCACCTGTCAACTGAAAATGCTGACAGGCTGACTCTTATAAAAATGAACAAGCGCTGGATTGGGTAAGACTTCTGTACACCACTGAATGAAAACAGCAAAACATAATCTCAAATACATTGTCTTTTTTGTGAAGGTGTATTCTCATGCACCTCTTCACAACCACACATCGGTATACGCTTCCTGATTTGGTCTATTTGGTGTTATCCTCCTCCTTATCCTCATCCTCATCATCCACAACCACTAGAACACCATTGTGAAGTTATTCCGTGATGCAAAAGTCACTAAATTTTTGTGCAAGGGTGTTTTTATGATGCCTGTTACTAATTTGAAACCAAAAAACATTTTACTCCCAAAGGGGGAAATGTTTGTCAGCCCATAAACTCAGTTTATGGGCATTATGAGTCTAGGAGACCCGCTCCTTTAAATTGGGCCTAGTTTTTAATGAGGCCTTCCTCTATGCCTCATCATTCTCCGCCACTATATCACCAGGGTTAACGTGTTCCATTCTGCTACAGTCAGTCAATTTTTTGGCAAGGGTGTCTATGATCCCCATAAAATATTTTTTAAAAATGAGCCCCCATGGGGAAATGTTTGTCAGCCCATGCACTTAGTGTATGGGCATTACGAGTCTAGGAGACCCCCTCCTTTGTAATGGGACAGTTTTGTTTAGGAGGCCCTCCTCCATGTTTCTTCAAAAGGGGGGATTGGGGTGCGTGCAAATTTGGGTCAAGGCGGCCCTTGCATTCAATGCATAAGGAAACAGTATGGCAGGACCAACTGAAGAATGTGAAGTGGGTTTTCATGTGGCCATCCAGTACCTGGGTTAAAAGGCTTATTGGGGTGCATATGACTTGGTAGCAGGGCAGGCCTTGCAGTCAATACATAAGAAAACAGTATGGGATTGCAAAATGAATAATGTGAAATGGATTTTCCTGTGGCCATCCAGTACCTAGGTTCAAAGGATTCTTGGGGTGCATATGACTTGATAGCAGGGCAGGCCTTGCATTCAATGCAACTTTTTTTTTAGGAAGCCCTCCTGTACCTCTTGTGAAAGGGGTATTGGGGTGCATCGTAATTCTTTGCAGCCCAGCCACTCAGTGCTTAGGCAATTACAGCATAGGAGATCCACTGTTTAATAATGGCCCTTTAAGAATATTAATGCCTTCTGATGCCCCTCTAAAAATAGGCTTTGTGACTTTTAGAGTCCCTCCTTCATAAATGAAACAAGATGTGTCTCCTTATGTGTCACACACCACATGGCCAGCTAGGGTTGTTAAATGTTACAATGACATTTCCCAGTGAATGCATTTGTATTGGTTGAAAGCAATGTTACAGTTGAAAAACGCATCAAAAACGCTGCGTATGAACATAGCGCAAGTGGTGGAGGAATATTTTGGTCTGGGCTTAATTATTTTGCCTAATATACAAGTCATTACCCTGGAAAAGATGTACCTTAACATATTTCCCAGCAAAATCCATTTTGGTTATGTTTTTTCATGTTTTTTGATGCGCCTGTAAAAATGTCGTGAAACTCTGATAACATTGCATACATCAGTGACCTATGAGTCAGAAATGCTTCCAGCGGCGATCCCCATGATGTTCCCATGTCATTTGAGCAGTGTTTCCATCATTTTCAGACGTTTTTAGACCTTAAAAGGACCCCCGGGGGGATCGCGGTAAAAATACACCTACTGGATATCAATGTGATATTAGATATCACCATATAATACCTATAGTATAGGATATTACTGTATCAATGTAGTACTAGATCTGACAGTATAATACCGATAGTATAGGATATTACTGTATCGATGTAGTACTAGATCTGACCATATAATACCAAAAGTATAGGATATTACTGTATCGATGTAGTACTTGATCTGACCATATAATACCTATAGTATAGGATATTACTGTATCCATGTAGTACTAGAGCTGACCATATAATACCTATAGTATAGGATATTACTGTATCCATGTAGTACTAGATCTGACCATATAATACCTATGGTATAGGATATTACTGTATCCATGTAGTACTAGATCTGACCATATAATACCTATAGTATAGGATATTACTGTATCCATGTAGTACTAGATCTGACCATATAATACCTATAGTATAGGATATTACTGTTCGATGTAGTATTAGATCTGACCATATAATACCTACTAGCTGTTTCCAGCCAGCTAACGCTCGGCACGCTCATTGCTATCTAATATAAACCTTGTGATATCTCTCTGTCCTTATCAATCTGCTCAGGTATTCGTTGTTGATAACCAATCTTACGATTTTGTCGATATTGTTGTTGTCGATCAGCTACTGCATCGTTGTCTGGATTTTCCTGCGGCCTGTGAGATGGACCTGGACACTCTTCTTGGCTCATTTTGTTTGGGAGAATGCGGATGCAATTAAATGTACGTTTACCTTGGCTGAAGTGGTTGAATTACATAAAAAGGAAGTGCTGTGTGTGGTAATGTGGGGGGGCGGAGCCTCGTGTGGTAATGTGTGGGGACGCAGCCTCATGTGGTAATGTGGGGGAACGGAGTCTCGTGTGATAGTGTGTGGGTAACGGAGCCTCGTGTGGTAATGTGTGGGAACGGAGCCTCGTGTGGTAATGTGGGGGGACTGAGCCTCGTGTGGTAATGTGTGGGAACGGAGCCTCGTGTGGTAATGTGCGGGTACGCAGCCTCATGTGGTAATGTGTGGGGATGGAGCCTCGTGTGGTAATGTGGGTGGATGGCATTATGTGTGGTAATGTGGTGGGGGGCGGGATTATGTGTGGTAATGTGGTGGGGGGCAGGATTATGTGTGGTGATGTGGTGGGAGGCAGGATTATGTGGTGATGTGGTGGGGGCGGAATTATGTGGTAATGTGTGGGAACGGAGCCTCGTGTGGTAATGTGCGGGGACGCAGCCTCATGTGGTAATGTGTGGGGACAGAGCCTCGTGTGGTAATGTGGGTGGATGGGATTATGTGTGGTGATGTGGTGGGGGGGGCGGGATTATGTGTGGTAATGTGGTGGGGGGCGGGATTGTGTGTGGTAATATGGTGGGGGGCGGGATTGTGTGGTGGGGGGTGGGATTATGTGTGGTAATATGATGGGGGGCGGGATTGTGTGTGGTGATGTGGTGGGGGGCGGGATTATGTGTGGTAATGTGGTGGGGGGCGGGATTATGTGTGGTGATGTGCTATGGGGCGGGATTGTGTGTGGGAATATGGTGGGGGGCGGGATTGTGTGGGGTGATGTGGTGGGGGGGCGGGATTGTGTGTGGTAATGTGGTGGGGGGCGGGATTGTGTGTGGTAATGTGGTGGGGGGCGGGATTGTGTGTGGTGGGGGCGGGATTGTGTGTGGTAATGTGGTGGGGGGTGGGATTATGTGTGGTGATGTGGTGGGGGGGTGGGATTGTGTGTGGTAATGTGGTGGGGGGCGGGATTGTGTGTGGTGATATGGTGGGGGGGATTATGTGTGGTGATGTGGTGGGGGGCGGGATTGTGTGTGGTAATGTGGTGGGGGGCGGGATTATGTGTGGTGATGTGGTGGGAACGGGATTGTGTGTGGTAATGTGGTGGGGGGCGGGATTATGTGTGGTGATGTGGTGGGGGCGGGATTGTGTGTAGTAATATGGTGGGGGCGGGATTGTGTGTGGTGATGTGGGGGGGCGGGATTGTGTGTGGTGATGTAGTGGGGGGCGGGATTGTGTGTGGTGATGTAGTGGGGGGGTGGTATTATGTGTGGTAATGTGGTGGGGGGCGGGATTATGTGTGGTGATGTGGTGCGGGGCGGGATTGTGTGTGGTGATGTTTCTGTGTGTGGTGATGTGGTGGGGGGCGGGATTATGTGTGGTGATGTGGTATGGGGCGGGATTGCGTGTGGTAATATGGTGGGGGGCGGGATTGTGTGGGGTGATGTGGTGGGGGGGCGGGATTGTGTGTGGTAATGTGGTGGGGGGCGGGATTGTGTGTGGTAATGTGGTGGGGGGCGGGATTGTGTGGGGTGATGTGGTGGTGGGGCGGGATTATGTGTGGTGATGTGGTGGGGGCGGGATTGTGTGTAGTAATATGGTGGGGGCGGGATTGTGTGTGGTGATGTGGGGGGCGGGATTGTGTGTGGTGATGTGGTGGGGGGGTGGTATTATGTGTGGTAATGTGGTGGGGGCGGGATTATGTGTGGTGATGTGGTGCGGGGCGGGATTGTGTGTGGTAATATGGAGGGGGGCGGGATTGTGTGTGGTGATGTGGTGGGGAGGCGGGATTGTGTGTGGTAATGTGGTGGGGGGCAGGATTATGTGTGGTGATGTGGTGCGGGGCGGGATTGTGTGTGGTGATGTTTCTGTGTGTGGTGATGTGGTGGGGGGCGGGATTATGTGTGGTGATGTGGTGTGGGGCGGGATTGTGTGTGGTAATATGGTGGGGGGTGGGATTGTGTGGGCTGATGTGGTGGGGGGGCGGGATTGTTTGTGGTAATGTGGTGGGGGGCGGGATTGTGTGCGGTAATGTGGTGGGGGGCGGGATTGTGTGTGGTGGGGGGCGGGATTGTGTGTGGTAATGTGGTGGGGGGCGGGATTATGTGTGGTGATCAGGGGTGGATTAAGGGTAGCCAGGGCCCCGGGCTGTTCACACACTGTGGGCCCCCCCGGTCATGTGACGGGGGTCATGTGACGGGGGTCATGTGACGGGGGTCATGTGACGGGGGTCATGATATACCCGAACCAGATTATTCCAGGAAAAGGGCCGGGCCCTACTCTACTGTAACCTAGGAAATATTTGTTAAAATCTGCAATACAATTTAGGTATATCTTGACCAATAATATCACATACAAGGAACAAATACCACCGCACCATGACCAGACCACAAATTACAACCACAGTGATCGAATAATAGCACATACAAGGGACAAATACCACCGCACCATTTCCAGACCACATATTACCATACCTCCCAACTTTTGAAGTTGGGAAAGAGGGACAAAGTTTGCGGCACGCGTTGCGCGCCGCAGCAAATTTTGGGACACACCTCTGACCACACCCATTCACTAGTCACACCCATATCCATGTCTCAACCACACCCATTTAGCACTGCTGATCACACTGTTCATAAAGAATAATTATAAAAAAAAAATATGGCCACACAGTGCTCGATACTGTATAATGGCCACACAGTGCTCCATACTGTATAACGACCCCACATGACCACATGATGCTCAATACTGTATAATGGCCACACATGATGTTCAATACTGTATAATGACCCCACATGATGCTCAATACTGTATAATGGCCACACATGATGCTCCATACTGTATAATGGCCACACATGATGCTCCATACTGTATAATGGCCCCACATGATGCTCAATACTGTATAATTACCCCACGTGATGCTCAATACTGTATAATGGCCCCACATGATGCTCAATACTGTATAATGACCCCACATGATGCTAAATACTGTATAATGGCCACACATGATGCTCAATACTGTATAATGACCCCACATGATGCTCAATACTGTATAATGGCCCCACATGATGCTCAATACTGTATAATGGCCCCACATGATGCTCAATACTGTATAATGACCCCACATGATGCTCAATACTGTATAATGGCCACACATGATGCTCCATACTGTATAATGACTGCACATGATGCTCCATACTGTATAATGACCGCACATGATGCTCCATACTGTATAATGACAGCACATGATGCTCCATACTGTATAATGGTCACACATGATGCTCCATACTGTATAATGACCGCACATGATGCTCTATACTGTATAATGGCCACACATGATGCTCCATACTTTATAATGACCGCACATGAGGCTCCATACTGTATAATGGCCACACATGATGCTCCATACTGTATAATAGCCGCACATGATGCTCCATACTGTATAAGGACCGCACATGATGCTCCATACTGTATAATGGCCACACATGATGCTCCATACTGTATAATGACCGCACATGATGTTCCATACTGTATAATAGCCGCACATGATGCTCCATACTGTAAATGACTGCACATCATGCCCCATACTGTATAATGACCGCACATGATGCTCCATACTGTATAATGACCGCACATGATGCTCCATACTGTATAATGACCACACATGATGCTCCATAGTGTATAATGACCGCACATGATGCTCCATACTGTATAATGACCGCACATGATGCTCCATACTGTATAATGGCCACACATGATTCTCCATACTGTATAATGACCGCACATGATGCTCAATAATACTGTATAATGACCGCACATGATGCTCCATACTGTATAATGGCCACACATGATGCTCCTTACTGTATATTGGCCGCACATGATAATGGCCACACATAGCTACTCCTACACACGCGGCTGCGCTCCGTAAACTTTGCATACACGGCTCCGCTCCGTACACACGGCTCCACTCCATACATCTCATACACACACGGCTCCGCTCCGTACACATTCAGCTCTGCTCCATACACCTCATACACGGCTCTGCTCCATACACCTCATACACGGCTCCGCTCCATACACCTCATACACACACGGCTCCGCTCCATACATCTTGTACACACGGCACTACTCCGTACACCTCATACACACACCGCTCCATTCACATTGCACACACTGCTCCGCATACCTTGCACACACAGCTCCGCTGCGTACACCTCATACACATACAGCTCCTCTCCATACATCTCGTACACACACGGCACTACTCCGTACACCTCATACACACGTGGCTGTGCTCCGTACACCTCATACACACGCGGCTGTGCTCCGTACACCTCGTACACACGCGGCAGTGCTCCGTACACCTCGTACACACGGCTCCGCTCCGTACACCTCGTACACACGCGGCTGTGCTCCGTACACCTCGTACACATGGCTCCGTACACCTCTTACACACGACTCCGCTCCGTACACCTTGTACACATGCGGCTGTGCTCCGTACACCTTGTACACATGGCTCCGTACACCTCTTACACACAACTCCGCTCCGTACACCTCGTACACACGCGGCTGCGCTCCGTACACCTCGTACACACGCGGCTGTGCTCCGTACACCTCGTACACACACGGCTGTGCTCCGTACACCTCGTACACACGGCTCCGCTCCGTACACCTCGTACACACGCGGCTGTGCTCCGTACACCTCGTACACACGGCTCCGCTCCGTACACCTCGTACACACGCGGCTGTGCTCCGTACACCTCGTACACACGGCTCCGCTCCGTACACCTCGTACACACGCGGCTGAGCTCCGTACACCTCGTACACACGACTCCACTCCGTACACCTCGTACACACGCGGCTGCGCTCCGTACACCTCGTACACACGCGGCTGTGCTCCGTACACCTCGTACACACGGCTCCGCTCCGTACACCTCGTACACACGCGGCTGTGCTCCGTACACCTCGTACACATGGCTCCGTACACCTCTTACACACGACTCCGCTCCGTACACCTTGTACACACACGGCTGTGCTCCGTACACCTCTTACACACGACTCCGCTCCGTACACCTTGTACACATGCGGCTGTGCTCCGTACACCTTGTACACATGGCTCCGTACACCTCTTACACACGACTCCGCTCCGTACACCTCGTACGCACGCGGCTGCGCTCCGTACACCTCGTACACACGCGGCTGTGCTCCGTACACCTTGTACACACGACTCCGCTCCGTACACCTCATACACACGCTGCTCTGCTCCGTACACCTCGTACACACGCGGCTGCGTTCCGTACACCTCATGCACACGGCTCCGTACACATCGTACACACACGACTCCGCTCCATAGACCTTTCACACGCTGCTCTGATCCATACACCTCGTACACACACGGCTCTGCTACATCCACCCTGTAAACACCTCCTGACCTCACACATACGCTGCCTTACCCTCCTCCGGCGCCATGGCAACCAGCAAAGTCCTGTACACGGAGGTCCTCCTCCCGATCATGTGACCCCTGACTCCTCCCATCCTGTGACCTCATCACAGGTCCTGTGCACAGAGCAGCCATTATGTGGTTTGCTGGCTGTGCAGGCCGGGTGCAGGGACTCGGAGCTCTCAGCTGACCGGCTGATACACGCACCTCCCAACCAATGCGGGCCCCCTCTCTCTGCCCACCGGGTCCGGGGGCACACAAATGCCGGCGGGCATTCAGACAATTAGTGGAGGGTCAATCTGTGCGGTAGCCCAGGGCCCCCCCAGACCACTGGGCCCTGGGCTACCGCCCATATTGACCCTCTGATAATCCGCCCCTGGTGGTGATGTGGTGGGGGGGTGGGATTGTGTGTGGTAATGTGGTGGGGGGCGGGATTGTGTGTGGTGATATGGTGGGGGGGATTATGTGTGGTGATGTGGTGGGGGGCGGGATTGTGTGTGGTAATGTGGTGGGGGGCGGGATTATGTGTGGCGATGTGGTGGGAACGGGATTGTGTGTGGTAATGTGGTGGGGGGCGGGATTATGTGTGGTGATGTGGTGGGGGCGGGATTGTGTGTAGTAATATGGTGGGGGCGAGATTGTGTGTGGTGATGTGGGGGGGTGGTATTATGTGTGGTAATGTGGTGGGGGGCGGGATTATGTGTGGTGTTGTGGTGCGGGGCGGGATTGTGTGGTAATATGGTGGGGGGCGGGATTGTGTGTGGTGATGTGGTGGGGAGGCGGGATTGTGTGTGGTAATGTGGTGGGGGGCAGGATTATGTGTGGTGATGTGGTGCAGGGCGGGATTGTGTGTGGTGATGTTTCTGTGTGTGGTGATGTGGTGGGGGGCGGGATTATGTGTGGTGATGTGGTGTGGGGCGGGATTGTGTGTGGTAATATGGTGGGGGCGGGATTGTGTGGGGTGATGTGGTGGGGGGGCGGGGTTGTGTGTGGTAATGTGGTGGGGGGCGGGATTGTGTGTGGTAATGTGGGGGGCGGGATTGTGTGTGGTGGGGGGCGGGATTGTGTGTGGTAATGTGGTGGGGGGCGGGATTATGTGTGGTGATGTGGTGGGGGGTGGGATTGTGTGTGGTAATGTGGTGGGGGGCGGGATTGTGTGTGGTGATATGGTGGGGGGGATTATGTGTGGTGATGTGGTGGGGGGCGGGATTGTGTGTGGTAATGTGGTGGGGGGCGGGATTATGTGTGGTGATGTGGTGGGGGCGGGATCGTGTGTGGTAATATGGTGGGGGGCGGGATTGTGTGTGGTGATGTGGTGGGGAGGCGGGATTGTGTGTGGTAATGTGGTGGGGGGCAGGATTATGTGTGATGATGTGGTGCAGGGCGGGATTGTGTGTGGTGATGTTTCTGTGTGTGGTGATGTGGTGGGGGGCGGGATTATGTGTGGTGATGTGGTGTGGGGCGGGATTGTGTGTGGTAATATGGTGGGGGCGGGATTGTGTGGGGTGATGTGGTGGGGGGGCGGGATTGTGTGGTAATGTGGTGGGGGCGGGATTGTGTGTGGTAATGTGGTGGGGGGCGGGATTGTGTGTGGTGGGGGGCGGGATTGTGTGTGGTAATGTGGTGGGGGGCGGGATTATGTGTGGTGATGTGGTGGGGGGTGGGATTGTGTGTGGTAATGTGGTGGGGGGCGGGATTGTGTGGGGTGATGTGGTGGGGGGGCGGGATTGTGTGGTAATGTGGTGGGGGGCGGGATTGTGTGTGGTAATGTGGTGGGGGGCGGGATTGTGTGTGGTGGGGGGCGGGATTGTGTGTGGTAATGTGGTGGGGGGCGGGATTATGTGTGGTGGGGGGTGGGATTGTGTGTGGTAATGTGGTGGGGGGCGGGATTGTGTGTGGTGATATGGTGGGGGGGATTATGTGTGGTGATGTGGTGGGGGGCGGGATTGTGTGTGGTAATGTGGTGGGGGGCGGGATTATGTGTGGTGATGTGGGGGCGGGATCGTGTGTGGTAATATGGTGGGGGGCGGGATTGTGTGTGGTGATGTGGTGGGGAGGCGGGATTGTGTGTGGTAATGTGGTGGGGGGCAGGATTATGTGTGGTGATGTGGTGCAGGGCGGGATTGTGTGTGGTGATGTTTCTGTGTGTGGTGATGTGGTGGGGGGCGGGATTATGTGTGGTGATGTGGTGTGGGGCGGGATTGTGTGTGGTAATATGGTGGGGGCGGGATTGTGTGGGGTGATGTGGTGGGGGGGCGGGATTGTGTGGTAATGTGGTGGGGGGCGGGATTGTGTGTGGTGGGGGGCGGGATTGTGTGTGGTAATGTGGTGGGGGGCGGGATTATGTGTGGTGATGTGGTGGGGGGTGGGATTGTGTGTGGTAATGTGGTGGGGGGCGGGATTGTGTGTGGTGATATGGTGGGGGGGATTATGTGTGGTGATGTGGTGGGGGGCGGGATTGTGTGTGGTAATGTGGTGGGGGGCGGGATTATGTGTGGTGATGTGGGGGCGGGATTGTGTGTGGTGGGGGCGGGATTGTGTGTGGTAATGTGGTGGGGGGCGGGATTATGTGTGGTGATGTGGGGGGGTGGGATTGTGTGTGGTAATGTGGTGGGTGGGGGGCGGGATTGTGTGTGGTGATATGATGGGGGGATTATGTGTGGTGATGTGGTGGGGGGCGGGATTGTGTGTGGTAATGTGGTGGGGGGCGGGATTATGTGTGGTGATGTGGTGGGGGCGGGATTGTGTGTGGTAATGTGGGGGGCGGGATTATGTGTGGTGATGTGGGGGGTGGGATTGTGTGTGGCAATGTGGTGGGGGTGCGGGATTGTATGTGGTGATGTGGTGGGGGGCGGGATTGTGTGTGGTGATGTGGTGGGGGCGGGATTGTGTGTGGTAATATGATGGGGGGCGGGATTGTGTGTGGTAATGTGGTGGGGGGCGGGATTGCGTGTGGTGATGTGGTGGGGGGGCGGGATTGTGTGTGGTGATGTGGTGGGGGCCGGGATTGTGTGTGGTAATATGGTGGGGCGGGATTGTGTGTGGTAATGGGGTGGGGCGCGGGATTATGTGTGGTGATGTGGTGGGGGGGATTATGTGTGATGTGTGGGGGGCGGGATTGTGTGTGGTAATGTGGTGGGGGGTGGGATTATGTGTGGTGATGTGGTGGGGGGCGAGATTGTGTGTGGTAATGTGGGGGGCGCGATTGTGTGTGGTAATGTGGTGGGGGGCAGGATTGTGTGTGGTGATGTGGTGGGGGCGGGATTGTGTGTGGTAATGTGGTGGGGGGCGGGATTATGTGTGGTGATGTGGTGGGGGGGATTATGTGTGGTGATGTGTGGGGGGCAGGATTGTGTGTGGTAATGTGGTGGGGGCGGGATTGTGTGTGGTAATGGGGTGGGGGGCGGAATTATGTGGTAATGGGGTGGGGGCGGGATTATGTGTGGTGGGTGGGCGGTATTGTGTGTGGTAATGTGGTGGGGGGGTGGGATTGTGTGTGGTGATGTGGTGGGGGGGCGGGATTGTGTGTGGTGATGTGGGGGGCGGGATTGTGTGTGGTAATATGGTGGGGGCGGGATTGTGTGTGGTAATGGGGTGGGGGCGGGATTATGTGTGGTAGTGTGGTGGGGGGCGGGATTAAGTGTGGTGGGGGGGCGGGATTGTTTGTGGTAATGTGGTGGGGGCAGATTTATGGGTGGTGATGTGGTGGGGGTGGGGGATTGTGTGTGGTAATATGCAGGGGGCGGGATTAGCGAGTAATCACTATGCCTCTTATATATATATAGATAGTATAGGATATTACTGTATCGATGTAGTATTAGATCTGACCATACAGTATAATACCTATAGTATAGAATATTACTGTATCGATGTAGTACTAGATCTGTCCGTATAACACTTGTAGGATTTCACTGTAGTATTAGCTGTGCCTACAGCCCCCCATCCCACCTATATAAGCAGGCAGGACATTTCCTGACTGTCGGCAGTATGGATCACTTCCACCCAGGCTGACTAATCAAGAATGAGCGAAAACTGTCATTTGCAAAAGTTCACACAGTAATATGAAATTGTCTTGAAGTATCAGAGAGGAAACATAAGCCTCCTGTGCCCTGGGGCCATGTCAGCATAGCCCAGGGAGCTCTGATTGATGTCTTCACACAGACCCCAATGTCAGGCGCTGCCTGCTTCCCCCCACGCTTCCCATTGGCGTCACTATGGGAGGAGTTCATCAAATAAAATAACAAGACGCATCCCCGAGGAGGAGATAAATAGGGAGCTCTCCACTCACTACAAAGCCCAGCCAGTGCCCCGACCACTGGGTGCCAGGAGAGAAGTGTAGATCAGCACCATGGACAGCAGCTCCAGACTGCGCCTCCTCACCCTGGGCAGCTGCCTGCTGCTCCTCGGCATCGCAGCTGTGTGTGGCCAGGAGGACAGCTCAGACCTGGAGACCAGGGCGCTGAGGGACTTCTACCCCAAAGATGCCATTCCTTCCAGTGAGAAAGAGCTGGTGAGTGATGTTCTGCCTGTGTGGGGATATGTATTATTGCCATACTATACACTGTCCATGTGCAATGCCAGACACCACATGGCATGTCCAGCAGCAGCAGGTTACACCTTATATTAATACAATGTAAAGAGTTTGCAATTCTGGAAATTATAATTCTAAAACAGCTGTAATATCCAGAGCAAACCTAGAAATGTGCTGGATTTATACATATAAATATATATATATCACTCTATAATATCTGTAAACCATAATGCATTATCTCTGCCCTGTCTGCTGATGTCTCTGCTCTGCAGCTGGGGGCTCTGCAGGAAGTCTTGGAGAAATTACAGAGCAAACGTATACCTTCCTGGGAAAAGAAATTTGGACAGGTCCCTGTGGTAAGAAAATCGCTTTTACCCTAATGTGATATCTGCAACAGAATCTAGTCTATATTTAGGATGTTTTATCTACATCACTAGAAAGAGAGGAAACCCCACAGTAACCTGTACTCTGCCTAATTGTGTATAGTATGTAATATCTCCACATTGCTGTGCATTGTAACAAAATGTAAATATATATATGTGTGTGTGTATGTGTATATATATATGTATATATATATATATATATATATATATATATATATTTGTAAAAGTATCATTTATATTACAGGGGATTTGCATATGAATAGGGGAAACTTACAGTATATATGGTTATTGTGTTTTCTTCAGGACAATTGCCCTTGATAAAATATGTATACAGTGTAGTATTGTAAATTAAAACAGTGTAGTTAAAGTGTAACTGTCATTTTAATTTATTTCATAAATCAACAGAATACTTGAAAATAAGTAACTTTGTAATATGTCTTATCAGAGAAACCTGCTTCTTTCTCCTCCTGATCTTTCACTCTCAATTCAAGTGTAGAATCTGTAAAATCTATATTCAGTGAAAACAGATTTTCCCATTTCTGAGATAGGAGATGGCAGTTGGTGCTTATAAAGTTCTATGGAGAGGGGAAAAGTTGGCGGCAGACACCGATAATCTGCTGCAAGTTCTCCAGAATGGATAATTGCAGTTCTCCATAGAACTTCATGATCATAAACTGTCATCTTTTATCTCAGTAATGGAAAAATCTCTTTTCACTGAATACACATTTTACCTGTGAATCGAGAATTTTGAGAATAACTGATCAGTTCAGGAGGAGATAAAAGCAAGTTATTTTTTTCCATGTTTACAGTTGGTTTATTAAAGGAGAATTAAAGTGATATTTACTGTTTACATTTGTTAACAACACTATTGAAGGGTTCTATGGTCATAATTGTAAACCTTTGTTTTTCAGTGTGATGTAGGGGAACAATGTGCAGTCAGGAAGGCATCCAGGATTGGGAAATTATGTAACTGCCCGAGAGGTTCTGTCTGCAACTTCTTCCTTCTAAAGTGTTTATAGAGTAAATAAAACCCCAAAGACAATGTGCAGAAGTGACCAAGCTGAGCACCAACACAACCTCTGAAAAGAAACAATGTGGGTGATCATGATTTTTCCTCTGGTGAAATGATATACAGCATCTGTTCTGCATTTTGTCCTGTTCTGTTAGCCTACCTGTTTGCACACCTGTGAAGATAAAAAAATAAAGACCTGCTCTCTTTTGTAAAGTTTTCTTTCATGAGAAGTCTTCTAGATATTTTGTGCATAAAGATTTTATATTCAATAGGAAATTCAGATGCGACTAAGCACTGAAAGGTGATATAATATTTGGGGCACAAATGTGTTCATATAAACAATAGCATTCACAGTCATTCATTCCAACAGTCATTCATTCTTGATCAGTATTCTTTTATTGATTCCCTTCATGACAGAAGTATATATGTAATATTTGATGAGCATGCCAGTATAGGATACACGTATTCACAGTGCCTTTGGCTTTTTTAAGCTCAGAGAGGGTTCATTGCAATATTTTGTCATCAAGACATTATCACTACAGGACTAGGTGCCTCGTGCCTCCTAGTCAACTGCTCTGTGTAACCTCATTCCCACCACTGATTAGCAACTTTCTGTCAATGTACGGTGTACACAGATAGCTTCGGGGTTGGGGTTATACAGAGCTCCGCATTCAGAAATCCGCTATATCTGTAGCAGAGCAAACTTTGTATCAAGATGACAGGATGCTGACCGGTAAGTGATGCAACACTGGAACAAGGGTCTCAGCTCCTACACCATGCTGCTCTCAGATTACATAGCAAAAACCTGGTGACACGTTGCCTTTAAAACTTGAGCATTGACTACCTGTTGTGGTACTAGAACAAGAGTTTTCCTTATTCTGGAGGAGAACTGATCTGGATACTTTTTCCCACTGATCATTCCCCTAACATCAGAGAGGTTGTCCAGAAATAAAAAATACTTGCTAACTTTAAGTGTTTCTTAAAAAAAAAAAAGTCACTCTTCTCTATGTGTTAGTCTTGATTCAAACTAAAGGGATTGTCCCACAAAGTACATTTTAAACGATAGATCTTGGAATAGTGATAATAATTTCCACAATTGGATGTGTTTTAAAAAATGTTCCTGTGCTGAGATAATCTTATAAGTGTGCCCCTGCTATCTACTGTGTAATCGCTGTGTCTGACCGTACAGGGACATGGTCTGATCATACCACAGCTCCTGGCCAGGGGAGGAATCAAAAGAGTATACAGACAGGACAGCAGAGGATCACAGCTGATTCATTTGGGAGGTAAAACATTTCCCTGCCTGTTTTTAAACACTGTTTTACCTCAAAGAAAGCATCAGCTGTGATTTGTCCTGTCTGTATACTCTTTTGCTCCTCCCCACTGGCCAGGAGCTGTAGTATGATCAGACCATATTCCTGTACGGTCAGACACAGCCATTACACAGTACACAGCAGGAGCACATTTATAGCATTATCTCAGCACGGGAAAACATTTTTTAACCCCTTAACCCCCAATAGTGGTTTGCACGTTAATGACCAGGCCAATGTTTACAACTGACCACTGTACCTTTATGAGGTTATAACTCTGGAACGCTTCAACGAATCCTGATGATTTTGACACTGTTTTCTCATGACATATTGTACTTTATTATAGTGGTAAAATTTCTTTGATATTATCTGTGTTTATTTGTGAAAAAAATGGAAATTTGGCGAAAATTTAGCAATTTTCCAATTTTGAATTTTGATGCCCTTAAATCACAGAGATATGTCATGCAAAATACTTAATTAGTAACATTTCCCACATGTCTACTTTATATCAGCACAATTTTGGAACCCAAATTTTTTTTTGTTAGGGAGTTATAAGGGTTAAAAGTTGACCAACAATTTCTCATTTTAACAACACCATTTTTTTAGGGACCACATCACATTTGAAGTCACTTTGAGGGGTCTATATGATAGAAAATAACCAAGTGTGACACCATTTTAAAAACTGCACACCAAAACCATATTCAAGAAGTTTATTAACCCTTCAGGTGTTTCATAGGAATTTTTGGAATGTTTAAAAAAAAATGAACATTTAACTTTTTTTCACAAAAAATTTACCTCAGCTCCAATTTGTTTTATTTTACCACGGGTAACAGGAGAAATTGGACACCAAAAGTTGTTGTAAAATTTGTCCTGAGTACGGTGATACCCCATATGTTTGGGTAAACCACTGTTTGGGCACATGGCAGAGCTCTGAAGGGAAGGAGCACCATTTGACTTTTCAATGCAAAATTGACTGGAATTGCCATGGGACGCCATGTCATGTTTGGAGAGCCCCTGATGTGCCTAAGCATTGAAACCCCCCAGAAGTGACACCATTTTGGAAAGCAGACCCCCTAAGGAACTTATCTAGATGTGTGATGAGCACTTTGACCTATCAAGTGCTTCGCAGAAGTTTATAATGTAGAGCCGTAAAGATAATAAATCATTTTTCCACAAAAATGATCTTTTCACCCCCAATTTTTTATTTTCCCAAGCATAACAGAAGAAACTGGACCCCAAAAGTTGTTGTGCAATTTGTCCTGAGTACACTGATACCCAATATGTGGGGGTAAACCACTGTTTGGGCGCATGGCAGAGCTCTGAAGGGAAGGAGCACCATTTGACTTTTCAATGCAAAATTGACTGGAATTGAGATGGGATGCCATGTCGCGTTTGGAGAGCCCCAGATGTGCCTAAACATTGAAATGCCCCACAAGTGACACCATTTTGGAAAGTAGACCCCCTAAGGAACTTATCTAGATGTGTGGTGAGCACTTTGACCCACCAAGTGCTTCACAGAAGTTTATAATGTAGAGCCGTAAAAATAAAAAATCATATTTTTTCACAAAAAATGATCTTTTCGCCCATAATTTTTTATTTTCCCAAGGGTAACAGAAGAAATTGGGCCCCAAAAGTTGCTGTAAAATTTGTCCGAAATGCGCTGATACCCCATATGTGGGGGTAAACCACTGTTTGGGTGCATGGCAGAGCTCTGAAGAAAGGCGCGCCGTTTGACTTTTCATTGCAAACTTGACTGGAATTGAGATAGAACACCATGTCGCGTTTGGAGAGCGCCTGATGTGCCTAAACATTGAATCCCCCACAAGTGACACCATTTTGGAAAGAAGACCCCCTAAGGAACTTATCTAGATGTGTTGTGAAAACTTTGAACCTCCAAGTGTTTCACTACAGTTTATAACGCAGAGCCGTGAAAATAAAAATTCTTTTTTTTCCACAAAAATTCTTTTTTAGCCCCCAGTTTTGTATTTTCTCAAGGCTAACAGGAGAAATTGGACACCAAAAGTTGTTGTCCAATTTGTCCTGAGTACGCTGATACCCCATATGTGGGGGGGAACCACCGTTTGGGCGCATGGCAGAGCTTGGAAGGGAAGGAATGCCGTTTGGAATGCAGACTTAGATGGATTGGTCTGCAGGCATCACGTTGCATTTGCAGAGCCCCTGATATGCCTAAATAGTAGAAACCCCCCACAAGTGATCCTATATTGGAAGCTAGACCCCCCAAGGAACTTATCTACGGTAGATGTGTTGTGAGAACTTTGAACCCCCAAGTGTTTCACTAGAGTTTATAATGCAGAGCCGTGAAAATAAAAAATCATTTTTTTTCTCCACACAAATAATTTTTTAGCCCCCAGTTTTGTATTTTCCCAAGGGTAGCAAGATCAATTGGCACCAAAAGTTGTTGTCCAATTTGTCTCGAGTACTCTGATACCTCATATATGGGGGGAACCACTTTTTGGGTGCATGGCAGAGCCCGGAAGGGAAGGATAGCCGTTTGGAATCCAGATTTAGATGGATTGGTCTGCAGGTGTCACGTTGCATTTGCAGAGCCCCTGATGTACCTAAACAGTAGAAACCCCCCACAAGTGACCCCATATTGGAAACTAGACCCCCAAGGAACTTACATAAATGTGTTGTGAGAACTTTGAACCCCCAAGTGTTTCACTTCAGTTTATAACACAGAGCCGTGAAAATAAAAAATCTTTTTTTTTTCCACAAAAATTATTTTTTAGCCCCCGGTTTTGTATTTTCCCAAGGGTAACAGGAGAAATTGGACCCCAAAAGTTGTTCAATTAGTCCTGAGTATGCTGATACCCTATATGTTTGGGTAAACCCCTGTTTGGGCGCACGGAAGAGCTGGGAAGGGAAGGAGCACCGTTTTACTTTTTAAACGCAGAATTGGCTGGAATTGAGATCGGACGCCATGTCGCGTTTGGAGAGCCCCTGATGTGCCTAAACAGTGGAAACCCCCCAATTCTAACTGAAACCCTAACCCAAACACACCCCTAATCCCAACCATAAGTCTAACCACACCCAAGCAGTGGCACTGTCCTCCATCCGAGCAGACAAAGTGGCGGATGCTTTACTAACTGTTTTCTCTCGTGTGGGTTTCCCCAGGAAAATGTTAACCGATCAGGGGACCCAATTCATGTCCGATCTGATGGAAAGCCTCTGCAAGAAAATATAAGTGCAGCATTTTGCGGCCAACGCCTATCATCCCCAAACCAACAGGCTCTGTGAGCATTTTAATGGAACATTAAAACAAATGCTGAAAATGCTGGTGGAGACTGAAGGGAGAGACTGGGAGCTGTACCTTCCTCATCTGTTGTTTGCGTACAGAGAGGAACCCCAGGCATCTACAGGATTCTCCCCCTTTGAACTAGTTTATGGGAGCAGGGTCAGGGGGCCACTTGATTTGATTAAGGACTGTTGGGAGGACGACACCAAAACTATGGGAGTCTCATTGGTTGAATATGTACTGCAGCTCAGAGAAAGAATGTAAAAACTGAGCAACCTGGCTCATGAGAACGTGACCAAGGCCCAAATCACCCAGAAGGTCTGGTACAACCATAATGCCAGACTGAGGGCCTACGAGGAGGGGCAGAAGGTTTGGGTGTTGGTCCCTATGTTACAGATTAAATTACAGGCCTCATGAGAGGGACCATACACTGTACACAAGTGGCTAAATGATGTAAATTAAGTGATGACACTAGATGAGCTTGCAGAGCTTGCATATGTTGAAGGCTCATCGTGACAGGGAGACCTGTGTCTTACCTGTCTGTAGCCTGCCTGAAGAGGGGAAGGCTGATATATTACCAGATGTGGGGGCTGGGACTCAGTATATGGAGTCTCTGGAGTCAGCAGAGTTTATCCCTGAGCTATCCCACAGTCAGAGGTCTGAGCTGGTGCTCAGCGAGTTCACCGAAGTCTTCACAGGGGAGCCTGGGAGGAGGCACTTAGCAACTCACCATGTGGACACTGGTACTAATCCCCCAGTACACAAAAAAACCCTGTTTGGGAGAGAAGAACAGACAAATCGCGGCGCCCTAAGTGCGTAAACACAATATTATAGTCTTTAAAGGGTGCACAATTTTATGCACTCACCTGATAAAAGACTAAAATGGCTTTAGATCGTGTATCCTCCAAATTCCCTCTGAGATATTTTTCAATATACAGGGCTTGCAGCTTGCCTCGGGTGGATCCAAGTGAGAGAGCCAGAGTAAGGCTCACACAGGATGAGTAGTTCAAGAAAAGCACATCCAGCCCATGAATGGCAGCGCTTCCCAGGACTCACATTCAAAGATGATATTTCATATTTTTTTATTTCATAACTTAAAATAGAAGAGATACAACGCGTTTCGGATACAGTATATATCCTTCTTCAGGTATCATAAAAACACAGTACAAATCCTACTAGTATAAAATTCAATTACACTTATATATAGTATCACACCTTTTATCCCAGTCTCAGAAACTTGATTTGGGGTGTGGACCAAATTCAGGAAAACACCCACTGATTGATACAGCCTTGTTAACATTGATGCAAGAAAGAGAGAAAAAATAAAATAAAATAAATAAATAAAAAAAATATATCAAAGGAAAAAAAAAAAAAATCACAAGAAAAAAAAAAAAAAATCCTTTAAACTCTCTCTATGATATCATTCAATCCATTTGGAAATAATGTTCCCAAACGATATATCCAAAACGTTTCTTTCCTGTTTAAAAGAGCATTCCTGTTTGCAACTCCAGAGGGTATCTGCTCCACTGGAGTTACTTTTATGTTAAAAATTTTATTATGTTTAAGTAGTAGATGCCTTGAGAGACTATGTTTTAAAAAGCCATTTTTTGCTCTATTTCTGTGGCCATTAATGCGGGACCGCAGTGTCTGTACAGTGCGTCCCACATACTGCAAACCACAACTGCATGTGATGACATATACAACATGATCACTACTACAGGTGAGTCTTTGTGAGATTTCAAAGACATCACCAGTATTATTGCATTTAATAGTTTTAGCCCCATGATCTAGGATCCCACAGGTACAACATTTTTTGGAGTTACATTTAAAAACTCCGGTGCCTTGAAGAACTCCACATAAAGTTTGATCCTTATTTTTATAAATGTTTTTTCTTTTTGGATCCAACTGTTTTTTTAATTTACTGGGGGCCACCAAATTTTTCAAAGTTTTCCCCCTTCTATATGTAATCCCTGGTTTATCAGGGAGATGTTTTCCCAAGACAGGGTCACGCTTCAAGATGTACCAATATTTAGAAAGCACAGTTCTTATGATTTTATTGCCCCTATTGAATGTTGTCACAAAATTCAATTTCCAGCGATCATCACTTTTTTCCTTACCAGTGGTCAAAGTGTCCCCCTTCCTGGCTTTTCCTTTTAAACATTCCTCCTGTGTTTTTATTTTGTTGTCCCTATATGCACCATTTATCAAATTTTTCGGGTATCTTTTTTCTTTAAATATTCTTTTTAAAATTTTAGACTGAGCTACATAATCAGATTCTCTCGTACAATTCTTTCTGATGCGATAAAATTGGCTGTGGGGTATATTAACCTTCCACTTCTTGTAATGTGCACTATTGAAATCTAAAAAGCCATTTGAATCCACTTTTTTGAAGTGGGATTTCGTGATGATTTTTTTTTTTTTTTTTTACCACTATGGCTGATCTCTAAATCAAGAAATACCATTTTTTCTTTATTAATTTGTGATGTAAAGGTAATCCCCCAGGTGTTATTATTGAGCTCCTTTATGAATTGTGCCGCTTCCTCCTCTGTCCCCTTCCATATGATAATCAGATCATCTATGAAGCGCTTATAAAGCCTTATTTTGTCATAGAAAACAGGCTTAGAAAGTGACGATGAGGACTCGAATCGCCCCATGAATAAGTTTGCGAAACTTGGCGCGACCCGAGTCCCCATCGCGGTGCCGAGCAACTGTAAGTACAGTACGCCTTCAAAAATGAACACATTGTGTTCAAGAATGAATTTCAGACCCTTTAACAGAAAATCTCTTTGTTCGGGGAGCATCTCTGTCTTTGCTAAATAAAAACCCACTGCATTTACCCCCATTTCGTGGTCTATGTTGGAATATAATGAATTGACATCCAATGAGATAAAGGAATAGTTATCTTCCCATTCAATATCCCTCAGCTCCTCGATTAATTGTGTGGAATCTCTCAAATATGAAGGAAGAGACTTTACTAGATCTTGTAGAAACAGGTCAATATAATGAGAAAGATGACAAGTTAAAGACCCTATTCCTGATATAATTGGTCTACCAGGTGGTTTTTCACAGTTCTTATGCACTTTTGGTAGATGATAAAATAACGCCATGGTTGGCGCAGGATTTGATAAAAACCTTTTTTCTGTTTTATTGAGAATGTTCCTCTCATAGGCTTCCTTAATCATATGGTGATAGTCCCGAACAAAGGATTGTGTAGGATCTTCTTTTAGAATTTTGTAATATCTCATATCAGACAATATGTTCAAAGCTTCCTCAATATAGTCAGATCTGTTTTGCACAACTACTCCCCCTCCTTTATCAGCTTGCCTTATTACTATATCTGTATTTTGTCTCAAATCCTCCAATGCCATTTTCTCTCTTTTAGAGATATTGTTCTCCTTTTTTATCTTGCTTTTTCCAGTTCCATGCTTTTGGATTTTATGTTTATTATTATTATTTTCCCATTTCCTAAATTCTTCAGATACTAATGAAAAAAAGGTATCTATATTTGGTCCTCGGTGTTGATGAGGATTAAATAGAGATTTTGGGTGTACCTCCTTATGGATATTTTCTCTTTCTTTGTTTGTCTCTATTGGGATCAGTATTTTTGGGGGATCCCCAATGTCCCCATTTTTTTCGTTCAACAAGAAATGCCTTTTAAGAGTGAGTTTACGAGTGTACGCATTTAAATCGAGAAAAAGATCGAATGCATTCATATCTTGAGCAGGGCAGAAATTTAGTCCCCTACTTAAAATTTCCATTTCTGAGGAGGATAAAATATGGGACGATAAATTAAATATTTTAACCAGAGGCGGATTTAGTTGTTTATAAGTTTCAGGGTTCCTTGTTTTTTTACATATTCTCAGATTTCTATTAGATCCCTTTCCTCTTTTTCCTCTTGCTCTACTTTTCTTTTTTTGGATCTTGATATTACAGTTGGTGCGAAGTAATTTGTAATATGATTCTTTTGTATTGGACTGAAAATTTGAGCTGTTTGTGAAGAACTGATTAGTGGTGGTAAAATTATTTCTGAAACACTTGGACGTGTGGGACCTATCTCTAAAAAAGAGATGTTGGATACTACTGAAGATGGTGATGGAGTGGGCGCTTGTAATACTGTGGTGAATGTAGATGGGGATTCTGTATGATCATGGATAGTTAGTTCATTTATATCAAATTCAACATTGGAAATTTCCAACCTGTGGGAAGCAGTAGGAATTTCCAATGGGGGAAGTCCAGGATTAGGGAGAGGTAATGTTGGAGCATTTTTCATTATAATGATCCTGGGCTCTAATGGAATGTTTTTTTCAATGGGTGGAGGTTTTTTCTTTTTTGCATTTTTATTCAATATGGTGTGAATGTTCTCGGGGGTAGACGTATTTAGAGGTAATTTAATTTGAGATATAGTTGTTTCAATGTCATGTATATTTTTTATATTTGAATTGATTATAGTCCTTGTTTGTTTTAAACCTAATTCCTGTGGGACCAGGACTTCTGTTCTTAAATTACTAGGTTTTTTCTTTGTTGGTTCATTGATACCTATCAGGTATTTATTCCTGATTGGTTCCTTTGACATTGGTTTCATTGGTTTAGTTTTAACAGTATCCCTACGAAATTTTTTTATTTTTACATCTACTAGATCATTTTCAAATACTTTGAGTTTCCTGGTAATGTCATCATTCACCAAATTAAAAAAATGTAAACTTTTAAACTTTTCAAGTTCAAGTAATTTCTTTTCACAAATCATTGTGGCTTTACTGGCTAGCTCAGAAAGCTTTTCCACTAACAAACTCATAAGACTATAAGAACAATCATTTAAAATATTATTCCAATTATTGGTAAAATTACTGTCATCTGAAAAAGTACTATTAAAATGTATCTTCAAACCATTTGGAACAATTTTTTGATGAATACAAATACCTAGAAATTCTGCATCAATCTGATGTCTTATTTCCATCTTCATATGTTTTTCAAAGTCCAAAAAAAGACCAGTAATGGTCCTTTTTGTCTCAATATCAATCACAGGTTCAGTACAAGAGTTATCCAACCTTGTATTAGTCATGTTCTTAATGGATGATAACAGCTCCTTTCTCCTCTCAATTCTGTTGTTATAATACTCCATTTTCACTCTAGGCTGCTCGCTCCCCTTTGCTGTCTGGGGTGTCGATCTTCAACCGATTAGGAAGAACTCCTTTCGGTAACAATATACAAAAAAACCCTGTTTGGGAGAGAAGAACAGACAAATCGCGGCGCCCTAAGTGCGTAAACACAATATTATAGTCTTCAATGTAACTCCAAAAAATGTTGTACCTGTGGGATCCTAGATCATGGGGCTAAAACTATTAAATGCAATAATACTGGTGATGTCTTTGAAATCTCACAAAGACTCACCTGTAGTAGTGATCATGTTGTATATGTCATCACATGCAGTTGTGGTTTGCAGTATGTGGGACGCACTGTACAGACACTGCGGTCCCGCATTAATGGCCACAGAAATAGAGCAAAAAATGGCTTTTTAAAACATAGTCTCTCAAGGCATCTACTACTTAAACATAATAAAATGAACCAACAAAGAAAAAACCTAGTAATTTAAGAACAGAAGTCCTGGTCCCACAGGAATTAGGTTTAAAACAAACAAGGACTATAATCAATTCAAATATAAAAAATATACATGACATTGAAACAACTATATCTCAAATTAAATTACCTCTAAATACGTCTACCCCCGAGAACATTCACACCATATTGAATAAAAATGCAAAAAAGAAAAAACCTCCACCCATTGAAAAAAACATTCCATTAGAGCCCAGGATCATTATAATGAAAAATGCTCCAACATTACCTCTCCCTAATCCTGGACTTCCCCCATTGGAAATTCCTACTGCTTCCCACAGGTTGGAAATTTCCAATGTTGAATTTGATATAAATGAACTAACTATCCATGATCATACAGAATCCCCATCTACATTCACCACAGTATTACAAGCGCCCACTCCATCACCATCTTCAGTAGTATCCAACATCTCTTTTTTAGAGATAGGTCCCACACGTCCAAGTGTTTCAGAAATAATTTTACCACCACTAATCAGATCTTCACAAACAGCTCAAATTTTCAGTCCAATACAAAAGAATCATATTACAAATTACTTCGCACCAACTGTAATATCAAGATCCAAAAAAAGAAAAGTAGAGCAAGAGGAAAAAGAGGAAAGGGATCTAATAGAAATCTGAGAATATGTAAAAAAACAAGGAACCCTGAAACTTATAAACAACTAAATCCGCCTCTGGTTAAAATATTTAATTTATCGTCCCATATTTTATCCTCCTCAGAAATGGAAATTTTAAGTAGGGGACTAAATTTCTGCCCTGCTCAAGATATGAATGCATTCGATCTTTTTCTCGATTTAAATGCGTACACTCGTAAACTCACTCTTAAAAGGCATTTCTTGTTGAACGAAAAAAATGGGGACATTTGGGATCCCCCAAAAATACTGATCCCAATAGAGACAAACAAAGAAAGAGAATATATCCATAAGGAGGTACACCCAAAATCTCTATTTAATCCTCATCAACACCGAGGACCAAATATAGATACCTTTTTTTCATTAGTATCTGAAGAATTTAGGAAATGGGAAAATAATAATAATAAACATAAAATCCAAAAGCATGGAACTGGAAAAAGCAAGATAAAAAAGGAGAACAATATCTCTAAAAGAGAGAAAATGGCATTGGAGGATTTGAGACAAAATACAGATATAGTAATAAGGCAAGCTGATAAAGGAGGGGGAGTAGTTGTGCAAAACAGATCTGACTATATTGAGGAAGCTTTGAACATATTGTCTGATATGAGATATTACAAAATTCTAAAAGAAGATCCTACACAATCCTTTGTTCGGGACTATCACCATATGATTAAGGAAGCCTATGAGAGGAACATTCTCAATAAAACAGAAAAAAGGTTTTTATCAAATCCTGCGCCAACCATGGCGTTATTTTATCATCTACCAAAAGTGCATAAGAACTGTGAAAAACCACCTGGTAGACCAATTATATCAGGAATAGGGTCTTTAACTTGTCATCTTTCTCATTATATTGACCTGTTTCTACAAGATCTAGTAAAGTCTCTTCCTTCATATTTGAGAGATTCCACACAATTAATCGAGGAGCTGAGGGATATTGAATGGGAAGATAACTATTCCTTTATCTCATTGGATGTCAATTCATTATATTCCAACATAGACCACGAAATGGGGGTAAATGCAGTGGGTTTTTATTTAGCAAAGACAGAGATGCTCCCCGAACAAAGAGATTTTCTGTTAAAGGGTCTGAAATTCATTCTTGAACACAATGTGTTCATTTTTGAAGGCGTACTGTACTTACAGTTGCTCGGCACCGCAATGGGGACTCGGGTCGCGCCAAGTTTCGCAAACTTATTCATGGGGCGATTCGAGTCCTCATCGTCACTTTCTAAGCCTGTTTTCTATGACAAAATAAGGCTTTATAAGCGCTTCATAGATGATCTGATTATCATATGGAAGGGGACAGAGGAGGAAGCGGCACAATTCATAAAGGAGCTCAATAATAACACCTGGGGGATTACCTTTACATCACAAATTAATAAAGAAAAAATGGTATTTCTTGATTTAGAGATCAGCCATAGTGGTAAAAAAAAAAAAAAAAAAATCATCACGAAATCCCACTTCAAAAAAGTGGATTCAAATGGCTTTTTAGATTTCAATAGTGCACATTACAAGAAGTTGAAGGTTAATATACCCCACAGCCAATTTTATCGCATCAGAAAGAATTGTACGAGAGAATCTGATTATGTAGCTCAGTCTAAAATTTTAAAAAGAAAATTTAAAGAAAAAAGATACCCGAAAAATTTGATAAATGGTGCATATAGGGACAACAAAATAAAAACACAGGAGGAATGTTTAAAAGGAAAAGCCAGGAAGGGGGACACTTTGACCACTGGTAAGGAAAAAAGTGATGATCGCTGGAAATTGAATTTTGTGACAACATTCAATAGGGGCAATAAAATCATAAGAACTGTGCTTTCTAAATATTGGTACATCTTGAAGCGTGACCCTGTCTTGGGAAAACATCTCCCTGATAAACCAGGGATTACATATAGAAGGGGGAAAACTTTGAAAAATTTGGTGGCCCCCAGTAAATTAAAAAAACAGTTGGATCCAAAAAGAAAAAACATTTATAAAAATAAGGATCAAACTTTATGTGGAGTTCTTCAAGGCACCGGAGTTTTTAAATGTAACTCCAAAAAATGTTGCACCTGTGGGATCCTAGATCATGGGGCTAAAACTATTAGGCCGGCGTCACACACAGCGTAAAACAATACGGTCCGTATATTACGGCCGTAATACGCTGAAAAGTCCCGAAAAAAGTGGTCCGTAGCTCCTCCGTAGGCAGGGTGTGTCAGCGTTTTTTGCGCATGGCATCCTCCGTATGTAATCCGTATGGCATCCGTACTGCGTGGTTTTCTCGCGGGCTAGCAAAACCAACATACCGCTATAGAAGTGATCCATGTGTCCCAAAAAGAAAAGAAAATATATATATACTGTCTATATATATATATATATATATATATGTATATATATATATATATATATGTGTCAGTAGACACATATATTAGAGAGAAAAGCCGGTAATTCAGTGCGGTGTACAGTAAAATCACACTGACAGCTTACAGTAGAATAGGTAGAATAAATGTGTACACATAGAATAGGTATATATATATATATATGTCAGTGAGACACATATATGTATATATATTAATATTTATTCCAGCGCTAGACAGCTTGAAAGCCGGTAATTCAATTACCGGCTTTTTCCTTCTCCTTCCTAAAACCCGACATGATTTGAGACATGGTTTACATACAGTAAACCATGTCTTCTCTCCATTTTTTTTGCAGATTCCACACTACTAATGTCAGTAGTGTGTATCTGCAAAATTTGGCCGTTCTAGCTCTTAAAATAAAGGGTTAAATGGCGGAAAAAATTGGCGTGGGCTCCCCTCCGCAGATCTGTAACGTCCAACGATGTAAATCCTTCTGAAGGGGTTAAAACATTTTGCAGCAAGGAGCTGTGCTAATGCAGGCTGCTCCTCGCTGCAAAACCCCAGGGAATGAGGCTAAAAATAGATCAATGATCTATATTTAGCTTCATTTGCGGTGAGGCGCCCTCTGCTGGCTGTTCATAGATCGTGGGAAATTACCTAGAAAGCTCCCTGGCTTTCTAGGTAATTTCCCACGATCTATGAACAGCCAGCAGAGGGCGCCTCACCGCAAATGAAGCTAAATATAGATCATTGATCTATTTTTAGCCTCATTCCCTGGGGTTTTGCAGCGAGGAGCAGCCTGCATTAGCACAGCTCCTTGCTGCAAAATGTTTTAACCCCTTCAGAAGGATTTACATCGTTGGACGTTACAGATCTGCGGAGGGTAAGTATATTGTTGGTTTATTATGTTTTTTTACTCACAGAACGAGGGTCTTCAGTGACTGGATTGGGCGTTGAATAAAATACTGCAACAACCATTGTTTTTATTTCCTTAAAATAATTTTAAATAATGTGTTTGTGTTTTATTTAACCCTTCACTACAATTGGATTAATAATGGATAGGTGTCATAATTGACGCCTCTCCATTATTAATTAGGCTTAATGTCACCTTACAATAGCAAGGTGGCATTAACCCTTCATTACCCCATATCCCACCGCTACACGGGAATGGGAAGAGAGTGGCCAAGTGCCAGAATAGGCGCATCTTACAGATGTGCCTTTTCTGGGGTGGCTGGGGGCAGGTGTTTTTAGCCAGGGGGGGGCCAATAACCGTGGACCCTCTCCAGGCTATTAATATCTGCCCTCAGTCACTGGCTTTACTACTCTGGCGGAGAAAATTGCGCGGGAGCCCACGCCAATTTTTTCCGCCATTTAACCCTTTATTTTAAGAGCTAGAACGGCCAAATTTTGCAGATACACACTACTGACATTAGTAGTGTGGAATCTGCAAAAAAAATGGAGAGAAGACATGGTTTACTGTATGTAAACCATGTCTCAAATCATGTCGGGTTTTAGGAAGGAGAAGGAAAAAGCCGGTAATTGAATTACCGGCTTTCAAGCTGTCTAGCGCTGGAATAAATATTAATATATATACATATATGTGTCTCACTGACATATATATATATATATACCTATTCTATGTGTACACATTTATTCTACCTATTGGACTGTAAGCTGTCAGTGTGATTTTACTGTACACCGCACTGAATTGCCGGCTTTTCTCTCTAACAGCGCTACGTATTTCTCGCAAGTCACACTGCTTGTCCGTGTGTAATCCGTATTTTTCACGCTTCCATAGACTTTCATTGGCGTATTTCTTGCGCAGTACGGTGACAAACGCAGCATGCTGCGATTTTGTACGGCCGTAGAAAGCCGTATAATACTGATCAGTAAAATACGGCAAATAGGAGCAGGGGCATAGAGAATAATTGTGCCGTATTTTTTGCGAGTTTTACGGACGTAGATTCTGCGCTCTTACGTCTGTAAAACTCGCAAGTGTGACGCCGGCCTTAAATGCAATAATACTGGTGATGTCTTTGAAATCTCACAAAGACTCACCTGTAGTAGTGATCATGTTGTATATGTCATCACATGCAGTTGTGGTTTGCAGTATGTGGGACGCACTGTACAGACACTGCGGTCCCGCATTAATGGCCACAGAAATAGAGCAAAAAATGGCTTTTTACAACATAGTCTCTCAAGGCATCTACTACTTAAACATAATAAAATTTTTAACATAAAAGTAACTCCAGTGGAGCAGATACCCTCTGGAGTTGCAAACAGGAATGCTCTTTTAAACAGGAAAGAAACGTTTTGGATATATCGTTTGGGAACATTATTTCCAAATGGATTGAATGATATCATAGAGAGAGTTTAAAGGATTTTTTTTTTTTTTTTCTTGTGATTTTTTTTTTTTTAATTTTCTTCTTGTGTTTTTTTTTGTTTTTTTTTTTTTCCTTTGATATATTTTTTTTATTAATTTATTTTATTTTATTTTTCTTTTTTCTCTCTTTCTTGCATCAATGTTAACAAGGCTGTATCAATCAGTGGGTGTTTTCCTGAATTTGGTCCACACCCCAAATCAAGTTTCTGAGACTGGGATAAAAGGTGTGATACTATATATAAGTGTAATTGAATTTTATACTAGTAGGATTTGTACTGTGTTTTTATGATACCTGAAGAAGGATATATACTGTATCCGAAACGCGTTGTATCTCTTCTATTTTAAGTTATGAAATAAAAAAATATGAAATATCATCTTTGAATGTGAGTCCTGGGAAGCGCTGCCATTCATGGACTGGATGTGCTTTTCTTGAACTAATCCCCCAGTACGGCAGTCTGCATACCGAGTGTCAGCAGAGGTGAAGGCACACGAGAGAACAGGTAGAGGAGATGCTAAACCTCAAGGTAATACAAAAATCCCAGAGTGACTGAGCCTCGCCTGTGGTTCTTGTCCCGAAAAAGGACTGTACAACCCGGTTCTGTATAGACTACAGGAAATTAAATGTACTGACTACATGTGAGGTCTACCCCATGCTGAGGATAGACAAGCTGCTAGAGCAGCTAGTTAAAGCATCGTACCTCACTATCATGGACCTAAGTAGAGGATATTGGCAGATACCCCTGACCAGAGAAGCTCAGGAGAGGTCTGCCTTTATAATGCCATTCAAGCTGTTTGAGTTTCTGGTGATGCCATTTGGTATGAAGAATGCCCCTGCCACCTTCCAGAGGTTGGTCAATCACTTATTGGAAGGATGTGATGGTTTTGCCATTGCTTATCTCGATGATAGAGCCAGTTTTAGTAATTCTTGGGACGAACTCCTCATACATATTTTGCAGGTGTTGCAAAGGCTTAAAACTGCAGGTCTTACTGTTAAACCGGGGAAGTGTCAGGTAGCCATGTGGGAAGCACAATACCTAGGACACCGGGTGTGGGGACGACTGCTAAAACCTGAGCCAGGGAAGGTAGAAGTCATTACAGTCTGGCCCACCCCATGAACCAAGAAGCAGGTACTGTCCTTCCTGGTTACAGCTGGTTATAGGAGGTTTGTACCAAACTACAGTGCTCTGGCCAAACCATTAACTGATCTGACCAGGAGGAAGCTTCCCAAAATTGTCTCCTGGAGTCCTCAGTGTGAGGAATAATTTTCAGCTCTAAAGTCAGCATTGGTTAGTTCACCCGTCCTTCAGGCCCCAGATTTCTCTTTCAGGTTTGTAGTGCAGACAGATGCCAGCACCTATGGGCTAGGTGCGGTTCTCAGCCAGGTGAACCAGCAAGGTGAGGAGCACCCAATTCTCTACCTAATCAGGAAACTCCTGCCCAGAGAAGTGGCTTATGCCACCATTGAGAAGGAGTGTTTGGCTATTGTGTGAGCTCTGCAGAAGCTGCAACCATACCTCTATGGGTGCAACATCACCATGATAACAGTTCATAACCCACTGAGTTGGCTCAACAGAGTAGTTGGGGACAACGGGAAATTGCTTAGATGGAGTCTGATATTACAGCAATATGATTTCACAATTTAACATAAGAAAGAAGTCGATCATGGCAATGCTGATGGCCTAGATACGCGCTCGGCCTGTAAGTCAACCCCCATGCACGTTCATAAGGAGGGAGGTGTAGTGAAATATGTATAGGTATGATTGTATGACTAGCAGTAATTTAACATCTGTCCTGAAGGCTGCAGGTCTCACCAAGGTGATATTATGTGTTATCCTGAGAAAAGGCAGTTTTCCTGTTCTCAGACCACAGGGGGGGCTTCCTGGAAAGACAGAATCGAAACAGTTAACACCTCTGAGGCCTCAAAGGCAGAAGCCAAATGGGACCTAGTACAGCCTGACAAATTCTGTTTACTATGATAAAGAAGTCTATGACGCCGGTACAGTTGAATGCAATGATGGAGGAGAGAGCGTCTCCTGACGCTCCCTCTCCCATCATTCCCCGCTCTGCATCCGACACTGCGGGTGCGCGATGACGTCATATCATCGTGTACCTGCTGTGTGCCGGGCAGACTGCAGCCGCTGAGACCGGAGCCAGGAGCAGAGCGGGGCACAAGGAGAGGTGAGGATTGTATGTTTTTTTTTAAATATATCAATGAGTGATAACTGGATTGTGGGGCTATTGGGGGGACATTACATTAAATTCTATGGGGGGGGCACTACATTATACTCTATGAGGGCTGTATTACATTCTATGGGGGGGCTGTATTACATTCTATGGGGGTTGTATTATATTCTATGGGGGGCTGTATTACATTCCATGGGGGGACTGTATTACATTCTATGGGGGGCTGTATTAAATTCTATGGGGGGCTCTATTACATTCTATGGGGGGTTGTATTATATTCTATGGGGGGCTGTATTACATTCTATGGGGGGCTGTATTACATTCTATGGTGGGCTGTATCACATTCTATGGGGGTTGTATTATAATCTATGGGGGCTATATTACATTCTATGAGGGAGGATTGCATCATACTCTTTTATGGGGCTACATTATATTCTATGGGGATGTTGGCTGTATTATATTCTATATTAAATGTATTCTATGTAATAAATTTATTGCATTCTATGAGGGGTGATTGAATCATACTCTATGAGGGGTCTACATTATATTCTATGGGGAGCTGCATTATACTATATAAGGAGGGCTGCATTGTATTCTATGGAGGGGCTACATTATATTCTACGGGGGGCTGCATTATGCTCTATGAGGGGGCTACCATATATTATATATGCAGGGGATGCATTATACTATATGAGGGGGCTGCATTATATTCTCTGGGGGTTACATTATACTCGGGGCTGCAATATATTCTGTGGGGTGGCTGCATTATACTCTGGGGTGGCATCATTATACTATATGTGGGCTGCATTATACTGTATCTAGGACTATGGGGAATACATTATACTATATGAAGAACTATGGGTTGCATTATATTATGGGAAGTGAATTGTACTACATGGATGACTATGGTGGTGCATTATACTATATGGAGCACTACAAGGAGTGTATTATACTATATAGAGGACTGAGCAGTGTATTTTAATATATGGAGGACTATGAGGAGTGTATTATACTATATGGAGGGCTGAGGAATGTATTATACTATATGGAGGACTGAGGAATGTATTATACTATATGGAGGACTGAGGAGTGTATTATACTATATGGAGGACTGAGGAGTGTATTATACTATATGGAGGACTGAGGGGTGTATTATACTATATGGAGGACTATGGGGTGTATTATACTATATGGAGGACTATGGGGTGTATTATACTATATGGAGGACTGAGGAGTGTATTATACTATATGGAGGACTGAGGAGTGTATTATACTATATGGAGGACTGAGGAGTGTATTATACTATATGGAGGACTGAGGTGCACATTATAATATATGGAGGACTATGGGGTGTATTATACTAAACAAGCAAAATGCTGCCTATTCATCGAGTGATTGGATTGTTTATGTGGGAACAGAAATCCTTGTTCTCAGCAGCACATCGCCGGTGTAAACTGTAGATGTGCTGCTTATAACATGATACTGTATGGGGACAGATTGATCTAATTGTGATTGTTCTGTTCCCTTCATTCTTTCTCAGTTGGTGTAAAGAGGCCGGGAAACAAGCGAACGACTTCAGTATTGTCGATCACATTCGTTTAGTGGCCTGAGATCAGCGTATGTAAATACAGCAGAAATGCTTCGCAGGGAGACCAGGCAAGGATGATGACAGTTGTAGTTAGCACCCGGCGCCTGGGAATAGCGCTAACTCTACTGCTTTTCCCAGCCGCCAGAGCATTTAATTCTGCTATGTGTAATGATTTTTAGGGTTGATGTCAGCTGCGTAATGTCAGCTGCTATCAATCCCTGGTGTAAATAATGGAGAGGTGTCTATCAGACATCCCCACTACTAGCCCAGACCTGGCGAGACCCAGCGACTCTGAAGAGCGGTGACGGTAGTAACAATACCGCTCTTCACAGTCGCCGAGCTCAGCGCAAGACCTGGAATATCTGAAGAGTGGTGACGTTACTGATGTCACCGCTCTTTAGAGTCACCGGGTCTCGTGCTGCACATTGCAACCAAAAGTAGCTGTAGGCAAAGTATATGGAGCATCAGAATGAGGTTCCATAGCCTTTGGTCATCTCATCCCTTCATTATCTACGAGATCCAGTTATGTAGGTAAAGTAGCGGCTTTTCTTGGTACTGCAACTAAAAGCAATAAATAGGACTGAGCTGTACTGCTGGATACACCTGTGATTATATGTTATATAGTCGTATTACACTCCACTCACTTCTTGTAACCTACAAGTGTACAAAGATATTATACAGTCACCATGTGACAAGTGGGCCTGTGTAACTTCAAATGCCAGGGCTGAATATTAGTCCCAGTCCGGCCCTGCGCACATCACAGTGATCAGATTATTATTTATGGTGATCAGAAGATGGTGTATAAAATTGGCCATTCATTTTTGTTTCTCCATACATTTTTTTAATAAAAATGTAGTGCTGAGGCCGTGTTCACATGTAGCGCAAATTCTGCGTTTTCTGTACTGCTTTTTATCTGAATGTTTTCTGCAGGTGTCCTCACCACACGACGCAATAACAATCTTCTCTGACCATTGCGCAGTGGCGTATCTAGGGGGGGGCAGCCAGGGCATGTGCCCCGGGCGCAGCCGGCAGGGGGGCGCAGTTGGGCCGCCTAAAGCGGCGGTCCAAAGTGTCTCCCCCGGCGGCTCCATTCTGCCGCCCTCCCCCCACTGGGAGTCAGCTGTTCTCTGTGCCGACTGTCAAGCTGACAGCCGGCACAGAGAAGCTGCAGCGTGCCGGCTCCCGGAGATCAATTGTACTCGCATCTAACAGCTGCGAGTACAATTGAGGCTCTGACCGCTGGGTCAGAGCGACGCCAGCAGCGTGATCAAGTCATGTGATCACGCTGCTGAGGTCACTATCCGGAGCGCAGGGGAAAGAAGAGACCTGGTGGTAAGTGCTCCTGTAGTTGTGGAGCTGAAGACACCGAAGATTCAGCGTGGGGTGGGTTTATGGGGAATGTTTATTCAGTGTTTGGGGGAGTCAGGATTTAATCAGTGTGTTGGGGGGGGGGTAGGGATTTATTCAATGTGTGTGGGGGGATTTAGTCAGAGTGTATGGGGGGATTTAGTCAATGTATGTGGGGGGGATTTAGTCAGAGTGTATGGGGGGATTTAGTCAGTGTGTGTGGGGGGGATTTAGTCAGAGTGTATGGGGGGATTTAGTCAGTGTATGTGGGGGGATTTAGTCAGTGTGTGTGGGGGGATATATTTAGTGTGGGGGGGATTTATTCAGTGTGTGTGGGGAGATTAATTCAGTGTGTGTGGGGGGATTTATTCAGTGTGTGTGGGGGAGATTTATTCAGTGTGTTTGGGGGGGATTTATTCAGTGTGTATGGATCGCCTCCAGACACAGGGCCACGCATTTCGGTACCGGGCCTCTCTGGTTCGGTTCTGAGGCGGTCACGGTGGCTAGGCCCGGTCCGCGACCCTGCTAAGGAGAGTCCAATAAAGGTGATGGTATAGTCTGTCAGGGGTTCGTGACGCCACCTGTGGTGTTCGGTCAGGGTGACGGACGCTGCTGTGGGGTCCGCTGGGGTGATGGAATGGCAGCTGGATGGTATACCTTCCCACAGGTGAAGTATGTCCCCAGGGCTTCCCAGTAAGGTAGATGGTGATGGTGTGAGGTGCAGGCAATAACGAGGACACAGGGTTGCAGTCTCTTTACCTCTTTACTGAAGGCTTCAATATCCTCAGTCCAGAGCACGTTCAACCGGGCTATCAGAGACCGGCCGGTCCGATGGGCACATCCAGAGTTTCCTTCGCAGCTGAAAATCGTTGCCTACCAATAGCGCCTGTGTGTTGTAGTCCTACCCTGCTGAGCATTCGGAATAGTCCTCACAACTGCTGCTCTCGTTCGTTCGTTCTCTACAGCTTTCTTTCTCTCTCTCGTTTTTTGGTTCCAGATGTTACTAGATTCTAACATCCCCCAGATATGTTATGGCTAGGACGCCACCTGTTTGACGGGAAGGCTTGGAGGTCTTCCGGGACCCTAGAGATGCCCCTCTCCCAATGTTGCCCCCTATGTCTTCGTAGGTGTAGAAGGTAGACAGCCAACCTATGATTAACTGTCCAGCGGAATTTGAAGTAAGGCCTGAAGTCAGTTACTCCTACGGTGATCCGGCCACCGACTACGCGCCTCAGTAAGATGTTGCCTTCCTCTCTCGGCATGACTCTTACTGGCTCTCCTTTGTGCTGATCTCGTTTACACTGTTCCACAATATCCTTCCCTTCGTGTCTCTCTCCTGGATACCGCCGCAGGGTGTGCAGGCGCGGTTCCGTTACGTTCTGTTCTGTTCGCTAGGCACCTGCCAGGTTCCCACGCCTGACAGGGACCCCCCCTGTGCCTTCTCCCTGCAACACCCCCTGCCACGGGATGTTGCCTGGTTCCAACCCAGTCAGCTTCTGACTAACTTCCTCCCCAGCCCCCAGTTTTACCAGTGTGAGGAGTGGCCCAATAAATAAAGCCTTTTTCTCCCCCTAGTGGCCGGAGTGTGAAGTGTAATGTGTTCTAGTGATACCTGGTCAGGAGAACTCCTTAGTGCCATCAGACGTACCGCTGCTACCCCTAGCGGCAGAGCGCCATACTGCAACGACCAGGTCTCTGGGTCCCCCCCCCCCCCCCGGTTAAATCCAGTACTCCTGGACTGGAAAGAAGAACAACAATATGATGCAGTGAAAGGCATACAAAATTTTTGAATGCTAAGAACAAGTAAATAGAAAAGGTGCTTCCCTTTATGGGAGGTGAGGACGCTTAAACGTTACAAACAATAACAAGATTAAATATTTTTAAATAACATTTAGAGTATAAATAACTTTCAATACCCAGCCGGGTATTCTACTAAGTGCAATTTTTTTTTTTGAACAATAAACTAACTCTTCCTTTAAGGGCGTATTCGCTGAACCCACTAAAGGCCTACCATAGAATGCTACATAACTCAACTTTTCTTTCTGTTCCAACTTCCCCAATGCAGGACCGCCCAGCTCCTTGGCTGGGCCTACTGTCATTGTACCGACCATCTTTCTACATCTCTCAGGAGGACTCTCTCTCTAACCCCTACAGGTTAACTTCAAACTTTCCTGTCCTCAATCTTTATTAACATTATTAAACTATCTAAATTCTTCAACATTATTAACGTTTCAACTTTTATCAAAGTAATCATCAAACATTCCCTTTAAGAGGGACCCAAGTCTCTGGTGCAGATTCTCCTTCAGCAAGCAAGTTCACAGCAAGCAAGTCCTTCTGCATCATGTCTTCGCAAAGTCTTCTTTGGCTTATAAAACCAGTAGGGAGCACCTTTAAGAAGGTGCAAACTATTTACAAAGCAAAGCAGTTCTGAATCATTCACCGTCCATGATCTGGCAGTCTTTAAAACAATGATGAACGTGGGGTAACAGTAGAAAAACAATGGAAAAGAATAGGGATCCCGGGTAAACGAAGGGATCCCTAGGAGTTAACCCTGGGCGGATTGAAGGTAGCAGCAGGAACACAGTGAACTATGTACATATTTCGGATCTTCGAGGTTTAGTGCTGTAATAGGTGACACAACATCAGCCGGTGGTGACCACGTCCCGGCCGGGGAAGGTCTGGCACTGTGTCGCAATCCAGCACCATCTCCATCGGATCGGCAGCGGTCTGGGTACGAGCGGTGATGCCGGTGGCAGACTCCGCAAGCAGGACACCACGCGCCAAGGTGGTAGTGCTGGGTCCTGTGGGGTCAGGGGTCAGTGGAGTCCCGCCACCAGTTTCAGTCGTGATCGTAGATGGTGCAACCACTAGCGCACAACGTTTGACTCTCTTAGCATACCACCCTCGCTCACTCCAGTGGCGGGTGTAAGTCACATGGTCCCCTCTGTACAAGTTTCAGAGTGGAGGTACACTGCGGGAATGGGGTTCCACGTTGCAGCTAGTCACATAGACCTTGGTCAGCAGCCCTGGCTCCAATATGAAGCCACAACCCCTCCCCCAGTGGAAGGCCAGCACAATCCCCTGTTTTATCAAACTCTCAGGGCAACAATTGACGAGGGGCACTCGTTCCTCGGATCGGACAGTCTGTTCCATTCGCTCCCGATCTTCCCATTGTGAGATCAGGCTTCGCCTATACTGATCCCAGGTGAGCCTGATGACGTAGGAGCCCTCCTGTCGGGACCCGTCTGGCTGAATCCGGGGAGCATTCCACTCAAAGACCACTCCCCTGGGGCTGATGTCGATCGGTATACCCAGAGGCGTCGGTAGTGGGGGCAGGATCCCCTTCATGGCGTAAAGTGCTGCCACCACGATCTCAGTAGCGGGACACCAGTCATCCATGGCCTGGGGAGCGGTCACCGGAGCCGGAACGGTCGGTGGGGCAGGGGAGCTGTTGGTACCTGCGTCTGATGTGGTTCCACCGATGTCGGTCGGCTCCGCTAATGAGGACGCTGGAGTCCGCTGCGGCCCTGACCACGACTCCCCCTGGGCGGCCTTCCAGCACAGCTCCGACTTCCATTTCCTCGCCGTCGCCGACCCCTCGTCTGGAGTCGGGTGGTTCGGAGCCTCCTCCGGCAACTCCAGGGGATCCGGGTTCCCCCGTGATGGCAAGCCCTGGTCCGAATCCGCTGGGCTGCGGTGCTCCCGGATCACTTCGTCGTTGTTCAGGTACCCGCTGGCTATCAGCTCCGCTCCTGTGCCTGCAACAGCACACGCACGAGGCTACGTCATCTTCTGGGGTTTGAGCTCCTCCATTCCTGAGCTCGTCCTCCTGCAGCCGTAGTCGGAGTGGGCGGGTCCTGCTGTTCGCGCCGTTTTCTCGATCTCCTCCCATGACGCGCCCTCCTTCTTCTGCGCTCCTCGTGGCGCGGCAATGGCGGAGGTTTTGGCGGGAATCATGCGTCAATAGCAATTCACAGTCTTTGCAATAAATCACAGTCCAACACGTCTCAATCACAGTTCCAAGGCACACATGACCTGCTTCTCAGGTGGGGAGATGGGAGTGGACACAGTAGCGAGGGGAAAAATGTGTGCTGACACAGTATTGGGAGCAAGGGTGATGGGATGTGTGAGGACAGTATGGGGAGTCGGGGGAATGTGTGAGGGGGAATGTGTGAGGAGTTAATATGGAGAGCAAAGAGGTATGTTAGCAGGGGGGATGAACATGAGGAGGCTATTAGAAATGTGTGCAGACAGTATGGGGGGATGAAAGTGTGAGTGGACAGAGAATAGATACTGAGTTGTGTGAGGGTAACAGCCAGGAGGAGACAGTATGCCAAGTAGGACAGTATTCATTATCATTGTGAAGGAAGCGGACAATCTGTCTATGACATACAGATATAATATTCATTATCACTGTGAAGGAAGCGGACAATCTGTCTATGACATACAGATACAATATTCATTATCATTGTGAAGGAAGCGGACAATCTGTCTATGACATACAGATACAATATTCATTATCAGTGTGAAGGAAGCGGACAATCTGTTTATGACATACAGATACAATATTCATTATCATTGTGAAGGAAGCGGACAATCTGTCTATGACATACAGATACAATATTCATTATCATTGTGAAGGAAGCGGACAATCTGTCTATGACATACAGATACAATATTCATTATCATTGTGAAGGAAGCGGACAATCTGTCTATGACATACAGATACAATATTCATTATCATTGTGAAGGAAGCGGACAATCTGTCTATGACATACAGATACAATATTCATTATCATTGTGAAGGAAGCGGACAATCTGTCTATGACATACAGATACAATATTCATCATCATTGTGAAGGAAGCGGACAGTCTGTCTATGACATACAGATACAATATTCATTATCAAGGGAGTCTTTGCGAGATCATCTTGGACTTCATCGATTTCTTCCTCAAACCTTTAGTCCTGACTCTACCCTCCTATATCCAGGATACCACCTCGGCACTACAAAAATTGAACAACCATTGTTTGTATGACCATATGATCATGGTCAAAGCCGATGTAGAGGCATTGTACACCTCTGTTAGACATTGTGATGGCCTTAAGGCAGTAACTTGGTACCTAGAAACTAGCAACTTAGATCCCTTAATGATTGAACTAATTCTCGCCTTATTAGAATTCGTATTAAAACATAACGCATTTACTTTCAACAGGCAAATCTACTTAGAAACACAAGGGACCGCCATGGGGGCCTCATGTGCCCCCTCTTATGCTAATCTTTTTTTGGGGGCCTGGGAAAGGGAAATCTTTCAGGGAGACCATATCGCAGAAATCCAACAGGTCCAAGTATGGATGAGGTATATTGACGATGTGTGGTTAAAATGGGAAGGAACACCCGAAGGCCTTAAAACTTTAATGACCAAATTAAACACGAATAGTCTTAACATTAATCTCACATATAAATCTGGCAGAGATTTAGAATTTTTGGACTTAAGGATCAAGGTCTCCAGAAATGGCATCATCGAGACGGATTTATATAGAAAACCCACAGCCACAAATTCATTGTTACATGCTACATCTGCCCACCCATCAGTAACAATCAAGGCAATCCCCATAGGCCAATTCCTAAGGGCTAGACGTATCTGTTCTGATGATCAGGCCTTTGAACAGCAATCAGTAGATCTGACACAAAGATTCCTCAATAGAGGCTATAGCAAACGCTCTATCAGGAAAGGCTATAGAAGGGCTAAAAGAACGCCCAGGGAACATCTCCTCTACTCTCTACCTAATAAACGGAAAGAAAATTCTACTAGCCAAATTAGATTTATCTCTACCTTCAATAACAAGTGGGAGGACATGAAAGTGATTTTCAGAAAACACCGGAAAATCCTCATGACGGACCCAACCTTACAAAAAATCCTTCCCCCTTCACCATCTCTTGTAGCCAAAAGGAGCCGCAATTTGAGGTATCTGTTAGTGCATAGTCACTATAACCCCACTTCTCCCAACTCCAGGTCCGCACCAAAAGGCTTTTTTCCATGTGGTACCTGTAAAGCGTGTTTGAACACTAAAAAATCTTTTTTCTTCTCTAACTTTGACCAATCAAGAACTTTTGAAATTAGGGAACATCTAACTTGCTCTTCCCAGGGAATTATATATCACGCTACGTGTCCCTGTGATTTGGTATACGTGGGTTTAACATCTCGGGAATTTAAAATACGTATCCGCGAACACGTCCGTGACATTGAAAAGGCTAAGAACATTGAAGACTTCTCTGTCCTAAAAACCCTACAACGTCATTTTAAAATTCATCACAATTCTAACCCAAAGGGCCTAACCTTCAAGGCCATAGATCAAGTTAAACTAGGCATAAGAGGTGGTGACCTGGGCAGATCCCTTGCCCAATTGGAGAGCAAGTGGATATATCGCTTAGGCACCATCACACCCCAGGGCCTTAATGAAAGCTTGCGAAACGGCGCTCGTCGGGCGTCTGGGAGAGCGCAGCCACACACCGCTATATGTCTGCTTGATCCCAGGGCACCGGCCTCTATCTCCTCCACGGCTCTGCACAGGTAATAATATTCACTCTGTAAAAACGCCGTCTACCTCTTTCAGCCACTGATGCTGTGACTATATAGGGATCTCTGCATTAGCCTCTTGAGTAGCTTTTTTAGCACTAGCGGTTCCTTGTACTGTGGAAATACCCCTTATCATTACACAGCTCTTGGCTCTGTTATTGTATATATAATGTATGTGATGGCTTTATAAGGTGTCTAAATTTACCTGGTGATTCAGCTAGCCATAATATTATAGCTACACTTATATTCCACAGACTAGCAACATCTTGCTTTGGAGGGGGATCTATTCCATGCAGCATATATACTATCCTATAACATCCATTATTATTTTGTTTGGCTCTCCTCTCCCTGTACCACTTAGAGGTCCCATTTGTTGTCTTTTTTATGTTATACATGTTTGCGTCCCCCCTGTTTTTAATTAATGTATTAATAGTTATTTTACTTCTATTTTTGTTCATTTCACTTCTTATCCTCTGCCTGGCATACCCCTTAAGAGGATTATGGTTGCTGCAAGTAGGACAGTATGCCAAGTAGGCACAGTAGAGAGACTGGGCTCTCTAGGAGGGACACAGTTTGAGAAGGCAGTGTGAAGTATGGAAAAGAGAGAGGGTAGTGTGGATGGCATGTACCATAAGAGGGACAGTGAGGGTTATATTATGTCCTGGGAATAAAGTGAGGGGGCAATTATTTACTCAGGGGCTCAGCCTAGGGCAGATATTGTTATTCCGGAGCATTATAATAACACTGCTATCTTTAAGGGTGTTGTGCGGGATGTGCTGCAGAAGACAGGAGAAGATGGAAGTCTGCAGAAACGAGCTCTGCCGGTGGATGAGAAGAGTCATCATGGCATCTGGACAAGGTGAAGATGAAAAGAAAGCGGCGACTCCACAAACAACGTCATCTATCAGGTACCTGGATGTAAATGTGTTTTTTTTGTGGTACTAATTCTCATATTTTTATTTATGTTAGGAACATTAAAGGGGATGTCCAAGGTTGTGATGAGTCTGCAGTCATTCTTTGTGACTGCAGACTTCTGAATTCTCACAGTGCACACTGCTATCATAATTCTCTGATGTTGGTGATTTACATACAGTGGGGCAAAAAAGTATTTAGTCAGTCAGCAATAGTGCAAGTTCCACCACTTAAAAAGATGAGAGGCGTCTGTAATTTACATCATAGGTAGACCTCAACTATGGGAGACAAACTGAGAAAAAAAAATCCAGAAAATCACATTGTCTGTTTTTTTAACATTTTATTCGCATATTATGGTGGAAAATTAGTATTTGGTCAGAAACAATCAAGATTTCTGGCTCTCACAGACCTGTAACTTCTTCTTTAAGAGTCTCCTCTTTCCTCCACTCATTACCTGTAGTAATGGCACCTGTTTAAACTTGTTATCAGTATAAAAAGACACCTGTGCACACCCTCAAACAGTCTGACTCCAAACTCCACTATGGTGAAGACCAAAGAGCTGTCAAAGGACACCAGAAACAAAATTGTAGCCCTGCACCAGGCTGGGAAGACTGAATCTGCAATAGCCAAACAGCTTGGAGTGAAGAAATCAACAGTGGGAGCAATAATTAGAAAATGGAAGACATACAAGACCACTGATAATCTCCCTCGATCTGGGGCTCCACGCAAAATCCCACCCCGTGGGGTCAGAATGATCACAAGAACGGGGAGAAAAAATCCCAGAACCACGCGGGGGGACCTAGTGAATTAACTGCAGAGAGCTGGGACCAATGTAACAAGGCCTACCATAAGTAACACACTACGCCACCATGGACTCAGATCCTGCAGTGCCAGACGTGTCCCACTGCTTAAGCCAGTACATGTCCGGGCCCGTCTGAAGTTTGCTAGAGAGCATTTGGATGATCCAGAGGAGTTTTGGGAGAATGTCCTATGGTCTGATGAATCCAAACTGGAACTGTTTGGTAGAAACACAACTTGTCGTGTTTGGAGGAAAAAGAATACTGAGTTGCATCCATCAAACACCATACCTACTGTAAAGCATGGTGGTGGAAACATCATGCTTTGGGGCTGTTTCTCTGCAAAGGGGCCAGGACGACTGATCCGGGTACATGAAAGAATGAATGGGGCCATGTATCGTGAGATTTTGAGTGCAAACCTCCTTCCATCAGCAAGGGCATTGAAGATGAAACGTGGCTGGGTCTTTCAACATGACAATGATCCAAAGCACACCGCCAGGGCAACGAACGAGTGGCTTCGTAAGAAGCATTTCAAGGTCCTGGAGTGGCCTAGCCAGTCTCCAGATCTCAACCCTATAGAAAACCTTTGGAGGGAGTTGAAAGTCCGTGTTGCCAAGCGAAAAGCCAAAAACATCACTACTCTAGAGGAGATCTGCATGGAGGAATGGGCCAACATACCAACAACAGTGTGTGGCAACCTTGTGAAGACTTACAGAAAACGTTTGACCTCTGTCATTGCCAACAAAGGATATATTACAAAGTATTGAGATGAAATTTTGTTTCTGACCAAATACTTATTTTCCACCATAATATGCAAATAAAATGTTAAAAAAAACAGACAATGTGATTTTCTGGATTTTTTTTTCTCAGTTTGTCTCCCATAGTTGAGGTCTACCTATGATGTAAATTACAGACGCCTCTCATCTTTTTAAGTGGTGGAACTTGCACTATTGCTGACTGACTAAATACTTTTTTGCCCCACTGTACATGCGGTCACGTGCTGACTAGACATGTGTGGCCTCATTCAATGAAAATGAATTGACTGAGGCCGGACACGTCTAGTCGGAATGTGGCCAGAAGTATCCAAATCACATACTTGTGCTGTCATGACCGTCCACTCTGGCCACCGGCAAGGGAGAATCCTAAGAGCGTGCAGTGCTTGCGCTGTGAGAATTCAGAAGCCTGCAGTCACATAGAATGACTGCAGACTTTCATCTCAAACCTGGACGCACCCTTTAATTATAAAATGAAGCCCTGTAGCCAGTCCTAACAATGTGTAATATCCTAACCGTCAGGATTAAGCTCTGCTGTCATGTGACAATGAGGTGTTCTTCCTGCTTCTCTCAGTATTTCACTGAACATTGAGAGGATTAGGGAGAGCAGCTCGTCGGCGCGTGACTAAGTGTACAAATCATGTGTTGTGTTGGGGGTTGGGCGCCAAAGTGAATTCTTGCCCCGGGTGCCAGAAAACCTAGATACACCTCTGCCATTGCGTGCGTGCTGCGTTTCATTTATGTATTTTCTTTCTTATTTCATATGTTTTTATCATGCAGATGTGAAGCCGAATTTTTAACGCTTTATTAATATTACACAAAATCTTTGATTCTACACTTAAAGGGGTTTTCCACTACTAGGATAAGTAGAAGTTGTTGGAAAATGTCTTTAAAAATCCTACGGCATTTTTTTACATTCGTTTTTTTCTGGCTCCACATAGAAGCCTACAGAGAAAAACTGCAACAAAGTCATGAAGTCACATCCACTTTGCTTGGACATTTAGACCATGTTCACATGTACAGTAAATGCTGCGTTTTCTGCGCTGCTTTGTTTGTACAGAACTTCTGCTGTGTTGATCTCTCCCACATAAAGTGGATGTGATTTCATGAAAACTGTGCCCTCCGTCTAAAGACGCTGAACTGTGCGGTTTGGGGGCATTTTTTCTCTAGAGGCTTCAATATGGAGGCTAAAAACGCATGTAAAAAACGGCAGGGTTTTTTTCTACAAAGAAAAAAAGAAAATGGGTGTGGCTAGGCTAGGGGCGTGGCCACAATATGCCGCAGTACTACACGGTGACTCGTCCTAGCTTGTCCCTCTTTCTCTAGAAATTGGGAGGTATGCCTGAAGGGCTGCAGTTCATAGCAGTTTTATTGCATTTTTGCTGTGGTGTTTGCTCTGCGTTATTGATGCGATTCCTGTAGTCACATAATTTCACGTGAACGGCGGAATCGGGCAGGACACTGCCCTGTATGAGGCAGACGGGTCTCCACTGTCTCCAGCCTCTATAGCCGAGATTATTCACATCAATACGGTAGCTGCGCACGTCATTACGGTAGTAGTCCCTCGCAAGGCTAGGCGCTAAGCAAAGCACGTCGGGAAGAAGATTCAGCCAATCATGGGCGCCGTAGTGATCACTGCTTCGCGGAGCATGTCGGGAGGTGTAGTCTGTTCAGTTTGGAAGCTGTGCTGGCGGGCTGTGGGGCGGCAGGCGCTGCTGTATGCAGTGTAGGGTTAATCGCAGCATCACTGCTCCCGGTGTCTGGGCCCAACGAAAATGATTCACGAACTTCTCCTGGCCCTGAGCGGCTATCCCGGCAGCATCTTCACCTGGAACAAGAGGACAGGCCTGCAGGTCGTGTATCAATGAGCCTGCTGTCACCTGTGTATATAGAGGAGCCTGCTGTCACCTGTGTATATAGAGCAGGCCGCTGTCACCTGTGTATATAGAGCAGGCCGCTGTCACCTGTGTATATAGAGGAGGCCGCTGTCACCTGTGTATATAGAGGAGCCTGCTGTCACCTGTGTATATAGAGCAGGCCGCTGTCACCTGTATATAGAGCAGGCCGCTGTCACCTGTGTATATAGAGGAGCCTGCTGTCACCTGTGTATATAGAGCAGGCCGCTGTCACCTGTGTATATAGAGGAGGCCGCTGTCACCTGTGTATATAGAGGAGGCCGCTGTCACCTGTGTATATAGAGGAGGCCGCTGTCACCTGTATATATAGAGGAGGCCGCTGTCACCTGTGTATATAGAGGAGGCCGCTGTCACCTGTGTATATAGAGGAGCCTGCTGTCACCTGTGTATATAGAGGAGCCTGCTGTCACCTGTGTATATAGAGGAGCCTGCTGTCACCTGTGTATATAGAGGAGGCCGCTGTCACCTGTGTATATAGAGGAGGCCGCTGTCACCTGTGTATATAGAGGAGGCCGCTGTCATTGTCACCTGTGTATATAGAGGAGGCCGCTGTCATTGTCACCTGTGTATATAGAGCAGGCCGCTGTCACCTGTATATATAGAGCAGGCCGCTGTCACCTGTGTATATAGAGGAGGCCGCTGTCACCTGTGTATATAGAGGAGGCCGCTGTCATTGTCACCTGTGTATATAGAGGAGGCCGCTGTCATTGTCACCTGTGTATATAGAGCAGGCCGCTGTCACCTGTATATATAGAGCAGGCCGCTGTCACCTGTGTATATAGAGGAGGCCGCTGTCACCTGTGTATATAGAGGAGGCCGCTGTCATTGTCACCTGTGTATATAGAGGAGGCCGCTGTCATTGTCACCTGTGTATATAGAGCAGGCCGCTGTCACCTGTATATATAGAGCAGGCCGCTGTCACCTGTGTATATAGAGGAGGCCGCTGTCACCTGTGTATATAGAGGAGCCTGCTGTCACCTGTGTATATAGAGCAGGCCGCTGTCACCTGTGTATATAGAGGAGGCCGCTGTCACCTGTGTATATAGAGGAGGCCGCTGTCACCTGTGTATATAGAGGAGGCCGCTGTCACCTGTGTATATAGAGGCGGCCGCTGTCACCTGTGTATATAGAGGAGGCCGCTGTCACCTGTGTATATAGAGGAGGCCGCTGTCACCTGTGTATATAGAGGAGGCCGCTGTCATTGTCACCTGTATATAGAGCAGGCCGCTGTCACCGGTATATAGAGGAGGCCGCTGTCACCTGTGTATATAGAGGCGGCCGCTGTCACCTGTGTATATAGAGGAGGCCGCTGTCACCTGTGTATATAGAGGAGGCCGCTGTCACCTGTGTATATAGAGCAGACCGCTGTCACCTGTGTATATAGAGGAGGCCACTGTCACTGTCACCTGTATATAGAGGAGGCCGCTGTCACCGGTATATATAGAGGAGGCCACTGTCACCTGTATATAGAGGAGGCCGCTGTCACCTGTGTATATAGAGCAGACCGCTGTCACCTGTGTATATAGAGGAGGCCGCTGTCACCTGTGTATATAGAGGAGGCCGCTGTCACCTGTGTATATAGAGGAGGCCGCTGTCACCTGTGTATATAGAGGAGGCCGCTGTCACCTGTGTATATAGAGCAGACCGCTGTCACCTGTATATAGAGGAGGCCGCTGTCACCTGTGTATATAGAGCAGACCGCTGTCACCTGTATATAGAGCAGGCCGCTGTCACCTGTGTATATAGAGCAGGCCGCTGTCACCTGTGTATATAGAGGAGACCGCTGTCACCTGTGTATATAGAGCAGACCGCTGTCACCTGTATATAGAGGAGGCCGCTGTCACCTGTGTATATAGAGCAGACCGCTGTCACCTGTGTATATAGAGCAGGCTGCTGTCACCTGTGTATATAGAGGAGGCCGCTGTCATTGTCACCTGTATATAGAGCAGGCCGCTGTCACTGTCACCTGTATATAGAGGAGACCGCTGTCACCTGTGTTTATAGAGCAGGCCGCTGCCACCTGTGTATATAGAGGAGGCCGCTGTCATTGTCACCTGTATATAGAGCAGACCGCTGTCATCTGTGTATATAGAGGAGGCCGCTGTCACTGTCACCTGTATATAGAGCAGGCCGCTGTCACCTGTGTATATAGAGGAGGCCGCTGTCATTGTCACCTGTATATAGAGGAGGCCGCTGTCACTGTCACCTGTATATAGAGCAGGCCGCTGTCACCTGTGTATATAGAGCAGGCCGCTGTCACCTGTGTATATAGAGGAGGCCGCTGTCACCTGTGTATATAGAGGAGGCCGCTGTCACTGTCACCTGTATATAGAGGAGGCTGCTGTCACCTGTGTATATAGAGGAGGCTGCTGTCACCTGTGTATACAGAGGAGGCCGCTGTCATCTGTGTATATAGAGCAGGCCGCTGTCACCTGTGTATATAGAGGAGGCCGCTGTCATTGTCACCTGTATATAGAGCAGACCGCTGTCATCTGTGTATATAGAGGAGGCCGCTGTCACTGTCACCTGTGTATAGAGGAGGCTGCTGTCACCTGTGTATATAGAGGAGGCTGCTGTCACTTGTGTATATAGAGGAGGCCGCTGTCACCTGTGTATATAGAGGAGACCGCTGTCACCTGTGTATATAGAGCAGACCGCTGTCATCTGTGTATATAGAGGAGGCCGCTGTCACTGTCACCTGTATATAGAGCAGGCCGCTGTCACCTGTGTATATAGAGCAGGCCGCTGTCACCTGTGTATATAGAGGAGGCCGCTGTCACCTGTGTATATAGAGGAGGCCACTGTCACCTGTATATAGAGGAGGCTGCTGTCACCTGTGTATATAGAGCAGGCTGCTGTCACCTGTGTATATAGAGGAGGCCGCTGTCACTGTCACCTGTGTATATAGAGGAGGCCGCTGTCACCTGTGTATATAGAGCAGGCCGCTGTCACCTGTGTATATAGAGCAGGCCGCTGTCACCTGTGTATATAGAGGAGGCCGCTGTCATTGTCACCTGTATATAGAGCAGGTTGCTGTCACTGTCACCTGTATATAGAGGAGGCCGCTGTCACCTGTGTATATAGAGGAGGCCGCTGTCACTGTCACCTGTATATAGAGGAGGCCACTGTCACCTGTGTATATAGAGCAGGCCGCTGTCATTGTCACCTGTATATAGAGCAGACCGCTGTCATCTGTGTATATAGAGGAGGCCGCTGTCACCTGTGTATATAGAGGAGGCCGCTGTCATTGTCACCTGTATATAGAGGAGGCCGCTGTCACTGTCACCTGTGTATATAGAAGGCCGCTGTCATTGTCACCTGTACAGAGAGCAGACCGCTGTCATTGTCACCTGTGTGTATAGAGCAGACCGCTGTCATTGTCACCTGTGTGTATAGAGCAGACCGCTGTCACTGTCACCTGTGTGTATAGAGCAGACCGCTGCCACTGTCGCCTGTGTGTATAGAGCAGACCGCTGTCACTGTCACCTGTGTATATAGAGCAGACCGCTGTCACTGTCACCTGTGTGTATAGAGCAGACCGCTGTCACTGTCACCTGTGTGTATAGCCAAAGGCTGTGATGGCTAGCACTCAACTGGGGTAGAGGTGACGGTGCTAGTGAAAGGAACTGAAAGTTCCGAAGTCACTGGATATAAAGATCACTGCACACGTTCAAAAGGAAGATATGCTTTCAAGTGGAAGTTTATTTATAGTAGATTCAAGATAAAGCGACTGGTAAGTTTGACGTTTCGGCTAATACATAGCCTTGGTCACAACGTCGCTGAAAAAAATACAGAAATACAAATATTTACAATTCGGTATATACAATGATTGATGAAATCATGTTCTGTACACTATATACAAAATATATACATAAAAGGTTTTTGTGGCGTGCATGTACAGAGTAATGACTCTGTGAGACAATGTAACGAGATGCACTAAAGTGGAATGATTTACTGCAAAGGGGTATGCATAAAACGAGATATTAGAAAAAGGAAATGCATATTGGCATATGTGTACAAGGATGCGCGAACATGGAATAGTGCATGCAATTAAAAATACATGGGCGTCTAGAACTTAGTCCACAAGGCAAAAGAGTGGCCTATGTAGTTCTGTTATGTAAGCGAATAGTGTTAATTTCTAAATAAATTCACAAGGCAAGTAGAGTGGCCCACCTATAGTGCAGAGTCTGTCTCAGTTCAAGGTAGTACAGGTGTAGCACTGATGAGAGGTTACGTCCTGGTAGGGATGGAGGTTAAAAATTGAACATAAGTGTGAATGCTCACTATGGATATGTTGGAACATGTGGAAGGGAACATGGACCTACCCTGTAGATTTCGTGGGTACCTATATGCTCCGGGCTGAGCAATGTCTCTTTGGAAAAGATAGGTAAATATCCAGGTCCTGTGCCAGAAGCCTGTTGAAAGGCATAATGATGAGAATACATATTCATAGCAAAGTGCTGTTGTAGTTTAAGCATATAGGTACCCACGAAATCTACAGGGTAGGTCCATGTTCCCTTCCACATGTTCCAACATAGCCATAGTGAGCATTCACACTTATGTTCAATTTTTAACCTCCATCCCTACCAGGACGTAACCTCTCATCAGTGCTACACCTGCACTACCTTGAACTGAGACAGACTCTGCACTATAGGTGGGCCACTCTACTTGCCTTGTGAATTTATTTAGAAATTAACACTATTCGCTTACATAACAGAACTACATAGGCCACTCTTTTGCCTTGTGGACTAAGTTCAAGACGCCCATGTATTTTTAATTGCATGCACTATTCCATGTTCGCGCATCCTTGTACACATATGCCAATATGCATTTCCTTTTTCTAATATCTCGTTTTATGCATACCCCTTTGCAGTAAATCATTCCACTTTAGTACATCTCGTTACATTGTCTCACAGAGTCATTACTCTGTACATGCACGCCACAAAAACCTTTTATGTATATATTTTGTATATAGTGTACAGAACATGATTTCATCAATCATTGTATATACCGAATTGTAAATATTTGTATTTCTGTATTTTTTTCAGCGACGTTGTGACCAAGGCTATGTATTAGCCGAAACGTCAAACTTACCAGTCGCTTTATCTTGAATCTACTATAAATAAACTTCCACTTGAAAGCATATCTTCCTTTTGAACGTGTGCAGTGATCTTTATATCCACCTGTGTGTATAGAGCAGGCCGCTGTCAGTGTCACCTGTGTATATAGAGCAGGCCGCTGTCATTGTCACCTGTATATAGAGGAAGCCGCTGTCATTGTCACCTGTGTATATAGAGGAGGCTGCTGTCATTGTCACCTGTGTGTAGAGGAGGCCGCTGTCACGTGTGTATTGGAGCCTGCTGTCACTGTCACCTTTGCATAGAGGAGGCTGCGGCCACTGTCACCTGTGTGTAGAGGAGGCCACTGTCACCTGTGTGTAGAGGAGGCCACTGTCACCTGTATATAGGGGAGGCCACTGTCACCTGTGTGTAGAGGAGGCCACTGTCACCTGTGTGTGTAGAGGAGGCCACTGTCACCTGTATATAGGGGAGGCCACTGTCACCTGTGTGTAGAGGAGGCCGCTGTCATGGTCACCTTTTGTGTTGGAGGCCACTTTAACCTGTGTATATAGATGAGGCCACTGTCATTGTCACCTGTTGTGTTGAGGAGGCCACTGTCACCTGTGTATATACAGTCGCTGAAGTTATGTCGCTTATCCATGTTATGTAAATAAAAGCTTATAACCTGACGTTAAATTCATCCATTGGTTGTATAAGTTATTCTTTTGAAAGCTGAAATATTTCTGCATTGATGCCAATTTATTTTCTTAACCTAAACCACATTTTGGAGGGTTTTGGCTTTCAAAAGAATAATTTATACAACCAATGGATGAATTTAACGTCAGGTTATAAGCTTTTATTTACATAACATGGATAAGCGACATAACTTCAGGGAGAGTAGAGGAGGCCATTGTCATTGTCACCTGTCGTCAGCCTCTAATCTCTGTATTTACTAAGTGGATATGTACTGTACCTGTCTTCACAGGTGCCGCCTCTTTTAGGGTATGTGCACACGTTCAGGTTTTTTCACGATAAAAACGCTATAAAAACTCATTAAAAACACATACATTATGCATCCTATCATTTAGAATGCATTCTGCAATTTTTGTGCACATGATGCGTTCTTTTCCGCAAAAAAAACGCATCGCGGTAAAAAAAAGCAGCATGTTCATTAATTTTGCGGTTTTTTTGCGTTTTTCCCGCTATTCTATGCATTGGGAAAAAGCGCATCAAAAACGCATAAAAAACGTGAAAAAACGCATGCGGATTTCTGGCAGAAAT